>NC_065919.1:13580266-13914916 GCF_024586455.1 Bactrocera neohumeralis | reverse complement strand
AATCATATATGAAATGAATATGTTTTTCCCAAATATATTTAAATTTTAGGAAACTTAGGTTGCACAAAAAGGAATCAACCCCGGAAATTTTTCATATTAAAATTTTTGCCCCTACGTGTGCGCAACGATTAAAAAGTTGAAAAGTAAAAAAATTTTGGAGATATTTTTAATTTTTTTGATGACTTTGGGAAAAAGAAAAAGAAGCTTTTAAATTTCCTACTTAAAGCCGTTTTTGTTTTTTGCCGAACATTTATACTCTCGCATGATAAAGTGATAATCGAGATTTCATAATACGTCATTTACATATTTTTCAAATACCGTATTTTTGTAAAGTTTTATTCCGCTATCATCATTGGTTCCTAATGTTTATACTCGTATTATACAGAGAAGGCATCAGATGGAATTCAAAATAACTTTATATTGGAAGAAGGCGTGGTTGCGAACCGATTTCAGCCATATTTCGTACATGTCATCAGGGTGTTAAGAAAATATTATATACCGAATTTCATTGAAATCGGTCTAGTAGCTCCTGAGATATGGTTCTTGGTCCATAAGTGGGCGGCGCCACGCCCATTTTCAATTTTTAAAAAAAAGCCTGGATGCAGCTTCCTTCTGCCACTTCTTCCGTAAAATTTAGTGTTTCTGACGTTTTTTGTTAGTCGGTTATCGCACTTTTAGTGATTTTGAACATAACCTTTGTATGGGAGGTGGGCGTGGTTATTATCCGATTTCTTCCATTTTTGAACTGTACATGGAAATGCCTGAAGGAAACGACTCTGTAGAGTTTGGTTGACATAGCTATAGTAGTTTCCGAGATATGTACAAAAAACTTAGTAGGGGCGGGGCCACGCCCACTTTTCCAAAAGAATTGCGTCCAAATATGCCCCTCCCTAATGCGATCCTTTGTGCCAAATTTCACTTTAATATCTTTATTTATGGCTTAGTTATGACACTTTATAGGTTTTCGGTTTCCGCCATTTTGTGGGCGTGGCAGTGGGCCGATTTTGCCCATCTTCGAACTTAACCTTCTTATGGAGCCAAGGAATACGTGTACCAAGTTTCATCATGATATCTCAATTTTTACTCAAGTTACAGCTTGCACGGACGGACGGACGGACAGACGGACGGACAGGACGGACGGACGGACACAGACATCCGGATTTCGAATCTACTCGTCGCCCTGATCACTTTGGTATATATAACCTATATCTGACTCTTTTAGTTTAGGACTTACAAACAACCGTTATGTGAGTGAAACTATAATACTTCTCAATTAGCAACATTGTTGCGATTATAAAAATCAAAAACGAATAAAAATAAAAAATGCTGGCAAATTACAGAAAATACAAAAATAACATAATCGAGCAAGCGGGAAAAAAGCGCAAAAAACTCGAACATTGAAAATTGTGCGCTTGCATGTGTATGTGCAGGCAATTTGCGCAACGCCACCTAAATATTAGCAAAAACTCAGAAAAAATAGAAAGAAACCAAAGCTTAAGCCGAAAAACTCTTAAAAATGCCGAACACATGAAGCATCGGAAAGATATGAAAATATTAAATATTGCCTGTACCATACCGAAAAGGGGTGTGTGTGTGTCTGTGTGTGAGTGTGTGTGAGCGGTGTGGCTGCGCCGCGCAACTCAAAAGCAGGGGTGTGTGCTGCTGCGCCGCGCTCATCTACGTAAAAACATATGTACGTATGTGTGTAAGCTTTTTTCCGCAGCGCCACTATCGCTTGGACCTTTAGCGGTTCAGCCTCAATCAGTTCAGTCACGATTTTAGCATTTTTGTGCGCGATAAACGCATTTTTGGACACAAGCGCGCGCCCATGCCAAACCATGTTAACACATTTATACACATACATACAAACATATGGATATACTTACAAGCGCACACAATAGCTGCCCAGCGCACATGCTTAAAGTCACTCATTCACATGCATTTAAGTTGTTACACCTTAAGTGGCGGACACACTATTATTTGCTGCCGCTGCTGCTGCCCTGGCTGTTGCGCTTGAACACACACACACACGCATGCTCGCGCCGTTATGCACTTACAAATATTTATTGCCATTTTTCCTTTTCATATTTTTTAATGCATTTTCTTGTGACTCTTGCTGTTCACTGGGCAATGTTTAGGCTGCTGTCTGTTAATTTTTATGGCGTCGTTTTTCAACTGAGCTTCCAGCTGCAGCAAGGCGCACAAACGCCGACCACTCTATGCACACTTACGCTATACTTTTAGTTTTTTTTTGCGCTTCTGGCGCAAGGAAAAAGTTATTGAGGTGCAACTGCTTTTGTTATGAGCTAACAAAAGGTGGAATTGCTGCACATTTTTGGTTGCCACTGTCAGTGTCATTATGTGGCAAGTTTGTTCATAGCAGTTGTAAGGTTCATATATACTAATAAAGTTGCATTATTTATAGCGGGTAAAATGAAAATTGAAAAAAAGAGTAATATTGACTGAAGTCAAACATTATCGGAGGTATTATAATGGGACAATTAGCAGTAATAGCTATAGTAACACTTGCTCTCTCCTTATCAAAATAAAATTCAGAATAAAGGGAATATTTATGTTGAAATAAGCATATTTTTTAAAGACAAACATAAGTCCTGAGTGAAAAATTTCTCAAATTAAGACTTTATAAACTTTGATTTTTAAAATGAGACAAATTAAATATATTTCATATATAAAAAAAAAAAATATTACGACTTTCAGAACGAAATCATTTGGTGTCAATTTAAGCGAGCTAACAATGAAGCCTCATTTCAAAAGCCCCTGCTGCTTTTAGTCTATGTATTTTTATGACAGAACAAGGAGCTTAACTAGCAGAAAACATTTTATTGTTGAGAGAGCAGCAGGATAAGGCCATACAAATCAGCCCTGCCGAATTTGCTGCATTGGTGACTATTCTTAAGAATTTGTGCTTTGATAATTAGCATTTCCTTTGAAGTAAATAATAAAACTTAAATTAAAATGTTGCGACACTCACTAAAGTCACAATACATATAAATTCTACAATCTTAACAGAACGGTGAACTTCCCACAACATTTAAAAATATTAAGGGGCACATTCCAGTATTATAGACTGTGAAGGCGATTTTTGACAATTAGAAGAAATTTTAAAATTCGTTTAACATTCTAAGCGTATATTTCTACATACATAGTAAAATTTTTTGAGAAAAAAATTATAGTTTTTGAGTTACAAAAGTCATCGATTGCTGTAATGATTCTGGTCTCTTCTGTAGAAGAAATAGAAAAAAAATTTAGCAATAACTAGAAGATATTTGGGGTACTCACAATCCGTCGTAAAGCATCGCCAAATCGTAAAATTATAAATTTTACACTTGTTTAAAAAAATTGTTGTTGGATTTCATACAAAAATGAGCTTACATATTTACAATTCTCAATGCTATGTTTTCAACTTTATGAGACTTGTGAGAACCCTAATTGTCTATGCAATTATCTATGCGTAGTAAAAAACAAATATTTGAAAAAATGGTAAAATTTTTTTTTAACAGCGCAATTTTATCCTAAATCTTGGTCGTTTTCAGCCTGCCAAATTTTGATTTTTGAGCACTGGAGCATTGTCCAACGAATATACAGAAAAAATTTTCTAGTGAGCGAATAATTTGTTTCTGTGCAATCACCGGTGTTAATTCAAAACAAATTTGTTTAAAAACTGTAACTCAAAAAATAATTTATATCTATATATATAAAAGAAAGTTGTGTTAGTTACACCATTTATAACTCAAGAACGGCTGAAGCGATTTGGCTGAAAATTGGTGGAGAGGTAGCTTTGAACCAGGGTAAGGACATAGCATACATTTTATCTCTTTGTGAAAAAATTAAATACAACTCATAAATACAAAAAATATATTTCAAATCATAAGCATTTGTTCAAAATTCATGTTTGTAGAAATCATTTGAATGTATGCCTCCAATTCTTCCTCAAAAATAATACAATTCCTAAGTATTTGGAATAGTAGAAAAGAACTTTGCAACCAAATACGCAGTGCAATGGACTATTTTGGCTCAAGTAATCAGTCGTTGAGTATGATTATACCACGTGCATCACAAAAGACTGATGTCATAACCTTTCCATTGGAATTTTTCGTTTTTCCACGTCTGAGAACCGGTTCATCATGTGCAGTTCACTAGAATGACAGTCGATTGGACTCCAGTGGGAACTGGATTTCCCTGAGCCCAAATTCAACAGTATTTTCCCCCAAAAAGCAATGTTTTATTAGCACACGAAAAGCTTTCTGATCCATTTTTATGTAAACTAGCACAAGTTGCTTCAAAAAAATGCTATATCTTATTAACTAATAGTTATAATCCAACTAATAGAAATCATATAGATGGTAGTAGCAGTATTATCTATGTATCAGCCACAGTGAAGCGTGGACGGGTCCTATAGTATACATTAAAAATGTTGAAATGTTTTTTAAAGGGAAAAGTGTATCTGAGTATAAAAAATTTGCATTTGATATAGCTGGCGCTGTACAAAAAGAAACCAAATACACTCCGATATCTACTCTCTCAGAAAAACGTTGGTTTGCTGCAAACCTGTTTAGCTAAAAGAAATTCAGATTTCTATTATTATCAGAATATGTTATGGCTACGATTCCTGCCAAAATATTATTATCATTTTGAGTGAATTGTAAGGCATTTCTCAACTAAGTGCAATATGCTTGTGGCTGCCAGAAGACTATATGAGAGTATGATTATCGATAGTACAAATCAAAATCGAGCAAAAGAACAGCCGAGAGCTTACTATACTATCACACAGGAAAAGTTTTTATGCAGATAAATATTATTAGTATTATTATTATTTTATAAAAAAACATGTAAATATTAAATATAATAGTAAGAAAGAAGTACAAGCTACAGTGACCATCGACTCCTATTAAATAGTATAAAAGTGCAAATTTTATATTTTAATATAAAAGTTTCTTTCTTTTCGAAAAATACATTTCGTCACTTTTAATACGTTAACAAGGAAAGGAAAAACGATGTAATAGAAACCACACATATTTAAATAAAATTTGAGTTTTGGTTATAAAATGATTACAAAATGGTTATATATTGGTTATTTATTGGTTATTTATTGGTTATATAGTGATTTTATTTGACAGAGAAATGTTATATGATATAGTGAATCGTAAGCAATAAAAAACTCAATTTCAATTTTTTTTATGTTACGTTGTTTTGCATTTTAGATGACGATATATTAACATTATTTGCGTAAGATGGAATGTTTGGTATTTACCAGAACTAAGATATCTTTGCCTAATACGGTCTATAGCTGGACAGGTATTGAATATACATAAGTTCCATGGATAATATGGTGCAGCAGAATAGGCATGATGGTGTAGGATTGCCGTTAAGAAGGTGTTGGTGAGTGATTAGCGTGTGCACGATCATTAAAATTATAAAAACTGTTGCTTGATACCGCGAGGCGTTGTTGGGGAGCATAAATTTTCACCTAGCGGGTTGAAGTTTGAGTATTTGTGTTAAGATTTCTTCCAGTCTGCAACCTTCTTTTCATAAATGTGTCGGCTTAACATTTTTTAGAGTTCATTTCCGTCTTGAACCTCGTTAAGCAACGTGGGAGCAGCTTCGATGAGTCATGCCTTGTCAGCATATTCGTTCAGGAATGCCAACCTGGGACCCAGAGCTATGTTTCTTTTATGTTTAATGAAAATATCTCAAATTTCAGTTAATACTATGGAATTATTTCGTATTTTGCGTATGGAGTGCAAGCAAGGGAAGCTGTCGGAGCAAATAAGGAATTAGCTTTTAATATTAATAAGTGAAATAATCATGATTTTAATATTAAAATATTAATATTAAAAAGCAAATTATTTACAAATTAGTTAAAATGCGTTAGAATCGGTCATTGACTCAAAGCAATAAGGCAATATATTATAAACCAGTTTGTAATTATTATATTCGTTGGCACGAGTGCAATTACTGCTGACTATCAATTCAAAATCTATATATATTCTAATCTTAAACGACTAATTACTTTAATAGCCCTTAATAAGCATTAGCTAACCCTTAAGGTGATAAATTCATTGAATTACTGGCTGTTATAAATTGATATTTGCCACACATATGCGCTAATTAAATAAAATATGTGTTCAAGACGAAACTAAAGTTCAAACTAAACAATAAAATTGTCGCAAAAAGTCGAAATGTCAAAGCTGCAGCTTTCCGATACACTATAGCTGCACATGCGCATGAAAAACTCACTCCTACATTAATATATGCACCATAGCATTACGGGAATGTGAGCAACTGCTAGTTAGCTGCGCGCAAAAATAAGTGAGTACAAAGAAAAAAATCAACTTTAAATAATAAAAATAAGACAAATAGTCGCTTGTACACGCTTTTAAATGCCATAATTATTACTTTAATTAGTTTTTTTGTAACGACTGCGTCGCGTAGTCTGCACTTGCCTGTTGGGGCTTTTGCGGTCAGACGTGGCGTATGAGTGTTGGCGCTGGCATGTCCGTTTCACGACGCACACATACTGCTACATATTCAAACGAACTGCGAACAAATTAAATACATATATTTATTTATATATAGATGTACATATATATATATACATATAAATATATATATGTTCAAGCGCTTATTCATGAGTTGTTAAGGCCGCAGAGGTCATTGTTGGAGCAGTCGAACAAGTGCGCAAAAGCTCGCACGAGTGACGCAAGTGCATATAACTATATGTATGTCGTAGTATATGTGTGTTATGTATAGCAATAAAGCATATATTTGTAATGTAATGTCTTGCGTTGAATTAATTTTATTTGTGCTGGCATATTACTGCATATAGTTTTGGTGTTGTTTAAGTTATTAATATAATATTTTTTAGGTTAGTTAGTAATGTGACTTACTTGCTGCACTATATGCATATAGTACGCACGAAAAAAAATAATAAATTTGTACTTTGTATATCCTCATTCCATATTTTTTTAAATTTTTGGTAGTCGCTTTTATGTCAAGATCCGGTTTTCGAATCTATAAATTTTGCATTATTAACAGCAAGTTCTTTGACGGAACTTTTACTTACAATTCACTGAAATTTATTTATTAATAAGGCTTATTTATCAAGCAGCACTTTATTTAGAAATATATCTAACCAAAGCAAATTAGATTTAAACTTGTTAAATTACAATTTTTATGAGTTATAAGCGGCAGTTAAGTCACATGGGTTTCTTACGGCCGCCGAAGTACTTATTTCTATCAATTTTTTTTTCATATATTAAAAAAAATTAATACAACTTCTGAACATATCAAAGAGTAATACGAGTATTCGACTAATATTTGATAATTTTTTCATAAAAATGTTTTGGAAAATTCAGACATTGGTAGCTGGTTTTCGGAAAAAACGTGCTCGCGGTGGCCAGCATAGCAGCCGACGGACTCATACAAATTCAAAAAATTAAACATCAGCGGTTATTAGAATCATGAATAATTGAAAATTTCTTGAAAATAAATTCTTAGACAAAGTGGCAAGCAAAAGAGCATGATTTTAGGTATAATTTTTGCCACAAACTGCCTTGAAAAAATTTGTTCTAGTCGAAATCATATTATTCGATCAATCGCGGGCTTATGTTTTTTCAATAAGACATTGCACATTGCTACACTAGTTGCTGGGAATCATGACCTCTGACATTGAAATCTCGTGTCACAGTGTTAGTTATATGCATATTCAGTAGGTCTGAGATATAAAAACAGTCAAGTCAAAGGTAAAAGTGAGCAAGTAGGGAAGGACTAAGATTGACCAATATACAAGGTATATATATGGATGTTTGAAAACACATATATTAGGTATATGGGATATTGCCGATAGCGCTGATTTCATCCATTGTAGGCAAGAGAGTACACTGTCCTTAGAAAGATATTCTTTTTGAGTCTCACTTTAAGATTTATTTTTTAGATTTCTTACATATTGATCAATATGATGTGGTATAATGTCAACTGGAAATTCGAAATTATTAAATTTAGGTATATTATTTGACCGATTTTACCCAATTCTGGCACAAGCGCATGTATATTCTCACCAAGTTTCTATAATAGACACCATAGATTGACCGATATATTTGGTAAAGAATCAACCATGTGTATGTAGATATACAAATATGTATTATACAATTTGGGCTTTAAGGTTGTTGCTGGACTAACTAACATTCACTTCTCTCTCACAGAACCCGCCATATCTGTACTGCTGATATCCACGCTTAAAACAATTTTATGGTCTTCGAACTTTGATGGTTCCATATTTTGTCTCTTGCTTAGTTTTCGTTGCATGGTTGAGATTTGTAGCTACTTTTTATTTTTTTAAATAGAAGCAAATGTTTTTCATCTTTGAACAAGTGATACTAACATGCTTCTAATAAATGTGATTTATTTGTAATTGCGCCAAAATGTAGACTATGTTTTATTTGAGTTTCTTTTATTGTGATTTAGAAAAACAACGCTGCCTACATTTAAGGTTAATCTAATAAACTTCGAAATAAAAAATTGTTATAACAGTATGCTTTATGTGAATTAATTCGTAGAAGTTCCTAACTGAAGGCTCGGAATAGAGTTCTGGTATGGAAAATATATTTGTTAGTCGAAAAAGTCTTTTCGTATGTTTTTAAAAGATTTCGTTGCGGTCGTATGCCTCCAGTGCTACCAATCACATTGTGTTATACCATAGAGTGTTGGACAAGGTGAGATTTTAAGCTTCATTTAACCAAAAAAAAAAATAAATTCGAGGAAGTTGAATAAAAGTTTCAGCTGTTCAGACAGCTGGTCGACCAAAATGGTACATATTTGATTGAATAAAGTACTTGTGCATAAATATAAAAAAATAAGTTTAAGTTTTATTAGAAATACGAAAATTTTCTGAACTAACCAATATTATTTGAGGAGAAGTCGTCAAGAAATTTGGATTGTTTCCTAAAACAATAATGCAATTTTCGATGAAATTGTTTAGATTTGGTCACGCTACTGTGTATGTAAGCTGCCATACAAGCTGACCGATCAAAGCGCTAGTAAGGAATCTTATATATTTGTGAAGCTTCGGTGTAAGTTAAGTTCATATTTGTTCTTGTTTCTTTAAGAACTTTCAACTCATTTGATGCAGCTGATAACAATTAAAAAAAAACTTATGAAAAATGGTTTGTACATATTTTCTTAATATTTTTCTACCAAAAAAAATTTACATTTAGCTTTTAACTTTGTGTAATGTGTACTACAAGTTTATGATTTTTTTAAATAATAAAATAGCGATTTATCTCAACCATAATTCAACCAAAGAAAATTAGTAAATAATAATCAAAACCTAACCTGCACACTACATGGACATGGCAACAGACAAATATAACTTAACACAACTCAATAAGTGAAAATTAATGAAAACTTGCACAAAAGAAATTTTATGTTATCTCTTGAGCTACATTTGCTCGTTTTTACTTCAAGAGACTCTCCCAAAAATTGCAAACTTGTGCATACAAACTTTCAAGGCACGCCCACATTTTCTTTTGGCACACACAGCTATTTTTGCCTGCAACACATACACGCCCACACGAAAACAATGATCATGAAAGCGGCAATAACAATAAAACTGCCGCAATAAAAAGCCAGCCGCGGCGATTGCGATTGCGACTCTGCAGTCAAGCAGTGGCGCAAATTATACACTTTTTTATTGTTATGATTTCTAAGCCGCCTTTTTCGCGCGTCGTCCGCGCTTTTGTTGGTCGTTTTCGGGTCGGCGGAAAAATGATTTCCAATTGCTGCCATTTTCCATTTCGACCATTTCACGCGTCATTAAAATTAGGCAGCCGCTAAGAGAAACACGAGCGTGCAATGTGTGCTTACTGCAGGGCAACAACAACAGCAATAACCGTTTTTAAGGTGCCACATAGCCAGCTTAATACACACATGCTATGTAAGTATATATACACACAAACATTTGAACTTCGAAATTATATGTAATTTTGGCAGTCATGGCAATCTGCAATAACACAAGCTCATATTTACTATACATGCAACGCAGTGCTGCCTCAGTGCACTTGTGTAAATTTGCGATAAACAAAAAGCGGCTACAGAAATGTATGTGTGATTGTGTGCTTGCAAGCACATATGCTAACGCGCAAGTAGTAATTTGTGCAGCGCTTTGAAGGTTGCTGCTGCTGCTGCTTCTATCCATCATTATGACTTCCTATGCGGCTACAGTGGCTGCGCTTTGAAAAATCGCCAAAAATTGTACCTGGCAAGGGCGTGCATAGTTGTAAGACAAATGTAGACATATAGTTATTAGTGATTTGTCTCAGTAGGAAACTAAAAAATACAGCAACATCTACAAATTTTCTGTGGATTCACTGTAAGCCGGATACGTGAAATTTGGGCGCCATATTATGAAATAAAATTTTGTTAAGCCTGGTAGTGTAGGTTTTATACAAAGTCTTGAATGTTTTCAACCACATCTTTGAGTATCGATTCTCGTGCACAAATTTAAGAGATTACATAAGTTTACGGTTTTAAAAAAATCGATTTTTTTATTGTCTTAATAAATTAGATGATCCTGTAAGTAGTTATCCTGCCAACGCGTGCGCATGTTTTTTCCGAGCGGTCACCGAAAATGGCGTCACAATGGCCGAGCTTAAAATATTTTTTTTTTTTAATTTCAGAATTTCTTTGCGAATAGTGTATGTTTGTAACAATAAAAAATTCTAAAAAAATATTTCGTTTTTTATATGAGAAAAAAATTTTTTGAAAAAAGGCTGTTTTTTACCAAATAATCCCCGTTTTTTTTTTCTCATATTAAAAATGAAATATTTTTTTATTAAGATAAGTTTAAGGAGCAGACAGAGAATAATAAACTAGCTAGATTCGACACGAATGCATCTAATGACCGCGATGATAAACAGCATGAAGATATTGTTAGACTTCCTAAAATTAAATATATTAACCTAATACGACATAAATTACGATAAAGTTATCATTTTCCTCATCCATATATCGATTATCATATCAAAAGGGCGTTGAAGATGTTTTCCTAAATATATTCGAGCTTCAGTATTCAAATCGTCATTCGCTTTGCTGAACAGAAATCTTTAAGTGACAAAAATTTTAGTAAAAAATCTATTGCCTTAAACTTTTATATTTGGCTGAGCGGAATCTATGAAACTTGCGAACTAAGATGGGCGTTAGGCTTTACTTTTTGAGCTTAGTTCACATATGAATATCATCATTTTTGAATGCAAGAATTAAACACTTAATTCACTGAAATTTGTATCTCTTAATTTTTTAACTTTCCCGTCTTTGTCAACCTTTAATCGTTGATATTATATGTGTTTCATGTGAGCTCGTAGTTTGTTTTTTAGCTCACACTTTTCAATTGGCCTATCTTTAATTAGAAATCTACAAGCTTTGCCGTTTCTTACACCATCTGATAGTCATTGTTGTCGTCAGCGACGCGCTCGTTGTCGACCAGCTAATTGCGTTAATCACCGCTGCGCTCACACTAACGAGCATTTATGACGGGCAGAAACTTTAGGAATTTTGTGTTGTATTTTTTTATTTTTAATTATCGCATGATATTCGGTTATTTATTTATTTTGAGAAGGACAGTTTCAATTGCTTGACAAAACTTAGCTGCCAATTATTTGACGTCAATCAATGGAAGTGAAGTGCAGAGGCTAAAAGATTTGTCAAGTGTGAGAGTGTGTGAAAATTTGGAAACTCTATTAGTTGAGGGTGAGTGTCGAAAAAGGGCTGACGGAAAACGTGCCAAATGTGTTTTTTACCAATATCCTACTTAAAAGTCAATTAATTTATGTGCCGGTACGCCTAAGATCAGCCAAAAATAGAAATTAATTTTTGTAAGCATATCATGTGATGCACAGATAAGGTCTGATGACAGATTGGAACGTTCGGTTATGGAGAAAGATCTAATTTTTGAGCACATTCTTAGAAGGACAAGCAGTGGTGTGCTGATTTGGGTTAGCTTAAGGCCTATATCGACCAGTAAAATTGATTTACTTTTGCATATCATCGTTAATCATAAGTTTACCTGCGAAGGAAAAACGTTATAATATTGGGTAGTCGAAAAAGTCTTTTCGTATTTCTTAACAAACTTCAAATTATTTTTTCTTATATTTATACTAGCAAATAAATAAACAGATATGCACCATTTTGGTCGTCCACTTTTTGCTATTTTTCTGCTAGAAACATTATTACATCAGTATAAAACTTTCATCAGTGTAAATCGAAATTTCGAAATTTCCAGAAGAATTATTTTCACTAATTTTTGAACTCATTTTTGTAACTATTTTTCAACTTCCCCGAATTAATTTTTTTTGGTTAAATGAAGCATAAAATCTCACCTTTTTAACACTTAATGGTATGATACAATGTGATTGGTAGCACTGGAGATATACGACTGCAACGACATCTATTGACAAAAATACGAAAAGACTTTTTCGACTATCCAATATTTTCTATTTTTAAGTCACTTTTAGGTTAAGATTTTTTTTTATAAAAAGCAAGTTTAGTTTAGAAGCACAAGAATACATAAATTTTTCCTTCCAGAATTCTGTTTTGGTTTTTGAATTTGAGATAAGTGTGAATAAAAAAGTTTTTCTCACGCTAGATACATGTTTTTGAGGTCTGAATGAATTGCCGATTGTCTGATTATATCAGGTTCTCTAAATAAATTAAACTATTTTTTTTTACAAAATGCCGCTTCAAACAAAATTTACAAAAGAAAACAATTTTTCTGATATGCCTTTAGTTGTAATGCTTTAAGTCAATACAGCATACACAAACTATTCGCTTCCCTTTAATTTTTATATTTTTATTCTATATTCCAGAAGTCGATTAGTTCACTAAACAAAACATAACGCACCTCAGTCATATCAAAAAACGAACTAAGGATCCACTTCATTAATTTTTTTCACTAAAGGTGTTTTTTTTTGTCTCAATTCGGAGATTTCCTGCTGGGAGTCTACTAAACTAACAATTTCTTCTGCAGTTGTCAACTGCAAAGCAAAATGACGGTTGCGCAGACGCGATTACGTGCAGTACGTGTTTAAAAATTTAATGAGACGACTCGCCGTACTTCTATTTCACACAAATACGAATGAATGCACAAAAAACTAAGCAAAATATACAAAAAGAACATGCCTATGTGAAGAAAAGCGTACTTGCAACAACTCACATCAGCGCCAACGCTGCAGCAAGTGTAAGTAAATATAATTTATACAACAACACAGACCACAAAAACACCAAATCCGAACTGAAAAAAAGTAATTGTGCTATTTGACTATTTAGTGTCAACGACGAGAAGGTAGGAAGTGTTGGCGCTGTCACAGCGACAAAAGCAGTTGAACGTGTTGAGCAGACGCCGAGACGCTGAAACTGCACCAACTACTATAATGAGCGGCGACAGCTGGCGGGCGTGCGACATCGGATGGTGCACGAAGCGTCGTCAGTAGCCGACAGTTGACAGTAGCAGTTGACTGCGCGTCAGCAGGTCAGACACACACCCACACACACACAGTTAGAAAGACCAACCAAGACACCACCGACAGACTTTGACGCACTACTAGACACAGTAGCGATTTACAGCGGTGCGCCGTTGCTGTGTCGACTTAATTGCGCTGAGCGTGACTCCAATTTTAATGAAATTCGAACAAAAATGTCAAGGTGAATAGCAAAGAAGTGGCTGGGTGCAGAACTAACGCATCAAAAACTACGTGGGCGTGGTCTAACTAGCCACAGAAGGGAGAACCATTTGACTGCCACATAAAGGTGATGCATACGTGGCAGTAATTATTATGTTTACTATTGGAAGAGTTGTAGTTAGGCTGTCGAAAGTTATACTATGAATTGGGTTCAAGGTAGCGCAGTGAAAAATTTATTGGTTTTCTTATAAATTTGAGATTGTTTTAGTTAATAGGTAATAGGTAGAGGGAAGATAGATTTACTAAAAGAAAAAGATCGCAAATAAAAGCAGAAAGAGGTAGAAGTTGCAACAAATTATTTCTACGGCTGCAAAAACCTTGAAGAGCTGCTCAACCAAGACAACTTATGCCTATTTTCATGACTTCTTTGGAAGGTGGATTTTTATAAGAAAATAAAAATGAATTATCTTGAATATTTAAAGTGCTTTTATTTACATATTGAAAATATAAAAAAAAAAATTTAAATTTTATACTTTATTACTATTATTATTGTCACTCGAAGTTGAAACTGATTTTGGCTCTTGATGTTATCTGAAATCAAATATTCTTGATTATTCTTAATCAATAGGCATGTCATTCTGGTCGGAACTACTGAATTTCAAGGGTAAATAACAAAATGGCGGACTTTGAAAAACAAGTCCTTTTATTTTAGCAAAGAAAGGGTTGTAAAATAAAAAGTTAGGGGTGAAAAAAATTCTCGTTAGTACCGACGAGAACAATAAGTGTGTAGAACAATCTGTTGAAAGCAATCGGTTCAGTAGAAAAAAAGGAGGACCCGGGCCGATCAGATAAACAATGTTTTGAGAAAAACGCGTTCAAAGTTCAACAACTCCGAGAGATAGGACTCCGAGGCGCTCTAGGAAACTCGTTATTACTTCCAAAATATTTCGAATTTCTGTCTGAAATTTTCACAGTATATTCTCAAGACATTGTACTTTCAAATTAAGCAAAAAAAATTTTCGATTTTTTGAACCCAAGTTTCCAGACTACTACCTTAAAATAACTAAACTTTTTTGACAATTCGGTATAAAATTTTTCAGTACTGACCAAGAACTAAACATATTTTATTTAAACAGAAAAAAAAGAAAAAAATCGACCACACCGAAGCTGTAATATGCTTCATATTTGATTGCTCATTGCACAAATATTTTTAACTTGCTATTGATCGGTCCGTTTATATGGCAGCTTTATGTTATAGTGATCCCATCTGAATAATATATTCGCAGATTACATCCTTGTCTGTGGCAATAATCTGTGCCAAATTTCGTGCAGATACCTTAACAAATAAAAAAGTTTTTCATACAAGAACTTGAGTTTGATTGAACATATTGTATGGCAGCTATATGCTACAGTGATCCGTTCTGAACAATTTCTACGGAAATTGTACCATTACCTTAGATACTAATCTATACCGAATTTCGCATAGTTTTCTTGTTAACTAAAATGGTTGCCCATACAAGCACTTGTTTTTGATGAGTCAGTTTGTATGGCAGCTATACGCTAGAGGAGTCTGATTTGAACAATTTCATTGGAGATCACAGCACTGTCTTGCATAAAAATGCGTGCCAAATTTCGTTAAGATAACTCTTCAAACAAAATAGTTTTCCATACAAGCACTTGCTTTTGATCGGAGGCTTTGTATGACAGCTGTACGCTAAAATGATACGATCTGAATGATTTCTTCGTAAATCACGATATTGCCTTAGAAAATATTCTGTGCCAAATTTCGTGAAGCTATCTCGTCAAACAAAAAAGTTCTCCATACAAGCTCTTGCTTTTGATCGAAGGGTTTGTATAGCAGCTATATGCTATATTGGTGCGATGTCGCAGATTTCGACAAAAGAACAGCCACTTGGAGAAAAAAGAGTGTCTCACTTTCCTCAGATACCAACTGTGACTGTAAACGCTTTTGTTCCAGATTATTGCTTTTCCAGCCAAATCAACGGATGGTGCACCATTTGTGCAATATACCAGGCTTCTATAACAACAACAATCAACCACTATTAGTGCTTTTTCACTGTTTTTACATACATTTTTGTATTTAGTAGTGGTTTCAAGCTGTTTAAATAATTAAGTTGCTTACGCAATAGTTCTTGGAATTTCTGGGTTACTCATTTGCCGAATTTATTCACATTTTTATACCCATGCATATATACATGCCATTAGCGGACATATTTTGACCACTCAATTTTAACATTTACTTTCTGTTATTCCACAAGGAAGTAGGAAAAACAACGCGAGTTCAAAAATCAGCTGTAATTTTTTGCAACAATTCGTTTGCGCTGCCAAACCAAAGACTTAAGCAACGAACGCGACAAATTGTCTGAGCACATGTGCATGTGTGCAGCTGTGTGTGCATGTGTATACGTTTATGGCGCAGTTTCACTTTCATTTAACTGCCATTATTACGGTTGAAATATATATGTATGTATATCTCTGAGTGTTGTTGTTTTTCTTACATTTTTTTGTCATTTCTGCTTTGCCGTGGCAGTGCATTTTCCGTTGTTACCAGCGCTGCATACGGACATACATATTTATTTACGGTTATTGGCAATCGGTCTAAATCAATTCATTAGCAATTAACAATTAGCCATTGGCAATTAAGCAAATGACCAAAGAGTCAGCAAACCAGATAAACTAAATACTTGAATGCACAAATATTTTAATTGCTTAATAATTTGGCGAAAATTAAGCGAAATACGTGCAGCAAACAAATGACGCCAAGCAGGCGAGTTTTTTGTAATTGTATATGTATGTGTGTGTGTGTGTGCGAATATGAAAGTGTATTTTTTTCGTCAATTGCATATAGTTAAGGTAATTAAAGGCAAAAATTAATAGGAACGATCTGCAGTAATGTTAATTAGCATTATTTTTCATTAATGACTTTTTATAGTTATTTTTTTTTATGAACTGAATGTAACATTCCAACGAAAACGTCTGACTCTACAAAATAAATATCGCCATCTTAAATGCATCGCAACGTTCATCAAAAAATCACAATTGTATATATGTATGCATACGGGGGCTGCTATATATATTTCTGGCCTAGGCAACACTAAGTGTTGCCAGGTGCAATCTGACATTTCCATTGGAAAGTTTGACATTTTTAGCATAACATTCCTCAGAACGTTTTGTCATTTAATCGTGAATTGTTTTATTTACAGGGAATTAAAAAATTCATCTCGGCCAAAAAATGGAATTAACTCGTGAACATTTTCGTGCGATCATTTTGCACAACTTTCGACGTGGATTATCACGACAAGAGTGCATCGATGAACTAAAATCTTTGTATGGCTATGAAGCACCATCCTATAGCACTGTGAAAAACTGGTACAACGAATTCAATCGTGGCCGACGCTCGCTCAAAGACGAATTCCGTGAAGGTCGTCCAAAAACAGCCGTTGTGCCAGAAAACATCGATGCCCTACGTGAACTGATAATACAAGATCGTCGTACCTAACATACCGTAACATACCTTCAGATAGAGGCATGCCTATGCATTTCTCCCACCAGCTGGGAACACCTGGCCGTAAAAAAGGTTTGTTCTCGTTGGATCCCGCACAATTTGACAATCGCTCAAAAAAAGGCTCGTGTGGATTGGTGTAAAGAAATGCTGAAAAAATACGATCGCGGTGCTTCAAAAGACATTTATAAGATCGTCACAGGTGACGAATCATGGATCTATGCGTATGAGCCCGAAACAAAACAGCAATCGACCGTGTGGGTCTTGCAAGACGAGCCAAATCCAACGAAAGTTGTTCGTGGAAGAAGCACTTCGAAGCAAATGGTCGCCTGTTTCTTCGGCAAAACTGGTCATGTGGCGACTGTTCCGCTTGAGCAACGTAGGACGGTCAATTCTGAGTGGTACACCACTATTTGTTTGCCTGAAGTCTTCGGAGAAATTCGAAAAACGAACAAGAGAAGACGAATCATTGTGCACCATGATAATGCGAGCTCTCACACATCGGCTCAAACCAGCGCCTTTTTGACCGGCCAAAACGTCGAATTGATGGGTCATCCGCCGTACAGTCCTGACTTGGCACCCAATGACTTCTTTTTATTCCCACACATCAAGAAAATAATGTGTGGTCAACGATTTTCGTCGCCAGAAGTTGCTGTTGATGCATTCAAAAACCATGTTTTGGAAGTGTCTCAATCGGAGTGGAAAAGGTGCTTCGAAAATTGGTTTGAGCGCATGCAAAAGTGTATAAATCTTGATGGAGAATATTTTGAAAAACAATAAAACCATTTTCGTTGATAAATATTCTTATTTTCATTATTAGGTCACAAATATATATAGCAGCCTCGTACAACTTTAAGCTTCTACTATCATATATAACCAATATATAACCATTTTAGAACCAAAACGCAAAATTCTGTTTCAATCTAAGTGGTTTTTATTATATCGTTTTTCCTTCGTATAAACTTATGAAAAGTGATGTTACTTTTTTTCGTCTTCGGTGACTTTGTATACTCGTGGCCACGCAAACTTCACCACTATACTTTTTTACAATTTATACAATTTTGTTTTTTTTTATGTTTTAGCATAAGTAAACTAAATTATATTATCTAATTATAATTATATGTAGTGCTAATTCTTTACGTTTAATGAGTAAACCGCAAATTAGCTTTTCTGTGCTTATACAAAAGCGGCCAATTTTATTGTTTTGTGATACACCGACTAAACTCGTGTTTCAATTAAAAAAAAAAATAAATGAAAATATTAGTATGAAATTAAATTAAAAAATAAGAGATATCAATTTTTCATGGCATGTCAGTCTCTTATATTTCGAGCTCATGTTGTAAAGCCCACAATCAATTGAAATATTTATCTATAGCCGGATATGTTTTGTTTTTAATTTTTAATATTTTTGATTAATATCATGTCATTGACTTATTTCTAAATAAAAAATTTCTATACCACAAAAATTACCGCTATAAAGTGTAGTCAAATATGCACTGTACGTAAAAATTTTGAGTGGTAAGGTTTGCGTGGCCACGGGTGTATAAATAAATACATGATCAGCGTGACTAGCTGAGTCGATTTAGTTATGTCCGTCTATCGGTCTGTATATATGTGAACTAGTATCTCAGTTTTTGAGATATCGCTATGAAACTTCCTATTCTGTTCTCACCAAGAAACGTCTAGTTTTACCACACCGACGATATCGCAAACACAGCATATAGAAACTGAACTATCGGAATAACGAACGATATCGCACCACCACAGCATATAGCTGCAATGCAAACTAAACTATCGGAATTACGGCTTTGTATTGAAAACTATTTAATATGATGAAGTATCTTCACGACATGTGGCAAAGATTATTGCCTTAAGCAAAGATGTAATATCCGAGACAAATATTGAGATCGGATCACTATAGCATATAGTTGCCATAAAAACTGTCCGTTCAAAATGCTAGTGAGGAATCTTTATTATTTGTGAAGTAAACAGGGTATCATTGCAGGAAGTGGATTTTTCATTCGCCTTTCTGGCAAAGAAATGTGATAGATATCTTCAGCCAACATTCAGAATTACAATCGGTACAGAATAAAAGAATATTTAGAATGAATTTAACCGAAAACGCGTTCAAGGTCAAATTCAATATTAATCCTAGCATTTCAAGGAAGCCATTGCTGCCTTAATCTATGGTCTAAACTAAAAAAAAACACAAGCGCAAGTCCAAACTCTCGCAACAACCACTCACAACCGAATCAAATGCAATAAAATGTATACAAAACTGACCCGGCAACCCATCTACCTACATTCTTCTGCATTCCTTTCATACCAAGTTCACTGCATTTTCATTTGCACACTTCTGTCGATTGCGTTTTTTGCGCTGCTCGATACTATTCAAAATGGTAAATTCGCTTTTCTTGAGCATTTCTGGTTCAAGTACGTTCATTGCTTGTCAATAAAGAAGAATAACAACAACACTAAAGCGCAAAACAACCACGAACGTCGGCTGAATAAAGCAAGCAAGAGAAAGAGGGATTAATACACAGTGACTTGTTTCACAATTCGCTGCAGTACGGCTTAGTTTATGGTCATATGATTATAACGAAATAGCTGTTGTAGTTGTACGGCAACATTTTTTGCTCTCCTTATTACCTTATTACTGCTTATTCCTTTGCAGTCTCTTCGCAGTTGCCATTTCATCTTCAAGCAAACCTCCACAGCCATATTTGCATGTCGCATGTTGCACGTTGCACATTGCTCTTGGTTAGCTTGCACGTTCGCCACAACTTGCATTGGCATTTGCCAGCATTCGATCCTCTTTGCCGTTGTCATTTAGCCGCCTGTCAATGCAGATTTTCATCAATATGCCATGCAACGCCGCCACTAACTGTTCTTGTTGTTTTTGTTGTCGCTGGCGCTGTTGTTGTTAACTTCATTTATGTGTTACTGGCAACAGCTGTCACTATTCATATATGTGGCTTGCCGCCGCGCATGTTGTGGGCAGCTCAGTGTCGTGTGTGCGATGCGGTCTTCCTCCTTGCCACAATTTGCGGCTATTGCTGCGCTTCCTTTGCTTTATTATTACATTATTGTTGTTTATTTTTTCACTGCATCCCCCTTCAGCGTGCAACTGTGCATTTGTTATATGCAGTTATGCGCTCTCTTTGCTCTGCTATGGCTTCTGCCTGCTCCAGCTGTGGTTGCTGCTGTTGTTGCTTGATCCAGTTTCTTGCAACAAGCTCGCGTACTAATGCAGAGGCGGCGCGGCGGTCACTCAGCCGGCTATCACAGCAAATGTCAACCGAATTGCTCCGCCGGGCATACCAAGCAATGTCGATTGCAGCGAAATGAAGCGTGCAGCTCTCAGCAGAAAGGGCGTGAAGAGGGGTAAATAAAATGCAATTGATTGCCTGCCACCACTTGATACATTTATATTGCACTATTTTTGTATTTTTATTGAATTTTCGCCTTCGATATTTGTATTGTAGTATTTGAGAAGTTTTCGCTCCAGAATGACAGTGTGGCATCCTGCTGACCGCTATCGTTTGACATACTTGCAACACGTAGCCGTAAATAGCTGAGCGTATGTGTTTAGTTGCATTTTTATACTCTCCACTTTAATGATCCACTTTTATGGCAAATGTCAATGTTGCAAATGTCAGGTGACATCGCCAAACGATCGTTTAGCTGGCGTCAACGGTCTGTGCTGGCGTTTAGTAGCCAGTCAACTAAGTCGCTGCCAACTCGTTTTAATGAAAAACGGACAATTAGTTTTTAACGAAAATAAAATAAAAATTTCACACTTTTATTTTATTAGAAAAAATGTGACGCTGTCTTTTGCCACATAACGGAGTCACGGCAGTCGCAAAATGGTGGTAAAAGAATTATGTGGAAAACACTTGAACAGAGATGGATATATTTAAAAAAATTGCATTAATTATGATAAATCTGCGTTCAAAAATTTCCTGAGATAATTAGTACCAGCAGTGCTTCCTTAGGCTTTTCTTAGTATTTGGGGGTTAAATAAATATAGATATATATATACATATACATATAAAAGGAAACGAAACAGTGAACGAGATGGTCCACTCAGGCTACCAGACACGTAATGCTCCTTCCACTCCTTTAAAAGCGGATTGGATTATTATAGAAGAGTAGCATATGAGATATTGGAACTTCAACAGAAGAACGTGTGTTTTACAGTAAATCACAGTCCATGTGGAACTAAGATCTTGCCTTCAGAGGTTATTAATAAAGAGCATACGCTTAGGATGGTGAAATTTTACTTTTATCTTTGTAAATTTCTAGTAGTAGTAGTAGTAGCTGTAGGAGATGGAAATCTGGCAAGATTCCAAAAGGATTATG
Source organism: Bactrocera neohumeralis (assembly GCF_024586455.1). Taxonomy (NCBI): domain Eukaryota; kingdom Metazoa; phylum Arthropoda; class Insecta; order Diptera; family Tephritidae; genus Bactrocera; species Bactrocera neohumeralis. Next base: position 13,893,340 of record NC_065919.1, on the reverse strand, counting down.
GGAGCTAGCGTGATCTGAAAAAGTTAAAGAAATTAAAGCTTAGGTACGAATCTTTAAAAAAACCAAATCCCAATTATTTTTTTATTAGCAAATCGTTTCCCACTCTTTAAATGTTCACAAAGGTAGATATAAGGCTATAGTCAATACAAAATGGTAATTTTTATGACAGAAAAGGTGCAGATGCTTCTCGGATTAATTTGTGCATTAGACAGCAAATTTTGTTTGATAGTATTGATAGATTTAGAATAAAGCTGATTATAAGCTAAAACCGTCACTAATAGACGCCTATAAGAACTCCGAAATATAGAGTTTTTTCATTCGTATCCTTCACATAACCTCACATAATTTGCTTATTATAGGGATTTTGCGTTACATGAGCGAAAAATGTTAATTCTGCAAGCAAAATGTGCATCTGAAAAGTATTAATATCAAAAAATGTAAATCAAAATATTATTGGTGGCTCCTTGCAACCCCTATTCTATTAGCATGCCTAAAGTTTCCACGAATAAAGCTGGCTAAGAAACGGTAGGAATTTATATACTTTGAAATAAGAGCCACTTAAGTTCATATCCATTTTACTTTAATTCAGATATGAGCCATCTCTCCCATCAAATCCACAGTGCTTCATTGCTTTTTAAGTATTGTAAATTCAACATACTTACCAAATATATCCGCAAGTTGGTAGGCTGCATTTTAAATTTCAGAATTTGGCAACCCACTCGTTTTGCAATCTGACAAAATATAATATTATCGTAAAGCTTGACAGTTTCGATGTTATACGCACTCAGAACATTTTGACATACGAGCGTTATTTGTGTTGTTAACACCAGTGGCGTATTCAAAGGGGGGGAAATGAGGAAAATGAAGGAAAATTTTCGATAAATTTATTCAGACACGAAAAAAATGGCAGCAGAACTGAAAGCTGACGAAGGAAAACCAAGAATCTGCGGCCGATAAACAAAACGCGAACATTTCTGCTTGAGAACTTGCAAAGAATACTACAGGGTCTCAGTGTACATTTCTCTGTTTGATACGATCGGTGGAGATTTGATGACGCGCTTTTCTGAAGAAGTAGTGTATGGATTTCGACTGAGTGTGCTGCTTCCAGAGCAAGTATGTGCTTTGAAAACCAAAGAATTGGAAAACTTAAAGTAAACTGACTGCTTGGTAGATAGATTGAAAAGCCTTTTGGATAATGACAACTTCATGCGACGTTTGAAGCCCAAAGGTAAGCTTGATCACTGGCAGTGCCATCTGGGGCGAAGAAAAGGTGAAATAACGACAAGTTACCGACTACTGCATTGGAAACTTTAAAGAATTCATATAGACCTTACCCTTAAATTAATAGTTTTCTCCGCATATTCTGCACACTTCCTATGACGAATGCGAGCTCTGAACGCCCCCTAAAAACTATTTCTGAATCCGCTCCTGTTAACAGTAACTTGAAATATTCAACTCTGCCATCGTGGATTAACTCGGTAACAGTGCAACGTCATGTGACCTATAATGAGACACTACTGTGATCAAATTGAAGGGTGAATTTTGTCAATTTCACAACACACTTATGTTAACGAATTTTCCAGTCATCATAGCACTTGGAAAAAACCTTCGTCGTCGTGGCCATCAGAGCCTTCTACGGTTCAGCTTTTACATCCTCAAGTGAGTCAAAACGGTGTCTTCGGAGTGGTCATGTGAATTTGCTGAATAACCAGAAGTTCGGTGGTTGCGGCACGATATTAGTTGAAAATATGGCGAAATGACCACGAATAGCCAATAATACTGACATAGTATCTCAAATACTAATGAATATTTTGAAATTTAGCATAGATGTCACTAGCAGTACTACCAACTTACAGAAAAAAAATTATCGATTCGAAAAACACGCGAAGTACAAATAAAAAATTCACCTTCCAATTTCATCAAGTGTGAGCCGAGTTCAACAAAAGTTTTTCGCATACGAAGCACTTCTAAGCAGATGGTTGCCTTATTTTTTTTAAATCACAAACAAACCACTAGAAAAATGCAGGACAGTAAATTCTGAGTGGTGCACAACCATGCGCTTTTTCCACCGAAGATGGATCACTCTTTACCACGACAATGCAAGCTTTCACACATCGAATGAAACCCGAGCATTTTAGAGCACTCAATATATTGAGTTGATGAGTCATTCACTATATAGTCCTAACTGGCGTCAACTGACTTATTTTTATGCTCGTGAACTAAACGTAAAGTAAAGAATAAACTAAGGGGTCAACGTGTTTCGGTAGCTGAGGAGACGACTGATGCATTCAGAAGCGATGTTTTCGAGATAGCTCAAACTATCTGGCAAAAGTGCTTCGAGAATTGTTTCAAACGCCTGCTAAAGTGTATAAATTTTAATGGGGAATATTTTGAAAATCAAGAAATTGATTTTCGATGATTTATGTATGTTTGTTTTTGTTCCGTTATCACGAAATATAAAAATCAACCCATCTATTATAATAAAAGCCATAATATTTTTTCTTTTACAACCACCGATATTTTATTGCATAATTAATACTTTTTTCCCAAACTTCGTTTTAATTAAATTGTAAAACTCGCACAAGACAAAATCACGGCAACACACTCTAACTGTTTTCTCTTTAATTAAAATATTGTATGCTATCATCATAATGATTTTATACAAATATGTATATTATAAACAAAAATATAAATATTTATGCGCAAACTAAGAGGAGCAGCACACCTAAAGCATTTAGCAGCAACGCGTGTACGGCGTGTTGAACAAAAGACTTAAGCAACGAACTTATCGGAAGGCACGCATGGCAGACACGCAATGCAGTGAAGAAAAACGAAACGTTAAGCGCACATAAACAATAACATATAATAAATTTATCTATTTAATGCTAATATTTCGCCGATGTTTGCTTTGTGTGCCGCAACACAGCGAACGCGGCAAGTAGCGCGCTGGCAGGCAGCAGCTGCCGGCACCACATATGACCAACAGATATCAACAACATTATCAAATCAATAAAATTCTCACTCGCCTCGGTGCCAAAGTGCAGCAGCAGAGTGCCAGCAGCGCAACTCTGCGCGCGAACTGGGGCTGGCGGCACGGCGCCTGGCGCGCGAATGCAAAAAGCGACAATAAATTCAAATAAATTGCGGAGCTGACGTAAATACTTGCATACAGGCGATATATGCTTTCACTCACACGCATACACACATGTGTAGAATATGCAACTAGGCGCATGCGTATATGACGTCGCACGCATACGCTTAGTAGCTGACTTCTATGTGCGGCGGCAGCACCCGGCAGCTGTGTTGGCAGATGCGCACTGCGGTAAACGAAAGATTAACGATACGCGTTTCATGCACACACACACATATATATACCTCTCACACATACACTTATATGGACTGCAAATGCGCGAAGCTTTCAATACTCGCAATAACTTTTTGCGTGACTTCTTCAAATGTGCCGCCGCCGTCGCCATCAACGCTGCCACTGCCGACGGCCGCCAAAGCCACAAGCCTACAGCCGCAATGGCATGGAAATTTCAGCCACACAGCGGCGCGCATAGCAAAGAGGCGGGGCGTCTGGCAGGCAGTTAAGCATCTTTGGCGTGGAAAGGCGCGGAAATCTTCGTCGCAAAAGTCGTGTGCGTGCGAAGAAATGTTGTCGGTTCGCAGTTTTACTGCCACCGACCGAACGCGCGATTAGCGTTTTAACATGCGGACGCTGTTGCCGCCAGCTGTGTGAGTTGACAGTTGCTGGCAGTTGGCAGTCGCCGCATAACTTCGGCTAGTTGCTCATATCAGCGCACCGAAAAACCACAAACGCACGTGAAAATGTGGTTGCGCCGAAATTGTTTGTAAATAAATAGAAAAAAATAAATAAATAAACAACAATAAAAATATGTAAATAGACGCAACAAACATCATGTTGTGGTAATTATGAGTATGTTTAACATTCGATGTTATCTGGCAGATGCTACACGCATGTGTATTGTATGTGTATTCTATGTGTACTGGTACTAAGTTGTAAATTCGTAGTATTTTATAAGATTATTGGAGTCCATGGCACTTGAGAGGTATTAAAATAGTTGAACTGAGGCATTAGCCATAAATTGTGCTAAGCTCATCATGCCAAAATGATGTCAGATTTTACGAAAATTTTCCAGTTTATCAACAGCATTTTTTCTAATTTAAATAACATGAAATGCGGCAAACCATAAGTAGACATAATGCTATGAACAAAAATTAGAAAAATTTTGTTCAAAATTTTAAAATTATTAATTTATTCTTTAACATCTATGTCGTCCTTTACAAGTGATCCAACACACTTGTGCCAACGTTTTTTTGCAATCTTCGAAAAAGCTGTTAAAGTCAGTTACCAGAATAGTCTCACCACACCTCCTTGATAGAAGAAAATTGTCTACATAACCTTGATTGACCTGCTTTGACCTGGTTTTTTTGGTTTCGAGTCACCTTCGTCACGATATTCTGCCGATTGATCGCCTGTTTCCGAGTCGTAAGCATAGATCCAATGCTAACCGCCAGTAATAATACGTTTCATGATATCCTGCCAGTCGGAAGGCGTTGTTTCACAGACGTTAACGCGACGCTGTTTTTCGAAAAAAATTCGTGATTTTGGGACCAATCGTGCTTTTACTTTTGTTAGGTCAAAATAATATTTTAAAATGGTTTTCAGTGACCCTTCCGATTATCCAACGATTCCAATAAGAGCTCTGACTGATAATCGTCGGTTCTCAAGCAATAATTCTTTTATTTTATTGACATGTTGATCATCAACATCGTCGTCAACGCATTCTCCACCCTCTTTGAATAATTTGTACCAATCAAAAACACTTGTTCGCGACAAACAGTTACCACAGAAGGTCTTTTCCAATGTGCTGAACGTTTCGGCATCAGGAATTTAATTTCGCGCATAAAATTGAATGCAACTTCTTTTCACTTATCGTAAAAATACACTTTATGCACTTCAGAACGGCAAGAGTGTACTAAACATTAATGATTACTTTGATGTCATATATTGAGCAGATGTCACCAAGTCATACCAACCGAAAAAAAAAATATTTAGACAAATGGTTTTTCGTGCGAAATTTAAAAATAAAAAGTCTTTGTATTTTTCGCTCACAGTACTAGTTTGAAGGAGTGGGTTTAAGAGGTCAGTCAGTAGTATTTGGACTAAATATATGACTATCCAAAAAAAGAAGATCAATGTACCTTTATTGGCACGCTACTGCGCTTTATATTTTGGAAATAAAGTGAAGCCAGAAATATTCACATTTCTAAGCAAGGTAACTATTAATTTAGGAAAATATATTATTCTGGGAAAAGGGCTAATAATGGCAAATAAAAAGAAGTAAATAAACCATTTTATTAAGAAAAAATTTAACAATATTTCAATTGAAACGAATTAGAATATGAAAGAAGCATTTTATTATTTAAATTTCTTTAGTAATTCTAATGAAATACCTTTCTGTTGAAAATCATATTATATTGAATATATTATGATATTTTCAGTGAAGTCACATTATGAACAGCAAGAATAGTAAGTCAATCAAAAGCTTAATATATTCAGTAAAATTTTATTAATTCATTTTTAAAGCTCTAGACTATGGAAATATGAATAACATAAAGAAATCACTGTCTTCCAAAATTTCTCAGTAGGTTTGCCCTAAAGATATTAGTAGTCCGTAGCCTTCGAGAATACTACGAATAGGATTGAGATAAGACCGAAAATCATACTCTTTATGGGAACGTAAAAATTGTCGGAATCTTTAGACCAGTGTAGAAGCCCTTGAAAATGTTAAAAAGAAAGAAAATCATAAAAGCTTGAAACCCAATGGAAACGAAAGTCAAACTCTACCAACACTTTTAAAAAATCTTAAATTTTGAATAAGAATTTTTGTTTGAATTATTTTTTGATTTGATGTGCAAAGTGTAGTTCGAACAGGTTAGTTTAACTCAAATTTCATAAATTTTTTGTACGAGATAACAAAAACCAAAAACTTCTATGTATATTTGGACAATTATGGATAGTTAAGTGAATATCATCACATTCAACAAAGACTGGATCTCTTGCAATAAATTAGACGAGAAAAAAGTGGACTCATAGACTCAAGATGATTGTTTCTAACAACAAAACAAAGACTTTATGAACACATAACGGTTTTCATATTTTTCAATTAATGACATTTTTCGCTTTTGTTTGTATTTATGCTTTTGCTTTTTGTACTTTTGCAACATGTTGCTACAGAATATTATAGTTTTTTTTCACCTAACGTTTGTATGTATCATCTAAAACTATTCGAGATGGATATAGGGCTGTATACAAATGTTCAGGATTACGAAAAAAGTTGAAAGCCGGTTGACTGTCTGTCTGTCCGTCGATCCGTGCAAGCTGTAACTTGAATAAAAATTGAGAAATGTTGATAAAACTTGGTATACCCGTTGCTTGCAAAAATAAGTACGAGTTCATAGATGGGCGTAATAAGATCACTGCCACGCCCAAAAACGCCCTTAACCGAAATCTTCTAAAAGGCCATAACTAAGCACTAAATTAACGTAAAAACTCGGCGTAGCAAGGGCATGTGAGGGCAAACTATTTTAACAGAATTAGCGTGGCTCCGCCTCCTCATAAGTTTAATGCACAAATCACCTTAACCACTTAAGCTGCAATAACTAATTTCACTTGTCGCGAATATCAGCGTAACTTCTACTGACAGTGTGAAAATATATCAAATCGGAAGCTTACCCCGCTCATTCCACATGTAAAGGTACTGTTCAAAACTACTAAAAGTAGGATAAATCTATAGCTAAATACGCCAGAGACACTAAATTTTACTCCCGGGGTGGTATAAGAGGACTTTTTGCGAGCCGGTGGCCAAAGTCTAGTCTTATTGCATATCTCGAAACCCGCTCAACCGATTTCAATTGGGTATGCGGCAATCCACTGACATTTTCATGTTACAGTCTAAAAATGGGCGAAATCAAACTGCAAACTCCACACCTACTTTCTATATACCACAATTTTTAATTCCAGTTGATTATTTCACTTTTCAGTACACAAGTCAAGAAGCAATTAATATAGGTGTATACAATTTTGCACTAAGAATTCCTTTAAAGGGTGCAAACTTCTGACGAAAACTTTCCCAATTCCAATCAAGCTTTTCAAGTCCTTAGGTATCGAATATGTAGATCCTGGTATCTGTCGTTGACTTTTGACCGAAAATATCTGTCAATATGATCGAAATTCGGACAGAATTATTTCCTGATAATAAAAATTGTTTGTATCAAAAATGGGTTGAATCGGGTCAATACTTGCTTTAGCCCCCATATACCTAATATAAAGATTTTAGAACTGACGAATGATTTTATACCACATACTTGTATATTGGCCAATATCGAAATTATCTTAATAAAGATTTGAGAGCGTTTTTTTCTAATAACGGTAAATATTTGTGCTTTGAATGAATAAAATCGGTTGAAAATTTGTCCTAGACCACATATAACTGACAGGCCTTAATTACCTGAAGGTACTTCCCACGCTTTAATCTTTCCACGTTGGAAGAGTATAAAATATTCGGTTATACCCGAACTTAGCTGCACCTTATTTGTTTGGTTTTATTTCTCTCCTCTTATTGTAGTTGTTGTTTTATTGTTATAAACCCAACAAAGGCCCATGAGCTGTTTTGTAATAATACGGATTAAAAGTAAATCTGAAATAATTGCAACAACAACAACAATGATAACGATAAAAATGCAATAGCCAATCCGAACAATAAGCAGACGCTTCAATATGGCACATACACCAACAACAACAGTAATATTGAACACAGCTGCAAGCCGAAATGAAAACAATAGCAAAAACAAAAGTTGAAAAAATAGTAATAATTAAACTCCAACAAAAGATAAGTGATTTCACCGGCAATGATTAGTGAGTCAACCAACAAACGAGCCGCTCCATCACAACAACAACTGCACATACTATGTACGTGTAAGTAGTACAACAAGGAAAACAACATGCTCGAGCTTAACGCTTGAAGATGCTTTAATTGCCATGGCATTTGCTGTTGTTGTAGCGTGTGTTGTTGTTGCTGCTAGTTGTCATCTTACAAACGAGCATGCTGCGTGCCGCAATGCAATGAGTGAAAATGAAAATGGAAATTGAAATTCACATGTGTCGAACAAACGCTTACACACACTCACACATATACGAATAGCTATACATACACACACATATGTACATGGCGCACATAACGATGCCATCCTTATTGCAACATTTTGCACCGCCACAATGTTGCGCGCGATTTTGTTTGGGAAATTCGGGAATTAATTAACCGTTGTGGCGGCTGCGGCGCTTGCTTGCGCTGTGCGCGAATTGCGAATTGCACATTTTTTGTTAGTTTTTTAATTAATTTTTACGCACATTTAATTGCCGTGCGTTGCTAACGAGACAACCATTTGTGTGCATAAGCGATGATGTGTGTGTGTGTGTATGTATGTGTCATTGGCGGTCTATGTCTGTGCTTGTGTATGTACAAAAATTTCGTAATTACTTTGCACATTTTATTGGAAAAATGTTGTGTTTTCGAAAAATGTGTTCGAATATTAAGCTATTGTCGTTTCTTGCTAAGCGTTGTACAGTAAATTTGCTGAAGTAGTGACTGAATTTTCTATTGAGCTTCCAAGCAAGTAGATATGTATAGGAGGTGGGTCCAAAAAGATCACACAATGAAGTTGAAAAATTGAACAGTCTTTTAAAAAGACAGAGTTTTCTTCAAAAACAGAAAAAAAATTTGTAGAAAGGTTTCTCAGAAAATGCAGGGTTATTCATACTTTACGTCTTTGCTATTGATTGGGTTGATTACATATTTTTTAGGTCTCATTAAAAGGTAGTTCTACACAATAAATTGATTCGCACCGAAACAACCCGAAATCAACTAGGTGTACTAAAATCCATAATGGGTACTAGTATTTCAAATGAATTGAAGTAGTTCTTAAAATTGACAAAATACTGGGCCAAAGCCAACATTTGTACTGAAATGTTATGTAAATCGTCGTAAGTGCTCCATAAAAATGTAGAAAAGGAAAAAACTTTATTACACTGGTCAGAACTGTTTTTGTCACGCAGACTTTGTGAGAATTTTTGTTTATGTTGCTGTATCCTCATTAAAAATGTATAATAATTTCATTTCAATCACGTCCAGTTGATTTTGTGGAATGCTATATGTGCTTTTCTTCAATAACTTCTTTTATACGACTGTATAACTATTGCATTCGACTAACTTATAACATATACCCGTATGTCATATCATAAACTTGCCAACATGTGTTCTAACAACACCGACAGTTTCTCTTATGTGTGTGGAAAATACAAATTTAAATCTCAACGTCATCCTGCGATTCAACGATTTACTGTGAGAAATAGAGATTAATCTTAGATTCCACATAAGTTATGTGTTACGCGTGTGAACCCAGACATAAACCATCTGCCATAGCAATGACTTGAACCGAACCAAAGCATCATGTACATAAGTTATTGTTATTTTAGTTTGACTCAAACAAAAGGCATTAGAACCATGTCCAAACACTCTATCTAGTATCCAATCTTATTTTCGGCCAACAAATCCATTCTACGTAGTGCCGAATTGCCTCTACCAAAGCCTCAAATGAGAGGCAGTGGATTTTTATATCCGAAATATAAAGTTCTCCACACTGAGTGAGGTAAGAATTAAAGTGGCTCCACAACTACGCCTTAAGGAAGAAAAGCTAAATGATGAAGCTGTTTTGCGAACGTTATCCAATATTTGCTGGGCAACTTTAAATCGGAAAATTATAAAGACTTAATAAACGAACTGACATTGTCATGAAGTGTAGTATGTCCTTAAAATAAATATGCTGAACTCTCAACTGGATTTCTTTCCAGCAAATTGGGGTGCTGTGAGTGATGTACAAGGTTTTGGATACTTACAAAGGCCATTCAGAAGCCAAATATTCACAAAAATCTGACGATTTTTCCATATTACATAGTAATTTCTCTAAATGTAGCAGATGTTTGTACTTTTAAAGAAAATATATGTTTTTATGTCACAGGAAAACTTGACGTGTCTTTTTCAGTCACATATCTTTGCTTAGTAGCTCTAGTATATTCAAAATTTAATATGAGTTTTAACGTGACAAGAAAAGATTAAGATTTTGTTAATCAGTGTTACTGTTGTTAAAAAAAAAAACAAACAGTATGTGCAGAATAAAATAATACTAGCTGTAACATAAAAGTGTGGTTAGTTGTTTTTGTAAGTTTTTTAAGGTTTATTTAGCTAGCTCAAAGGCTTAAGTAGAGCACAATAGCTTCTAACTGGATACTTAATGGGTTATATATAGTTCGAATTTTCAAAAAATCGATTTTTTAATTTATTTTTTTAAATATAAAAAGATTTTGTAGTAAATAATCGACGATTTTTCTCTCCGATAAATATTTTTTTATAAACAATTTAAGGCCAAGACTTTTTTCAAAAATCAAAAAAAAAAAATATTATTTTGCTTATTCCTTCGATGTGCTTTACTAGATTTAACATTACTTTAACGAAATCTGTTTGGTTTTTTAATTTCAGGGAATCCAATTCAGAGATATGTATAGCAGTCACGGCAAAACTTTTTTTTTTTGAGAGGAAATCTCGGAGATCAGCTGTAGTTCCTTTCCAAATAAATATTTTTACTAATACTAAGTTAGAAGATACCATAAATATGTGTAAAATTTTTTGGAACAATAAAATTTAAATTTTTCTAAAAAAAAATCTGGAAAACTCGCGTTTTTGGCCTTCTAACTGTATATAACCCTTCTAACTTAGATGTCTTCTACATATATCAACGTTTCAAACAATTTACCTTAAAAGTAATAAAATATTCCTTAAACCGAACCACCAAAAACTGCCAACTGCTTCAACTTGAAAGCATTTAACACCGCTCCCTCCTACACTTGCAACTATGTATCTAGTAGGTAGCAACCCACAATAATTACTAAAACTAGTAACTATAAATATGCCCACACCAAATTCCTATTTAAAGCGCACAATTGACGTTTAAGTTCGAGCAAATTAAACTTGAAAAATATTGTTTTCCAATAAATCTTTGCTTAGCATAGCTTTTCGTTGAACAACTGTTGTTATATTAAATTGTGCGTGTGGCAAATACCTCAAAACCTACAAACACTATAAATGTAATTACATCACCTACTATGCTTAGTACCTAGTCGATCACCTTGCTAATGCGCTGATTAGTAATTAATGTCTAAACTACGTCTCAACTCTATTTAAATGTCAAACGATTTTTACGCATAATTTATGTCATAATTACTATAATTAGATGCGTAATGCTTTTAGCTGTTAATGGAGGTAATGCTTTAAATATTTGCCTTTTATAGTGCACCTGTTAAAAAGTGTTTTCATGTAGAGCATTTCAGAGTGCGTAGCTGTGGGAATAAGTAATTATAAGTGTTTTTTTAGTCTTGAGAATAAGTTATAGATTATTTTGGAAAATCTATTTACAGCGATATTTTTTACACTGGCTGGCTAATGGACTTTGAAAATTTCATTAAAAGATTATTTTTTGATTTTTTTTCAAATTAATTAATTTTCAAAAGACTTTATTGTTGCTTTGGAAGTTCAACTATTACGAAATGTATGTAGAAGTCTGTCACGTCACCAAACTTTCATTGAACTGCCAGAAAAATAATATTACAATTTTGTTTTTTGCTTCACAAAGCTTATTTTCTTTCTTTGGTAAGTGGTTGGCAACTCTACAATTCTGCCTTATAAATTATTGTTTGAGAAGATACTATAGTCTACCAGCGAAATACCAGTTATAGGTGCAACAACGAAATAGAGAATCCTAGTAGCCTAATCAGAGCATACAAGAATCGAAGTATGGAGGCAAAGCTCTCAAAAGTTATTATGTGTGTGATCATGATGATAGTGTTGAAAGCTCATGTAGTCCGATACTAAAATAAATACTACCTGATAAAGCTGTTTTATAAACAGAAAGAGGTTATTTTTGATTAAAAGAGGGTTATGATGGGTTATAATATGTTAAAAGTTCACTAAGATTTTTGCTAAGAAGAAAATATTCTAAACACTATATCTAAATAAAGTTATGTTCTTTTTAACGCAGGAACCAGAAGGCCATAAATATTTCAGCGTAAAGCACAACCAAGCAACAGTGATCACTAGAACATTTAAATTTACATCATCTTACGCCTCAGGGAAGTTTTAGTTACACACATTATCGGGGAGAGAATAATTGATTGGCAGTATCAAAAGCCATATGGCCGGTTCGGTTTATGAAAAGTTCCACTTTTAATTTTTTTTTTAATTTTTGAAAATGTTTTTTTTTTACTTTATTTTTAATTTTTAATGATAAAAATGTTCCTAACTAGTAATGAGTAATTTGTATCTATTGACAAAAGCACCGAAGCTTTTAAATGCTATGAAATAAAAAAAAATTTAAAAATTTCATTTATTATTTTTTTTATTTAAAAAATAAATTTAAAAAAAAATTACTAATATTTTTATTTTAAAAATCATTTTAAAATCATTTTAAAAGAAGTTTAAAAAATTTAATTTTTAATTTTTTTAGAAAAAAAATAATTTAAAAAAATTTTATTAATATTTTTATTTTAAAAATCATTTTTAAAAAAGTTTCAAAAATTTCATTTATTATTTTTTGTATTTAAAAAATAATTAAATAAAATTTTACTATTTTTTTTATTTTAAAAATCATTTTTAAAGAAGTTTAAAAAATTTCATTAATTATTTTTTATTTAAAAAATTTTTTTTTAATTGTTTTTAGTATTTTTTTGTTTTTGTTTAAAAAAATCTAATTTTTCATAACTAATGATAATTAAAAAAAATTTATAAGTTTTTTTTTTTTTAAAGAAATTTTTTTTATTTAAAAAGAATCTAATTTTTCATAACTATAATGAATAATTTTTATGCATAAACGCCTTTATATATTCTCTTAAGAATTCTAAATATTGTTATGCTACTGCGTAAAACACGCTTATCTCAGCTCACACACACACCAAAACACGCACTTGTCATCACATGTCAGCCACACTAATCTACAAAAATGCATTGAAAGAATAAATTAATATGCTAATTAAGTTGCCGGCATTATTGATGTAACATTTGTAGGCTTCATACAGATATCTACATGCAGGCCGTAAAATACGCAATAACAATTATGCTGCAAAAAGCTATTATGCAACAGAAAATAAAAATAACCGACGTTGATTGCAAACAACTCACGCACTAAAACGACAGAAAAAAAGAAAAAAAAATGTCTCAAAATGATATCGAAATGTCGTGATGTCGCTTATCGAAGTTCTATTGCCCCACCGCTGTTATGCCTTGAGCGCACGCCCTGCATGCACCGCTCCAACACGCCGTGTGTTGTCGCACATCGCCCACTTGCGCACACATATGTACATACATATATATTGATATTTGGTATCTCCATTGGCTGTCATTAAAAGATCAATTAATAGGAATACAAAATTCTAGATCAAGGTGAGACTAAAATCGAAATAAAATGCTATTGCAATAACAACGAGCACAACAGCGGGCAATAATAATCGCCAGCCAGTTGTATGTGTGGACATGTGCGTAAAACAGTGCGTATGCGTAACCTGCAGCGAGGCGGATTTTCAAAAGCACACAAACACACACACACAGTAACGTGCACACACTCGCGCGCTTAGCGTCTGCTGCATTATTTGCTTTAATTATGCATTTTCTGCTTATTGCTTTGTTCGTTTTCGCTCAGGCGGCTGTTACAATTATTTTCGTTTTTGTCCGGTTGCAGCAGACAGCACGACGTAAACATGAAAATTACATCACCGGCCGCATGCTGGAAGTATACACATTGGAAAACATGTCTTCAAGTATAATTATGTTTATATATACATATATGTATGTATGTAAGTATGTAAGTTGATATGATATATATGAAAGGCTGTGGTAAATAACATTTTTTTTCTTAATGAGCTTACACATGCACATACTATATATAAACTAGCTACATATGAGTATTATAATTGCCAACAGCAACAACAAAAAACAATTCGGAACTGCCAATAACCGCCTTAGTTATATTTTTGTTTACGCTGCTTTATTTTTTGCCTGCCAAATATGTGCACTTGAATGCAACAAATAACACCTCGCAAAATAATTTCGCAACTTGCGCAAATATTTTAATTTGCCCACATGCACACACGCACATACATACAAGCAGACATTTATATTTGGTTGAGGTAATTAACTGTAATAGGGGTTTAGTTCAAATGCGCAAAAAAACGTATTCAATGAATTTGAAAACACACTTGAAGTGGCGTATTCTCTGATATACACTTATACAAACATACATGCATGCGTAAATTTGTTGATAACTTTGTATGAATATGTTTTGTGTGCTTGTTTTGACTTATTGAGTATTAATTAATGATATTATCAAAGCGGCGAAAATCATCTTCCAGCTTCCAAGTGTGGTATGAAATCGTAAGTAATTAGTATGGTTTCTATTTATGAAACCAAAGTACTTGAAAATGGAAAAAAAGTAAGTCACTGCCACTATTTTTAGGCTATCTTACGATCTTATCTTACTTGTTGTAATAAATAAGTTCATGGTTCTATTGTTCAATGAAAATGTAGACTAGCATTAACTAGTAACAAGATTTCATTAAAGGTAAACAAGCAACGTTAGTTTGGTTGTACCGAAGCTACAATGCTCAAAAGCATGGAAGCTATATGATATAGTGTAATGATCTGAATAATTCCTTCAGGGAATGTACCGTGGCGTTAAGCAATAATTATATTAAAATTTCGTGAAGACACAAAGATTGGATCGGTTTGTATAGCAGCTATATGATTTATTGGTCCGATCTGAACGATTTTTCGGGGACTTATGTTATTGCTTTAAGTAATAACACACGCCAAATTTCGAGAAGATGTCTTGTCAACTAAAAGAGTTTTTCATAAAAGCACTTGGTTGCAATCATTCAGTTTGTATGGTAGCTATATACTATATAAGGGTCCGATTTCAACAATTTTGGTATCTGACCAGCTTCTTAGCAAGAAAAGGACGTACGCAACATGTCAGAATTATATCTTAACAAGTAAGGAAGGGCTAAGTTCGGGTGTCACCGAACATTTTATACTCTCGCACGATAAAGTGATAATCGAGATTTCATAATACGTCATTTACATATTTTTCAAATACCGTACTTTTGTAAAGTTTTATTCCGCTATCATCATTGGTTCCTAATGTTTATACTCGTATTATACAGAGAAGGCATCAGATGGAATTCAAAATAGCGTTATATTGGAAGAAGGCGTGGTTGTTAACCGATTTCACCCATATTTCGTGCATGTCATCAGGGTGTTAAGAAAATATTATATACCGAATTTTATTGAAATCAGTCTAGTAGCTCCTGAGATATGGTTCTTGGTCCATAAGTGTGCGACGCCCATTTTCAATTTAAAAAAAAAAACTTTAGCTTCCTTCTGCCACTGTAAATTTAGTTTTTGACGTTTTGTTAGTCGGTTGGCACTTTTAGTGATTTTGAACATAACCTAAGGAGGTGGGCGTGGTTATTATCCGATTTCATAACTGTATATTCCTGACGCCTTTGTAAACTAATTTTCTGAGATAACAAAAAACTTAGTAGGGGGCGGGACTTTTCCAAAAAAATTCCGTCCAAATATGCCCCTCCCTAATGCGATCCTTTGTGCCAAATTTCACTTTAATATCTTTATTTATGGCTTAGTTATGACACTTTATAGGTTTTCGGTTTCCGTCATTTTGTGGACGTGGCAGTTGGCCGATTTTGCCCATCTTCGAACTTAACCTTCTTATGGAACCAAGGAATACGTGTATAAAGTTTCATCATGATATCTCAATTTTTACCAAGTTACAGCTTGCATTTGGACAGACGGACGGACGCCGGATTTCAACTCTACTCGTCACCCTGATCACTTTGGTATATATAACCCTATATCTGACTCTTTTAGTTTTAGGACTTACAAACAACCGTTATGTGATTAAAAAAAAATAAAATTTTTTTTTAAGAGATGAACAAAAGGATGCGGATAATATATTATATATATATCATTTATATATATATATGTTTTTTGTAAGGTCTCTAACATATCTGTCTGGATATTGCAAGCTTGATGAAAAACTATATATGTATATAAATATATCCTGTTTTCCTGCCTAACCATTATGCATGAAGCTGGCATAATATAGGAAGGGTAGGTAGTAAAAATAATATATACATAATGTATATACTGTATATGTAAGTGCTTGAGAAGCAATAGTTTCCGTAAAGTTGTAAGATATGAAATTTAGTTTGAGTTTTCCACTTAATACAATATTTTAGAAATTAGTATTTCAATATCTTTTTACAGGTGGCAACCCTTTTAACAATATAGCTGCTTGTAATAATGTCCAAATTTAAATATAGTTTAGATTTTCTACTTAATAAAATATTTTATAAATTTCTTTTAAATAATTTTTTAATAGGTGGCAACCATTTTAGCAATATAACTGCTTGTAACAATATCCAAATTTAAATATAATTTGGATTTTCTACTCAATAAAATATTTCATAAATTTCTTTTAAATAATTTTTAACAGGTGGCAACACTTTTAACAATATAGCTGCTTTTATTAATGTAAATATTATTAATGTGTTTTTATTGTATCGTTTGTTAATTTAAAATCGTTTCGATTTTATTAAATTAAATTTTTTAACAAGTGGCAACCCTACTTCGAAAATTTTTTAAGCTTAAAACTTTGATTAACGATATCAGATTTTAGTGCTAATTAAATTTTTTTTTGTATCGTTTGTTACTTAAAAGTCTTTTCGATATTATTAAATTAATATTCTTAACAAGTGGCAACCCTACTTCGAAAATTTTTTAAACTTAAAACTTTGATAAATGTTACTAGTTTTTAGCGCTGCTTTATTCAAAACATTCGCAACCTAAAATTTTTAGGCAGGTGGCAACCTCTTAAACGCTTTTCATTACAAATCGTTTCAGTATTACAAATAGGAATCCGATTTAGCTGAACACTATATGTATATTTTACTGCAATAAGCTATCCTACATACATATTACTGTTCTCGTTCGCTGCAAAATTTAGTTCAACCAAGATTTATAAACCGGTGGCAACCATAAAAAAAAAACTATTTTCAAATTAAGGTTACTTAAAGAACTGCTGCTTTTAGTGTTTCTTTTAATTTTTTTAACTCAAAATTCTCAAACAAGTGGCATCTTTAATAATTCATTCAATTTTTTCTTGGAAACTGTTTGGCAATTTCAACAAAATAGCTTCTTCCATAGATTGCCTTTTATATTTCGAGATTAGCGAACAAAAACAAATATTAATAATCGAAAATCTCTTTATTGTTTTTCAAAATATTCTCCATTAAGATCTATACATTATGTTCGCGATTAAATTTCATTTTTTTGCCGAAATGAATATATGAAGTAAATGTAAACAACACAAACGACACTTGCACGTCCAAACCTGCTGGATAACATAAAAAACTTAAAAATACGTTAAAGTTGTGAGTTATCAGATTGCCACTCCAGGGTTGCCGAATCCCGAAATATAAAAAAATCGGCATATTTAAATATAAATCCACTTCCAGAATAATATCTACGCTCATTCATCCACATTTAAGTGTGGATGCTACGCACAAAACTGAAAGGAGCAAGTATTTGGTTAAAATTTAAAAAATGACAGCTCATATTTGTTTGATTTCATATTTCACAAAAATCAACAAAAATCCACATAATTTATGCATGTCTACTCAGAAGTATGCGCTGAGCAGGCCGCTGACACAATATCCGATACGCAGAGCAGATTACGGCAGTTCAAGTTCGTTGCTTAAGTCTTTCGTTAAACAGCGCAGCAATAGCGCGTTAAACGCATTGCAAAGCAGCAAAACATAAAAATTAATACTGCAATAAGTGTGTATATAAAATTAACAAAAAAAGCACACAAAAATTATGATTATTTTATTTGCGCTTTGTCGCTGCCATTGGTGCTAGTCGCTTCTGGCGCGCTGTCGCACTTTGCTTACAACTCAATGATTTGTTGTTTATTTGTCGAATAGTAACGCTTAATCTGCGTAAATCAAATACGCATTCAACACACACCATTTGCCTAATCGCCATCATCATTAGACATAATTCAAAACTGACTGACTGACACACCAGCCCAACTGACGCTTGCCATATGTATGTTGCATGTGCAGTGCAAAGCAAACGCCAGCATGCACAGTGTTTTACTATAAATATGAATTGCATAAAATTTCAGTTTTAAATGCCTATTTTTCATAATTTTGGTTTTGTTTACACGCAGCAGGCTCAATCAAAACCACTTCTGTGTGTGCGTGTGTTTGGCTGCGTACTTTAATGTTAATAATAAATTCTAGTGAAAAATAGCTGCCAGTCAATGAGCACAACTCACTTGAAATAAGCCATAAAACTGGCTGCTTAAATGCTCCAACTAAACTACAACCATCTATTGCTCAAATCAGCGTTGATTTTGAAATATTTTTAGCAATAAATATTTTTGATAAAATCATTCATTTGAGATACACACTTATTTTGCTTGTGTGGAGGGAATATAGGAGTATTTGGTTTGATATATTTGAACAATTGCGTTATTTGTAAATATATTACTGGTTAGGAATGGCGTATTTTTCATAAGAAACATTGCCGATCTGTTAAAAAATTGTTGGCAAATAAAATTGTATAAGGATTATTTAAACTTAAGCTTTAAATATTTAATAAATAAATTTTTCCAAAAAACGATTGTCGATATTTTTTGTGAATAATATAATTTATCGATATTTTTATGAATAATAACATTTATCAATATTTGTTTGCAAATTTTTTTAGATACTATTTTCATATACCTAATAATCGATACATATAATAATCGATGATAATATTTCATGAATAGCTTCAGTTATTTATATTTATTTTTGTATTTTTAGATAATATTTTCATATATATAATTATCGATATATTTTATTTTTCCATAAAAATTAACGATATTTTTTGTGAATAACACCATTTATTGCATTTTTTTAGAAAATATTTCCATATAATATATTCGATATATTTAATATTCCCTGAAACAGTATCGATTATACTTATGAATAATATCAATTATTAAAATTTTTTATAAGTTATACCATTATCGATATTTAGAGGTATATTCTTTATAGATAATATTTTCACATACTAAATCAATAAATTTAATAATCGATCATAATGTTTTATGAATAATACCAGCTTATACCGATACATTTTTTCATCAATGAAACTTATCGATTATTTTATATAATTATATGCTGAAAAATAACACTTCTGGGATAAAAATAAGATAAACACTAAGTTATTTTCGATAGAACTTATTATTACTAAAAAAATCCAAAAATTTTAACTAAAACGCTCCAATTTAAACTGTATCTGCTATTTATTAAGCTCTGTATCAGATCCCCCACTTTTTTATTTAGTGTTACTACTAGCTCAATGCCGAAATTTATTTTTAAAATTATATAGTAATATTTTGAGAACTTAAAATTATCGATAAATTTTGATAAAGCATTTTTTTATATATGTGTAAAAAAAATTATAAATATGAGTTTAAAAAAAAAATTATAATTACCAGTTTGTATCGATATTTATCGACTAATTATTTTTAAAATATCGATTAATTTTTTATTAAGCCATTTTTTTTTGCTGAACTTATATAATTCAATGTTTATTGCCAAATTTACTTGCTTTTGAGCTCCGAGTATTGATTCACATAAGTAATTAGTATAATAAAATTTATCGATAACTATAAAGAATATGACGAAAAACGATTAAGCATCAAAATATGCTAACAAATTATTTTCTTGAGAACTTTTCCATACAGCTGAGCTATTCGTGCCAAGTTAAAATTTGTCGATAGTTTTTACTGAGAACGAAAAAGAAAAATAGAATTTCTTCTGCTTCTTCTTTTGGATAAAATTTATTATTTAAAAAAAACTTGAACTACTAGATTCCTTAGTTTTTTTTCTAGTATAAAGGTATTTGAAATAGTAATATTTTGCGTTTTCCGAAATTAGTATTATCGATAAAATATTTTTAAGATATATATTTTTTTAAGGAAATCATATACATTCCTAAAAATCACTAGTGCGTATTGTTTTAGAATATATTAATTACAAATTTCTATCGATATTTATCGATTACATATTTTAAAATTTTCGATTAGTCTTATCATATTTTTCTTTTTTAATTATTAAACGCTATTTTATTGTTTTTTGCTTTTGAGAGCCCTGCAGTGATGCCGATAAGTAGTCAGTATATTTTCACTATTTGGTTTCAACAATTAGTGATTTTTTGATAGCAGTAGTCTTTGAAACTTAATATTTTTTTTGCTAAAATTAGAACAATTTATTTTGATTAATAAAAACTAATCTAAAAATAAAAAATATCGATAAAAAATAGTCGATAAATATCGATAGAATGCTAACTATTTATCTATTTTTTATTGTAAGTCGTTGTTTTTACTTTTTTTAATATCGATTTAAAAAAAATTCGATTAATATAGATAACATGACAATTATTTATCTATTTTTTAAAACAATTATTAGCCTTTATACCATTGACAAGTATTCTTCACTAATCTCAACTAGTTATGTAGGATACAGATCATCCGACTCAAAAGTTTCCCCTTTGTTAATAAAAGTAGAATATCAATGAGATTTTAAGAGAATCCGCTGAGTGCAGGGTATGCATTTATTAAACAACTCCTTACTTCTAGAATTATTCATATCAAAAAATGCACAATTCATATACATAAACATATGCGTATTACGCACATTAACTCAGACAAATATATAAACATGAACGATTATATGGCACGCTCATACTCAACGCTGTCAATACTCACGTCTATGTGACTGCTGTTTGGAGGTCTATCAAGATTGTGTTACACTCGTGTTAGATATGATTTTGCCGTAATGAAAAATTTACAAACATATTGCGTAAGATAAAAGTGTAACATAAGCGTTCAACGCTCGAATTCACCACGAAAATAGATAATTTAAAATTATGTAATATTTTATCTACCATATTTATGACGGCGTGCACATGTTAATGCTTTGTAATTAATAAAGGCGGCGTTGTCGTTTATGAATTATGACCCGTGGTAACAGCTGGGATATCTCTGTTTTTTGTTACAAAAACAAAAGTTGTTCTTTTCTTAAATTTTATTTACTGTTTAACCAGCATTGGACACGTATCCTGCTAGTCTACTTTTAGCAAATAATTATATGTATTTTTCAGCATTAATATTTTCCAAATTTTCTCACAATTTTTCATAAATAAAATGCAGCATGAATTTTCCCACTCTTTAAACAAAACTGAAAACCAATACTAAGTAACTGTACATACATAGATACTTTGTAGTTAAATTTATTTACTCATCCAGACATATAATTGAAGAGCAGTTAAAACGCCCAACTTTTCCGCTAAATACAAACAAAACAACCATAAAATGCCAAAACCTAAGCCACACTCATTAACATACATATGTATATATAGATGTGTGTGTTTCATAAAGTGCTTGCCAGCGTGTACTCATTTTTATGACCAGCAAATAATATTAATTTAAACTCTTGTGAAATATATTAGTCGAGCAATCTATGCATCTCCGCCGTAAAGCTTCAGAAAAGGATGGGCGTTGAAGGTATTAAAATCTAGTGATTACTAAGAGCTTTTTAAAAGGCTTTTAACTAGTCAAATAAACCGCGGTAAATTTTAACAACGCGCATTTTTGGTCAAAATGAAGAAAACGTCGCGTGAAGACTTGAAAGTTGTTTTCGAGTTGTTGTCGATATATTTTACGATATTATCTCATTTAATTCTACAATATCTATAGAATATTGCCCTCAATTTTCAGTCTGATCCGAGTAATAGTTTCGGAGATACAGCTTTGAGAACCTGTGCGTTCGAGGCTAGCCAGGCTAAGGACGCCGTCTTTAAACCCATTTTTCTCGATACTGTGTTTTTGAAGTCGGTTGACAAGATTTCTCAAGAACTACTCAACCGATCTTCATGAAATTTTACACAGCTCTTTGAGATACAATTCTTACAGACTTGGACGAAGGATTTTTTTTGATTACAGCTTTTGCAAAAGTGTCTGCCAAAACTCCAATTTTTAGTTAATTTTTTTACTTCGTCCAAGTTCTAAGTTAAAGTTTAACTAAAATATGTATTTTTTCACTTTAGATAATACTGTAAGGAGTTATTCTGCTAACGCGGTTGCACCTTTTTCGGAGGGGTCATCGGAAATGATGAAATGGCTGAGCTTAAAATATTTTTTTCCAAAAATTGCAGAATTTCTTTGTTAATAGTGTATGTTTGTTACAATAAAAAAGTCTAATAAAATATTTAATTTTATATATGAAAAGAAATGTTGAACAAAGGCAATTTTTTACCAGAGGAATCCCTTTATAGATAGATAGATAGATAGATAGATAGAAAGATATAACTATTTTATAACCAAAACGCAAATTTTGTTTCAAAATGAGTGGTTTCTATTATGTCGTTTTACTTCGCCTCCCAACTTATGAAAACTGATGTATTTTAGGTGACAATATATTTTACAGTTTCTCAGACATTTACTTCTGTGTTTTATAAGTTTCATGGTAAACTCAATGTATGCTGTTCAGGATATAAACATGAATAAACTGTATGACTAACCTACAAGTTATCTAATCCGAGCTGCATTTCATGCAAATACAAATGCTAAAACATACAAAATTTCCTTGAGATATCTGCAACGAGGGCGTTGCATATTTTTGTTCTCTATTTTTTTCTCAAATGCTAATTTTTATTTATTTCTCCACGCAACACATTAGCTAAATGTGGCAAATGCGTCGTGAGTTGAGCCTACGGCCTGCGGCACGCACAAAACCGTGCATGCAAATTGGCAAACGCAAACGACGAAAAAGCAAATCAAAATAAAAAAACTGAGGCAAAAATCAGCATTTATTTCATTACAAGAGATATTACAATAATAACAACTACAACGACTAAACACTCAGCAGGGCCAACTGGTGTAGATAGCAGCGCGAGACAGTTGCGCCTATTTAAGCCGCTAAGTGGTCGCACGCATAAATCGGGCACTGAAATGACGAAGAAAAAAGCATGATCGGCACAAAAAACGTATGAATAGTCAGTCACACGAAACCGACTGTATGACTTATAATTTTACACGCACGCATATAAAGCGCTTTGAATGAAAATGCAAAGCTACGAAACACATCAAATAAAGTACTTTTGTATTTAAAGCAAAACGAGCAAATAAAATATAAAAAAAATAATAAAAATAAAAAAACGCATATTTCTTATATCATTGCTCTAGATCTGCAAACATGTCATTAAGATGAAATACGACACAACAACAAGAGCGATAATAAAATATAAAAAAATTATGAAAATCATACCAAAAAAGAAAGAAAATATAACAATACTAACAACAACGTACAGTTTTGGTAATTATTTTGTTGTTGTTTGTACATTTTATTCGTAAAAAAGTTAAAGCGTTGCGCCAGCAGACACTTTGGCGTTGCGTTTTGCTCGAAATGTTGACTTTTAAGCAAATAAAATAAAAAATTAAAAAGTGCCATGCTTTTAGAGAATAGCCGCTAGAGCAGCAAGCAAGCAATAAAATATTTTTCTTTGGAATTTTTGTCACTTATAACTCTTTGGTATGCCACTTTTCACTCAATTGACAGTTTATCGCATTTCTATTCATACTTTTTATGGCACAGCGCGCCACTGCGTGCGTGCGTGTGTGTGTTGCCGATTCAGCGTTCGGTTCCATTACGCCCACGCACCCTACGACGCTATTATAAGTGTCTCTGCAGCATTTCTTCGAACACTTTTGATTTAGTCTATTTTCTATGAATGTATTTGTATACATACATATTTATGTTAGCTCTTTTTGATAGTGTGTATGTGTGTGTTTTTATAGCGCATAAGCACTTGTAAGTATTTTGCGTGATGTCAAACAGTTCATTTTGAATTCCTAGTACTTCACTATCGCGTTTTCGTGCGAAATTCAAGTGTCTTTGTGTGAGTTAGTTGGCTGCGTATTAGGGTGAGGCCAAAAATGAACTGTAGAGTTCTTGGCTAAGAATAAGCCTCTTTGAAGGAAAAATATTGTTGCAAGGAAAAATGTTTAGCTAAGCTTCAAAATCAGTCAGTGAGCAATTTTTTATACAAATAACAGAAAAATTTCAATTTCCTTAAAAATACCGAATAAAAAAATACATTTTAAATAAATTAGGATAAACATTTTTACATTACGGAGGTTCGTAGCGCATAAAATTTCCTAAAAGCGGATTTTTTTTTATTTTTCGGTTGTAAGGTTCGTATATTTTCAGTAATGTAAAGGTAACCAATATACCAGTTATCTGGAAATTATTATATATTTGGTCAATAGGACACGTTTCATACCCAAACCATTAATCAAAATCTGTTGTGTTCATCCGTGAGTGATGAGATCCCCTGCTAACTCTCTGATGTCGATGCGACGATTTTCAAGCGCCGATTCTTTAACTCTTTCGGTTTTATCGTTAATAGAGGAGGAAGGATGGTTCGCATCTGGCAAGTTTTCGATGACTTCACGACCTTTTCTGATTGCTTATGTTCATGACTAATTGTTACTCCCCAAAACATTTCTACAATACTTCCAACGATTACGTAGCCGTGACTGCATTGAAAACACAAATTTCCAGCAATTTGCTTCAACTTATTTCTCATGATAAAAAACGCGTCGTAAACGAATAACTGCCATACGCATAATAATTGACATGTCGACGTCATACTTCGCATGAACATGAAAAATGGGTGTAAAAATCTCTGAATGTTTTTTTTTTGTATTCGGTTCACGCACGTATTTTAAATGGACAAGGCCAAGTAAAAATTTATCACATATAACAGGAATCTCCGGTCTGACACACAGATAGTGCTACAAAAATTTAATACATGTGCTTTTTAGTTAGCCCTAACCTTCAAAAAATGCGTGTATGAATTTGACCACTATCGATCCATTAATTTGTAAATTATATGATGTTGAGTGAAGCAACTTTTGTTATTGTGAAAAAAGTGGATGAAAAGGAATTTCACATTTTGATAAAATATTGCTTTTTGAAGAACAAAAATACAGTGAAAACAGGAATTGAGCTTCATAAAAAGTTTCTGGACACTGTTCCAGGAAAATCAAACATCAAGGATTGATATGCTAAGTTTTTATGTGCCGCAACGAAGACGGTGAACGCAATGGACGTCCAAAGGAGGTTGTTACCGACGAAAACATCAAGAAAGTCCACCAAATAATTTTGTCTGACCGCAAAGTGAAGTTTTTCGAGATTGCAGACACTCTAAAGATATCAACTGAGTATGTACATCATATCATTCGCCAATATTTGAGTGGGAGAAAGCTCAGTGTGAAGTGGGCTTGACCAAAACAACGTCGGGTTGATGATTCGGAGCATTGCTTGGAGCGGTTTAAGCGTAATAAACCCAAGGTTTTACAACGATATGCCATAATAAATGAAACATGGCTCCAACATTTCACTCCGAAATCCAATCGAAAGTCATCCGAGTGAACTACACACGATGTACCCGTTCCAAAGCGTGGAAAAACGCAACAGTCGGCTGGCAAGGTAATGGAGTCCGTAGTTTGGAAAGCGCATGTAATAATTTTATTGACTGCCTTGAAAAAGGAAGAATCATCAACAGTGACTACTACATTGTATTATTGGATCGTTTAAAGGACGAAATCGACGAAAAATTACCGATATTTGGAAAATAAAAGTGCTGTTTCACCAAGACAATGCAACGTGTCACAAGTCAGTGAAAAAGATGGCAAAAATCCATAAATTTGGTTTCGAATTCCGCACCATCTGGCCCACAGCGCTAACTGCTGTTCTCAGAAATTTTCGTTGAAGGCAGAGGTGATCACCGAAACCGCGGAGGGTCGCTATAATCAAGGTATCGCCTTTGAAGGAAACTATTTTGAATTAAGAATACCATGAGTTTTACTATGGAAGGCTAGGGATTTTTCAATTGACCGGTTATACCTCATTTCTTTCATATTACAGCCTGAAGATTTTTGAGGTGTACTAGATACACAGATGATGTTTCTCCAAATATGTTTATATGCAACAAGGTTACAAGCAGCGTTGAGCTCATGCAACAAATACTACTTGAAAACCACACTTAAAACAATAGTAAATATTAGTCTGCTTTTAGCTTGTTAATTAGTTTGCCTAAAATAAAGTAGCTCATATTAAAATATGGAGTAATATGAGCTGTTTCGCACACACACACAAACAGTTTCATTGCAATATAGCGCAGCAAATCTATAATTGCGCCTATGAGCAGCATATTAGCTGCGAAAATGGACGCATTTGACCTCAGTTGCAAACAAAAACAGCTAACATCCATATTACTGGCGTTGCCACAATTTTAGAAGCGAGTCAACTTTTTCACAAAACGAGTAAAAAAGCAACAAAATGTGCCGTCTTATTAAAAGTGCATACACTTATCTTAAACTTATCGTTTAAAAATAACTTAGTGCTATTTATATATGTATGGCTACATATACCGTTATAAACTCCACTAATCTGCATCACAACGAAATGGAACAATGTTTAATTATTCGCCAAAGTTCGATTTTTAATGAAATCGTTTGCCTTTGTCGGCGCAGCCAACAAGCGATCAATCAATCGGGCAATGCAGCACACAATTAATCAGTCATAGGCAATTTAAGATTTGGCCATGCAACAAGCATTTAGCAAATTTCGGACGCCTTGATAGCGCGCCTTCTACGCGCATGCATGGGTTCGTGTGTGTGTTTGTGTGAAAATAAATTTACGCACCATAATTTGGGCGTGTTGAATCTGAAATTGCTGCCATGATTAAAAATAGTTTTCGGATTTATGAATTTGTGCGCATTTTATAATGAATCTTGTGCTAAACTTAGGGTTTTTCCAATTTGGTGCCGAAGGGCGTGCTGCAATCGATTTCATAAAAATTAGCTAGTCCCTAGTGGCAAGCTAGTGTGTATTTGTGGAAGCTAGTGTGTATGTGTGCGTGCAACGGTGTTGTTGTTAATCGAAACGATTTGCCGTTAAATGGGTTTATTTTCCCAAACACATTTGTTGTTGTTGTTGTATTCGTTCTCTGTGTTTATGATTTTCAATCGATTTGGCGGTTAAATGGAGTTTTTCGCTTCCGATTCACTGCGATTTCATGCTTTGAGTTTATTCGCATGCGTCATTATTAATTTTATAGGCCGCTAATGATCTGCTTGTGCGCTTTATGGAAAAATGGTGTGAAAAAATTTCGATTATTTATGGTTTTCAAGCAAAACAGTTTTTATATAATTTTTCATTTTATATAATTATGCCTGATATTGGGGCTTAATAAAGTATGCAGGCAAACCGTTAACAAACCATTAACATAATTAATAAGTTTTCAAAGTGTTGAAAGCGTTCGGTTATTCATTTTTATTTTGTGGTATTTTATATATTTTTTTAATTTTATTTTATGAACATTTCTGAATAAAATATTTCTGGAGTGAACCGCAAAACTTTGAAATTATATCTGACATTTTTAGGGAAAACTGAATTTTAGTTGATTATAGATTATAGAATAGATTATAGATTATTGACTATAAATTATGAATTTTAGGTTATATATTATAGGTTATAGATTATAGATTATGGATTATGGATTATAGATTATAGATTGTAGATTATAGATTATAGATTATAGATTATAAATTATAGATTATAGGTTATAGATTATATATTATAGATTATAAATTATAAATTATAGATTGTAGATTATAGATTATAGATAATTGATTATCGATTATAGATTATGGATTATAAATTATAGATTATAGATTATAGCTTATAAATTATATATTATAAATTATAGATAATAGATTATAGATTATAAATTAAATATTATAAATTATAGATTATAGTTTATATATTACACATATAAATAATAGATCATAGATTATAGATTATCGGTTATAGTTTATAGTTTATACATTACAGATTAAAGCTTATAGATTATAGCCTAGAGGTTAGAGGTTATATAATATATATTATAGATTATATATTAAAGATTATAGATTATATTTTATAGATTACAAGAAAGCCTTACGGGGAGTATAAAGATGTAAAAATAAAAACATGTACATGCATATATATGTATATCTCACATAAATATAAAAAAAAAACTGTTCCGATTCTAAAAAAAAATAATCGATTTTTCGTATGTCAATTAAAAAAGAAGATCGATTCTGAAAAATTTAAAAAAACATCCTAATTTTTTTTTCCACTTTAAAGAGGCAATATTAATAAAAAGAGCTTATCTTTTGAGTGACTTTTTTTTTGCAAAAAAGCCTCTTTTTCAGTTGAAAAAAGGTTGCCTCAAAATGGCACACCCTAATGTACATGCATATATGTATATCTCACATATAGTATATAAAAAAATCGTAATTAAAAAAAATTTAATTAAAAAAAGTTAAGAAAAAATTAAAAACATCCTAATTTTTTTCCACTTTATAAGTAGAAATTAAAAAAAAACTTTAGTAAAAAAATTTAAAAAATATGAAACCTTCTTCATACAAGTATCATAAAACAATACTTTAAATTTTCTTCTAAATTAACACACAATTACTTGAGATCGCAGTAAAAACTAATTTTAATTAAAAATAAACACCTCAAAGGCGCCATTTGTTTATTTTCGTTTACAGTTTTGTTATTTTCCACAGGAATGTTAAGCCGCGCAAGCTTAGTGCAAAAACAGGTTTCGCGTATTTGTCACATATTTTATTTTAAAAGCAATCAAAATGTATAAATATGCAAACATATACACATACATACATATATTTACAAACACAGCCATATACATATAAATATATGTGCGAAAGTTTTATCTCGCCGATAAGCGAACCGGCAGAGTGTTCAAGAAATTTTTAGTTTTGCTTGAACTGTTAAACACACAAACCGGCGCAGGAAGAAAATAAGCCAAACATTAGACTTAAGCAACAAACTCGTTATTTTGCGCAGCCAAAGTTTAGGGAACTCAGAGAAATGGCTGATTAAATTTGCTTCCGAAATTGCATAAAATATTTACAAATATTATATGCAATAATTTAAAAAAAAACAGCGCTACCTCATTTATAGAAACTTGTAAGTTACACGAAATTTTAAATTGCTTCTTAAATTTATTGACAAAGACATGGTTTTTTACAACATGGTGTTGCCATATACATATATAAAAAGGACTGTGCTAGAAGCAGACAAGTTATCCAAAATTTTGAATTGTCTCATAAATTTATAAGCAAAAGAAAAATTTGTTAAAAAATGGTGTTGCCAGATATATGAAAACTTCTAGATTACCTATTAAATTAATTTTGAAACATTAAAATTACCAAATAAATTAATAAAAAATTAAAAAAGAAATGGTTTGTTAAAAAATGGTGTTGCCAGATATATGAAAACTTCTAGATTACCTATTAAATTAATTTTGAAACATTAAAATTACCAAATAAATTAATAAAAAATTAAAAAAGAAATGGTTTGTTAAAAAATGGTGTTGCCACTTTTATGAAATTAAAAAGATTAACAATTAAATTAATTTTTAATTGCATAGTAAACTTGTAAATAAAAAAATGTTGTTTAAAAAAAGGTGTTGCCAAACATAATAAAACAGAAAAATTACAAATAAAATTATTTTAAATTAAATTAATTTAAATAAATTAATATAAAATTAAAAAAAAAATAGTTTGTTCAAAATTGGTGTTGCAACTTTTAAATAATTCCAAAAAAAGTACAAAAAAACGAAATGAAGCAGCAAGCTATAAAATTATTGAAAGTAAATAATGAGTTTGTAATGTTATAAAGTTTATAATAAAAAGAGTATGGATTAAAATTGCCTAATTTTTAAAAATTTCGCTCCAATCACAAGCGATTAGTAAAATTTCGTTCAAAAATACACTATGTTTTTATTCTACTCAAATGTAGATTTTACAACACTAATACTCCAATTCACTTGCATTCAAACACCATGTACCGTTTTATTATTATTATTGGCTGCTTACACACATACGCACACATACACATTAACACATGCATTAACGCCAACTGATTGCGCGTCATTTCTATGCGTAATCCAAATGCCATTTTCCAAATTGGGCCAATAAAAAACATAACAACAATAGCAACAATCCAGCAAGTAAAACCAACAATTCACTGTCAAAGCTAAAAGCAAACACCTTACGCTACCAAACAGCTTTGCATGTATGTATGTTTGCTGAAGTGCCGCTTGAAAGGTGTTAAAACATATAAAGACCAAACTTTAAATAAAAACAACAAAAAATGAAGACACTCAAAGGCAAAAGAATAAAAAGTGAAAAAGAAAAAAATAAAAGCACAAAAATAAAAACAATTGTCGCCGAAGTAACTTTAACTGCATTTTAAGTAGCCGCTGAGCTCGAAAACTATTTGCATGCAAATAATGTTGGCCAGAAAATTAAAAATAGAAATGTTAGAGGGAAACCTAAAAACATACTGGTTTGTTTAAGAGACATTTTGGGCCAAAAATAAATGATAGTTGACATAATTGCCTCTACTCGTATATATGCGAGTGTATGTTTTACTATCTATATATGCACTCATTTGAAATATGATAGCGAGTGGAGTCTAGGGATCTTCGCAGATGTTGATTTAGGTGGAAGTTTTCATTTGGTTTTATAGTAGGTTACAATACACCTCAGACTTTATATTAAACTCAGAGTCTCTTAAGAAACCCATTTCAACACATGATTCCGCGGAAATCAAACCGATAAAAAAATGTTTCCTAGATTGATATAACATTTTTTTTATGATCGTTTGAAGTTTGACCAACATATGTCAGTTACTGTGTTAGTATTAGTGTCAGATGTTTGTTTACAACGCAATAAATTTTGTGCTCATTTGTACTGTGAAGCCATTTGAACAAGAGTTTGCTTGCAATTTTGTGTTTTCAATAGAATCACGGCTACAGAATCGTAGAAAGTATTGGGGAAGTGTTTTGAGCAGACACTAAGATTTCAGCGACGGTCATGAAGTCATTGTCAATTCCTCACATGCGAGTCGTTCACGGTAATATCGAGGAAGTTAAAGGAACAATGCTTGATAATCATCATTATGACATCACAGAGAGAGCAGAGGATTTCAATGTCTGTTATGGATCGACTCAGCACATATTGGTTAATGTTTTGAGAATGAAATCAATCAATGCTTCACTTGTAAAAGACATGAATGCATTTCACATTCTATCATAGTTGTCACTGACTTTTTGGCTAACCCGAAGCGAGAGTCTTCGCCCGGTCATCGTATTCGGCCGATTTTTCTCCCCATGACCTTTTGCAGTCTTTAAAACTAAAGTTCCGTTTTGAAGAACACGCTTGATAAGTCCATTGAAGCTATTGAAAGTCATTTCATGGAGGCCATGAAAACCATGCCAGCTGAGGCTTAACCTAATCTATTTTTGCACAAAACATCTAAGCTTTATTTTCTAGTCTTCAGGATTCTGGCTATTGGATAGATGCAGCATATAACAGTGACTTTTATTTAATTGGAACTATTTTGCATTGAACGCTTGCTGGGTTCGACGACAGTTCATTCTTTGCAAAACTCCTCGCTTGGAAAAGTTATTTCCTTCCACCGAAGATATATTACTTCCCAAATTGCAAAGAATGCGACAGCCTCTTCGATGAAACCTCTCTACGAACAGGTGTTTAGGTAAGAATAGGACGCACTGCACTCGTAATAAAAGGAGTATGGAGGAAATGCATCTGGAATGTTCGGTCCCTAAACTCGCAAGACGCCGTTGTCCAGCAAGTTGATGTTTTCGCATACTCTCTTTTTATTCTATAAAAGTCCAGAGTAAAAGATATGCCCATTCATTTGTTCATCCTCACTTAAGATACATCAAAAAGAATTTTGCGACTCTAAAAAATTTCACATTAGGCAACAAGCTCTTGGCAAAATCTCGTTTCGAACTGCGACTACACATTTTAGCATTATCTGCTGCACCTCGCTGCCGCATACTTCTCCCACTTGCAATTGATGAGAATAAAAGAAAATTTTAGCTGACAGCAAAGGTGTCATTTTGGCATTTGTCATGCGCCATCAGATTAAGACTCGCTGGAAGAGTAGAAACGCCTGTCGCCAAAGCAGAAGATGAGTTGTCCATCGACTATTGAAAGAAAGTGTTAATTGTTGTTGCTGCATGGGTGCCACAGACGCAGTAAGCGGACAGGCTACGCAACGCATGAAATGTGTGTATGGAAACAATTTCTTTACTTAATTTTTTTCTGTCTTTTATTGAAGCTTACAAAAGTCTGTCCGCTTGTAACTGCATATAGTTGTACATCTTCATTTTGCGGCATTTGCGACAGCGCTTGCGCAAACACTTCGAAATTTATGTTGTGCGCATAGCTTGTGGAGCCAGCCATGTTGCCGCCGCTGACAACGCCGCCGCAGCGTGTTATTTTATTACATGCAATTTCTTTTTCACGCTACCATTGCCACAGCACCGCTGTCATGTATCGTATGCAGATAGATACAAGCGGCGATAAATTCTCACTGCGTCAACGCGCATTGCTTTTGTTGTCTTTATTTCATTTTTATTGCATTTAATTCTTTTTAGACTTTCCTTATAGCTTATTCTTTTCTTCAACGGCCACTATAGGCTGCGGCAAGAGTCATAAAATTCAATGAAAATAAATAATAAAATAAAATATATATTAAATGCTTTTATATCTGCTAATGATAGTGGTGGGAAGCAGTGGGAGAACAGCCGCGTGGAGTCGATCTTTTATTTAAGCAATCATAAAGCGCCGGTAGCAAATGCAATCAGTGCTTTATGTGGTTATTATGCTAGCGGAAATGCTATATTATACAAAGATTTTTTATTTTTTATTATATATTTTAATATAATAATTTATTGTTGTGTAGAAGAGTAAATTATATAATGTTGAAAACTTATCGCTGAAATCTAGCAACACTCATTAGCAACAAAATGGAAAATAGCATTGGGAACAGTGTAAGGGAATGTATGGTTTTTATGGGCTTATTTCTAGAGCATTCATTAGTTTTTAAATGCGGTAATCTAGACGCCAAACAACAATAAGTTGAAAAGTGCATTTCAATTCTTCAAAGCCTTTCCTCGGAACCGTGTTAAAGGGTTATATATGTACAGTTACAATTTTCAAAAAATCTATTATCTTATAATATTTTCTTAATGTACTTACACACATATGTATATTTGAAAATCCACATAGAAAACTTCATATCGTTCTGGTAAATATTTTCGAAGCTACACGCAAATTTGAAAAGGAGTTTCATAGTGCTTGGAATTATAAGGCGCGTCTTTCTCAAAATGGTGTTTTCCAAATCGGCTAAACCGATTAGTCTCAAATTTTAACACAAGCTTCTTAAATATATTTTTTAGTATTTAATCGAAGATTTTTTCTCACCGATATACTATATATTATTTTTTTTATAAACAATTGAATGTCGAAATTTTGGACAAAAATCGATTTTTTTTTTTGAAAAACTGCCATTTAAAAAAAAAAAATTGATTTTGCTTGTTCCTTTATTGGTTACTAGATTTCACGTTACTTTGATGAAATCTGTTAATTTCAGAAGATCCCTTTCAGAGTTATAGTGGTCACCGCAAAACGTCTTTTCTGAGAGAAACTCCCGGAGATCCTTTCCAAATAAATATTTTTGCTAATACTAAAGCTTAAAATACAGTTAGAAGATACGTGTAAACATTTTTGGATCAATAAATTTAAAAGTTTTCTCACACAAAATTCTGAAAAATTCACGTTTTTCGGCTTTCTAACTCTTTAAGATATCACCAAAATGGGAATGGAGAAGAAAACTATCAAAAGTTATTAATACAATAAGAAAAAACTCTATACGTAAGCCTCTGAGTTTAGAAATGATGTTCCGAAAAAGTACGTATAATTAGTCGAAAAATTTATCAAACCATGAACACAAAATGTGTAAACTACGTAGTGCGAGATAAGAGATTTGAACGCAAAATAGAAAGTAATACGATGTAAGAGTATGGCCTTACAAAAACTAGTTCACTGATTGGATTTAATAAGGACTTTCAACGTAACTTTCTCAAAATAATATATAAGAATTGTATACAAACTATTTAATCAAATCCAGTTAATGAAAATTGCAACTAAAGAAGGAATGAAAGCTAATGAATACGTCGCTGGGGACTATTATTCTTATAAAACTCAAAATAAGTCTTAGGTTTATACTTGAAAGTATTTTTCTAAAAGTGTACATGTTTTTGAAAAAGCATTCACCAACTAAACGGATTTTGTCTTACACAATTTAGTTTCAGATGCCTACAGAATTTAATATTTCTGTAATATAGTCGCAAAAATTTGTAGAAAATAAGCCAATTCACAACTAAATTTTGGTTTACCGTCGATAGGTTGGTTGTATACTTGACTTAGGCGGCCATTCTGGACTATTGTGAGAAGTTTATATCAAAGATGCAGCCGTTCTATATAAATGTGGGAAGTTTCTGATAAAGATCTAATAGTCTTTCAAATGGGCGAAAGGCACTTAAAAAATATACTATAACTATAAAAAATACTAAAGTAATATGGTTGTATATAAAGTGAATCTTTATCCGCAAACACTATAGTATGAAGGTGGTGCTCCTGTCAAACATAGCGCCATCCAGCATATATTTGGATTTTCTTAGACATAACGGCAGAACATTTTTATTGAAAGTGGTTACTAAAGCAAAGGATAGAAAAATAAACGGCTCCATTATATATATACTAGAGCGGTTTGATTTCTTTACAATGGTATAAAATCGCGTATGCGGTAAATGTTCTACGGATCAATCTAAATAACCTTGCCTAATAGACAATGGGTCTAAAACCGATTTCAAACCAGTGATTTCTAAGGCGAAGTTTAAAAAATTTGGATAATCGCTTGCATGGGAGATATATGATATAGTTGTCCGATCTGGCTGATTCCGACAATGATTAATAGAATATCAAAATAAGCCTACATCTGACGCACAAATTTTTATAATTCCTAAAAAATTTCGCCTTATTGGCTATTTCTTTTTCTGGCTCCCTGCAAATCGACCCGTTCTATTGCATATAACATTGTGCAAAAAAGTACCCGGAAATTGTCACCGAATTTTCTAGTCCTCGAAACACCTTTTATTAGCACTTTTTGGGTTGGCCTTCAGCACCTTCAACGAATTTTCTTTTATCTCTTCGATCGACTGAAAACGGATTCCAATCCGATGACTCCGGTATTGATTATATGTCGAACTCTTGGACCATTGTCCCATCGGCAGGTTATAATGCTCTCCATGAAAGAGTAATCGGAACTCGCACGGTCAAAAGAGACCTGTTTACGGTACTCTTTTTGAAAAAATGTAGCTTTATCGGGACGAGTCGAGCAAGAACCAAAAATATCCGCCAAAATCATTCAAACGGACTAGCAAGAGGTGTCGAGCTCTTTTTTCATCGCTGTGACTCTTGCCTGACGGTTTTCAAGCACTATAGCTTTCACTTTTTGAATATTCTTATCAGTTGCAGAAGCCGAAGGTCGACCAGAACGATGCCTCTACCATTTTTGAAGGCTTTCCTTAAGTACTTTTTTAATATAATAACATTTCTTTAATATTTTTAATATTATTAATACTTTTTCTGATTTTTTCTCAGTCGAGCTAAATAAAAATCAAAACTTATTTGAGTTTGCAAAATGAAAACCACGAAAGTTCTCAAAATAAGGTAATTCTTTTAATTTTGAGACATTATTTTGTGAAATATTTATTTATAATATTACATTTTACGATTTATGGTACAGTCGGACTATGAACAACTTTTGCGGAAGATGGTTTTGACCTTTTGTGTGGATTACTAACTTTCATATAAGCATAATTTTTTAGTTTCACTTTACAATAATGTGTTTAAAAGCAATGCATGGAGTCATGTGTAGAAGTTCACGCAAGTGAGGAAATTTCCCTGCCCGCCATTCACTTGGAAGTGACCAGAAACGATTCTTTTACATATGGCTCAAGCAGCTCACAACTTCCGGTCTTTGACCAAGTATCCTCTGGGTAGCCTAAGAACAGCCGTTCGAAGGCGAGCTAAAGTGAGAAGGCGAAACACCCCCTACATAGGGTTGTGCGCTGGGTTTGGGACCCGCCACCACCAATGTAAGAAAAGCATTAATCATCCTAGGTAAACAGAAAGGAAATATTTCTGTGTTATTCATTTGGAAATCTAAAAACTTAATTCGGCTTTTGTTAGCATTAATATAAAGAATTCAAACTTTACCAGCTTTTTTCGTTTTGGACAAAATTTTCATGACGATTAAAGAAAAAGAATAAAAGTTTTCTTTGACCACACTAATATATATATATATATATATATATA
Source organism: Bactrocera neohumeralis (assembly GCF_024586455.1). NCBI lineage: Eukaryota > Metazoa > Arthropoda > Insecta > Diptera > Tephritidae > Bactrocera > Bactrocera neohumeralis. The sequence goes on along the minus strand of NC_065919.1, from coordinate 13,856,680 downwards.
TATATTTGTTGAATTTGATAATTAATAAATAAATTCACAGGTTCACATTGCAAAAATGTGCTCGTCTCTGAATAGCTAAGTCAGAATAAGCAACCCTTTGTTAATAATTCAACAATTTTTTTAGCAACGATTTTTTTAATTCGATAATTAGTCGTGTATATAATCAATTGATTATGTATGTAAACAGCAGCATTGTTAAGCACACGTGTTTGCATATTAAAAAGAAATGAATAATATTTTAGCATAGACAATAAAATAGAGAAGCGATTTTTCATCAACAGCTGACTGATGCTAACACATTGTCATTAAAGGCTATTAACGAAGAATTTGTGTTTATTGCAAAGGAAATAGTAAATAAACAGATACAGCAGATTTTTAGCAGATATGGACTGCTTTAGTGCTCATAAGCTGTTATACGTAATTTCAGTAAGAAGTCAAAGCTTGCACCTCTCACGCTGAAAATTCAAATTTTCATTAACCGCTAGTTATCAGGTGAGGATAAGGAAGCAGAAATGCGCCGCAACACGAAGATTACAAATTTCGAAAGAAATATTGTTGCAAGTTGTGAACTTAATCCCACACAAAACTGCCAAAACTACGCACAACAACAAATATTTGTTTGTTTATATGATGTGAGTATCAGTCAAAAGTATGCGCCAACAGCCATAAAATTGATGAAGTTGTTAGCGCTGAAGATTTTAACACGCTTGACAATACCCTTAATCACAATTAACACGCTGGTTGTTAGTTTATGTTGTGTTTCGAACACTATTTAATTGTTGGTGTGTTTTGTTTTTTTAATAGTTACTACTGCTACTTGTTGCCACTACCAACAACAACACCGGTTGTCGCTGCCATAACGACTAATTATGAAAAATGTGCGGAGCAGAGCTTCAAACAGAAGCTCACAACGCCGCCTTAACGCTTAAAAGCTACACAGAAAGACAACGTAACACGATGTGTTTGTAAATAGCGGCAACAATAACACAGTATGTGATTTAAAAATCATAATTTTGTTTTGATACTTTGCATTTATGAGCTATATTTTGCATGAGTGTTCAGAAAACTTTGAATTAAATGATGTAAATATTTTTAAATATTTTGTGGAAGAGTCTTTAATGGAAAATTCTGCAGTGTGTTGAGAGTAGCCTAAAACCTCATTCAAAGCTTTTTAACATCTAGATGTTTTTTAACCTATGCGCTGCTAAGAACATGCACAATTAAGTATTGAAATATTTCAAAATCTAAACTCAAAACTCGAGTTTTTTAAACTTTTTGGTGTTAAAGTTAAACACTACTGATATACACGGAGTTAACCAAATCAGAAAAACAAAAAACAATTATTTAAGTCGTCTGTAAAACAAATGTATAATATATAAAATCAATTTGGGGTTTAACGTCAAGACCTGCTGCTAAATACAGTGTTTACTAAATCAAACAAATTTTTTAACTCATCCTTAACACAAATTTAAAACGAAACGTTAAACACCGAAACGCGGAGTTTACATTTTTAACTCGTCTCTAACACAACGGTTAACATTTTAAACAACCCATTTTGGTGTTTAACGTTAAACACCAGTTTTAAACACGGAGTTTACGAAGTCAAATTTTTTTTAACTCGTCTATAACATAAATACTTAATATTTAATATCAATTCGCTGTTTAACGTTAAACTCTACTGTTAAACACGGAGTTTACCAAATCGAAAAACGCCCTAACTCGTCTATGACACAAATATTAAACATGTAAAATCAGGTCGGTGTTTAAAGTTAAACACTATTGATAAAAACGGAGTTTAGAAAATCAAAAAAAAAATTCCTTAACTCGAGTTTAACACAAAAGTTTAAAACCACTTTGGTGTTTAACGTTAAACACCGGTTTTAAACACGGAGTTTACCAAATGAAAAAAAAAATCGTTAACTTGTTCTTAGCACAAATATGTAAAACCAATTTGGAGTTTAACGTTAAACACTGAGTTTACCAAATCAAACAAATTCTTTAGCACTTTTATAACACAAATGTTTAATATTTAATATCAATTTGGTGTTTTACGTTAAACACTATTGATGAACACGGAGTTTACTACCACAAAATTATCCTTTAACTCGCCTTTTATATAAAATTTTTTTAATTATGTACGAACAGCATTTTCAAGTTAAATTCAGAGCTTCTTAAACACAATTATTGGAACATGTATTCGGTGTGATATAACATGAACCCGCTAAGAGGCTATAAAACTCGTGTTGTTAGATAAATAGCAAAGATTGTGCGAAAACTTTAACGAAATTTCTTTATAATCAACCAAAAGAGATTTCTTTATTTAAGACCGACTTTAAGTAAAGTCGTAGTAAATTTTTCGAACATTAAAATTAATTAATTACCAAATTAGCTCGAGTAGATGCTACGAAACTGACACGCCTAGTAGCGCCAAGCTTAGCCATTACCACCGCATGTGTGTAAGAAATTCATGATTAACGAAGAGATTTTATCAATATCTGCTGGCTACAGCAGAGCCACTCGCAAGCAGCCGCTAGAAATATCAAAGGCACGATCTTGCGATCGATGGCTCGATAAATATGCTAGATAGCATAATGTGGAGACACCTGCTTAGCACTGAAGTAAGTATCTATATGTATGTGTATGTTGAAGATTCACATGCTCATAAATTTTTTCTCACTCGATTAATTTGAAAACCTAAAATCTCTTTATGCGCAATTAATCATTTTAATTAGCTAATTAAGCACGACGACGAGTTTTTAATTTGAAATACATGAATTTCGAAAAATTCATATATATTCACATAATAATTTGCAGTTCTATTTAGTTATTTATGCCGCTGAGAGCATTGATATTCAGTTAGACAGATATACTTGATGCTTATATCAAAGTTCCCGGCACTGCCGCCAAATGCTGGTTATGTTAATATGTTTACTCGTTTTTTAACATAAGTGCTTATAATATATTTATAAGGATAATTTAATAAACAAAATATTAATAAGTATTACAAGAAACTTAAATAGGTTTAGACCCAAGTTACACGAGACCTGATTCACGAGTATATGGATTCAGCAAATTTTTACCCGCAAAGTGAAATTGTTAGTTTTTCCAAACAAAGTCGTTTTTTTAAAAAACATTGGTTCCAACTTAATAATACTAGACTGAACTTTTATTATTAATTTTAAGACTGCGCGAATCCAGCACTGTTGGTCACACTTGTCCATACCTATGGCATAGAACTATATATATATTTGTATGTATGTATGTATGTGGGTTTATAAATATTTACTGGAAATAAATTTGTATATTTAACTTTGACAGATTTATGAGTCGTGAGCTAGAGTTCAAGTATAAAACAGCACGTGCTTGTGTTTTGGTTATGTAAATATATACAAGCTTATACAAATCTAGTCTTTAGTTGCGAAAACAAATATATTTGATTAAGGCTTAAACTTATCTGGGTATGTTGCTGTATGAGCCATGATGTTCTTCCAGAAATTAAAGATTTTATTTTCTCTAAGCAGCTGCCGGATGGCTTTGAATAAACTCATGAGCTGAGAAGTACTCAAATACTTTTTTTTTTACTTCGAACAAAATTTTAGCTAATTCTTCACTGTGTGTAAGTCTTGCGCTCACTTTACTTAGTAACCACGATTTAAATATTTTAAGAACAATTACCAGGTTTTTGCAATAAGTTTTGACGTTCGATAAGAGAAAGCGTTGCTACTAGCCCAAAAATTTTCTTGTTTTGTTGGTACACTCTTCATATGAACGTTTGTGGAACTTCCATTTCAGTCTGTCAATTCATTCTTTGTTTATGGTACAAGCCATTTAGTGTCGCCGTGTCACAGTATTTTTTTACAATGGAAAAAATTGAATATCGTGCAGTGATAAAATTCTTATTTTTGGAAGGAAAACAGGAAAAAGAAATTCACGAACGAATGTTAAAAGTGTATAATGATTGTTCATCTATATATGTACAATTAGAATAGTAGAAATATGGGTTGCTGAATTTAAACGCGGTCGTACAAGCCTTGAAGACGATCTACTTGAAGGACGTCCAAAAAGCGCATCAACACCAAAAATCATAGCCAAAATACAGGATATGGTTTTGGCAGATCGTCTATTGACTGAGAGATATTTAGTTGACCACGTCTCATTAGGCAGTGTGAGCCATGTTTTAAGTAAAATTTTGGATTTAGAAAGCTGTGTGCACAATGGGTGCCACATTCGCTAACAATGGAACAAAAACACATTCGAATGCGACTTTCTCAGCAACATTTGGAGCGTTTTAAAAAGGACAAAGTGGATTTTGTGCGTCGATTCATTACTAGGGATGAGACTTGGGTTTATCATCATGATTCTGAATCAAACAAGAGGCTAAAGTGTGGTGTGAACCTGGTTGTTCGGTCAGGAAGGTTATGGCATCAGTTTTTTGGCATGCGAGAGGAATTTTGTTTGTGGATTACTTCCAAACTGGTAAAACAATTAAAACTGAATATTACTGCAACCTTTTGGACCAGTTGAAGGAAAAAAAAATCGTGAAAAAATACCCAGTTTGAAGGAGAAAAAAAAGAACAATGCACTGTGTCACAAGAGCATTTTGACAAATCCATGAATTAAAGTTTGAACTGTTGAAGCATCCACCGTATTCCCCAGATTAGGCCACCAGCGACTTCCATTTGTTTCCAGAGCTGAAAAAACTTAAGCACGGCAAGCGCTTTTCATCAAATAAAGACTGTTGAAGCGTGTTTTTCATACCTTCCATATTCTCACTTCAGGGATAGGATCCACAGATTGGAGGATCATGGGAGCAAGTGTATTAATGTTCAGGGAGATTATATTGAATAATAAAGTGTATTTTGTTAATAAAATTGTTTTTTTTTTTCTTATCAAACAACAAAACTTATTAAACAACCAGGTATATGTAATTTATAATTCGAAATTCATTGAAATTTCAATTTAGACACAATTAATATTGAGTCAAACGCTAAATTCATAAAACCACTTCTGTCTTTTCCATTAATAAATGTTAACTATGATAAATATTTAATTTATTTTTACCTATTAAGAAGTCCAAATAAAAAAAGAAAAATGCAAAAAACGCATAAATCTAAATACAAGCACACACACATACGCACATTTCCAATCTGGTGACATATGGCATTTAAATTTATTAGCTCAGCGGCTTCCTGTCGCGCTCACAGCCAATCTCGCAGTTGCGCATAGCTCGTGAGCGCTTGCGCATATTTGTGCCGACTATGCGGCGTGCGTGTAGGTAGCGTTTTAATTTGAGTTTATTTTTCATTTTATTTTAAATAATTTGCCTATATTTACAGGCAATATTACCATTTAGTATATAACTAGCATGTTACTCTAACGACAATTGGTAAAACAGGAAACTAGCAGACTGTACTAGACTAACAGACTAACTTGCCAATAGACTGGTATCAATTTGCTTGTCACCAACTACTCACACCTGCCAAACAACAACTCATTCCGGTTTGGTGACACTCAATAATTTTAGAATAATAATGCGAGATAAGGAAACAAAGTGCATGTAAAGTGAGGCTTACATAATTGACTACAAGTTAGTTGCATTTACTTAAACTATGCGTTCAAAGGGAAGCACATTCTTTATTGGGAGGGTCCTGCTATACAAGGGGGGTCTATAAAGTGTGATATTTACGAATATGCATAGTTGAGAAGACTTTTTTGTTTTATATATCTATGTATTGGGTTTTTTGAAGTAATTAACTTTTTTATGGCCCATGAAGCATCATTTAATCCTTGTAGTTGTCTGTTGGCGATCTAAATCTTGTCACTTGAGGGCTACGATCTGCGGAAACTTATTCAGTTCTTCAGTTTAGACAAAATCGTGCTTACTCTCTTCATTTAGTTAGAAGAAAAGAAATAAAATAAAGTTGATTATGTTGAAAATTTCCTTTTTCTTCTATAGATAATGATATATAATTTTTCTCTCTCTCTCTCGCACAGGTTTTCTCTACTTCTCTCTCATTTTTTTGAAGAAAATGAAGTTAATTATGCTGAAAATTACCTTTTTATTTTATAGATAACGGTATATACTTTTTTCTCTCTTCTCTCTCCGTATTTATCTACCTCTTTATCACTATGTTCAAGTTAATTATGTTGGAAATTATCTTTTAATTCTATAGATAACGGTATATACTTGTTTTCTCTCTCTTTTTCTCTTCTCTCTCCGTCTTCTTCTTACGCTCTCTCATTATTTTGAAGAACAGAAAGTTAATTATGTTGAAAATTATATTTTATTTCTATAGATAACGGTATATGCTTTCTCTCTTTCTTTCTCTCTTCTCTCTCTCTCTCTCTTCTCTCTCTGTCTTTTCCTACCACTCTCTCATTATTTTAAAGAAGAGAAAGTAAGTTATTTTGTAAAGTATCTTTTATTTCTATATATAACGGTATATACTTTTTCTCTCTTCTCTTCTCTGTCCGTCTTTCTCTACCTCCCTCTTATTATTTTGAAAAAAAAGTAAATGAAAGTTAATTATGTGAAAATTATCTTCTTATTATATAGATAACGGTATAAAACTTTTGTCCATCTCTTTTATCTTTCTCTCTATCTCTATTCTCTCTTTCTCTCACCTCTTTCTCATTATACCATAATAGCAAAAATCTAAGCTAGCAACTATTTTCGAATTAATTTTAACGCCATTTATTCTCTTAACATTTCTAGTAAATTTTCTTTGCAACCTTGTCAAGGGTATATGTTGTTTATGCAAATCAAAAAATGCAAAATAATTTCCATTCTCTAGTTTATGCAAATATTTGCCCTTAATACTAGTATTAGCGACAGTGACACCACAATTAGCTGCCATCTTACATAACGCCAGCGACTAAGGGTGCATCGCCACAATATTTTGCATTGCAGTCGATTGGAAAAATACAAAGTTGTATTGAAAATTTATGCGCATGCAATGCTACTAGTCAAAACATAAATAGAATAAGTGTGAAACTGCTGTTACAGCCAATAAACATATATAAATATGCATTAGCAAGCGAGATAGCCCGTAAGAGTTAAATAAATGAAAGATTTAACGTCAGCAAAGCGCTGAAACTCAAAACAAAAAATAAATAAATGCGAAAAATGTAAGAAGCGTGTTTTCATAAATCAAAGCAACTTGCGGATTCACAGATAACAATATTAAATACTCCAACCCGTTTGTGACGTCTGTACAATTAGTTTATATTAAATATGTAATTTGCATTAAAGCGAGACTTCTGTAAAGTTCTAGTAAAACCGGGAATCTTATGCTTTTTGAAAAAATCGTATTGCTTGGCGTGACAACTGGAAACGGAATGATGCTTACGATTTTACATAATTGGTTTAATCTCTACTGGTTGGCTAATGAATTAATTAGTTATGAATGTTTAATGAACGTACCATAAATATTTTGACGCTTTTGGTTGATAGACTAGTGCAGCAGTCTTTGAAAATGAAGAAAACGAAAAAAATTCATTAGCGATTAAGATCGGTAAGGAAAAATACTTGTGAAATAACAAACATTGAAGGAAAAATTATTTACGTGCGTGCTGAGTTTTGCTCACCTACCTCTTCTACCTTTTCTCAACTTCAGATCCACTGTAAACAATTTCTCATTCAATGTTTGTGATTTTGTGGTTGAATTTTTAAGGTTTAAGAATGGTTGATCTCTATTTCCGGCAAAACTACGAGCCACATAGAAAAATATTTTATGGCAATGTTGTTAGTAATGAAAAGGTCTATAAATTTTGTATATAGCCTTTTTTCACATAACCTAAAAATTTATGTAAAAATTCAAATAACTAAGCTTTGGAGATTTTTATTTTTACCTGGTGCAATTTTTTTTTTAGTTTACGAAATTTGGTGGAAACTTATCATCATATGTCCCAAACACACTCTAAATTTTATACTCTTGCAACATGTTGCTACAGATTATAATAGTTTTGTTCACCTAGTGGTTGTATATAGCACCTGAAGCGGAGTAAAAATTGAGTTACTTAACTTGACTCTGCTCTTCTTTATTTGTTATATTAAAAATATTTATTCTACGAGTATTACCTAACATTATTATATCTAAAAACGAAAACTCTAATTTTCCATAAAAATCTCAATAAAATTCTTTTTAAATCTGTCATTTTACCAAATTTTTCTAATCTTTTTTGAGATGATGACCGATCTAGAGTTTGGAGAAAACCAAATGCGGCGCTTGATGTGAAGAATATTATACCGGCAGTTGAATATGGAGACGGCAGCGTTATAGTTTGGCGGGCCATGGCTTTATCTGGAGTTGGATGTTTGGTTTTTTAGAGTGTACTATGGATCGCTATGTTTATGAAAGCATATTGAAACACAATTCGGATAAAAATGCGGATAATTTGAATATTGGAAAGCATTCGATTTTTCAACAAGACATGAACACAAAGGACGCAGTGCACGCTGTGAGTGGCTTCTATACAAAGCCCCGAAAACAACCTAAAATCAACACCACAGATATATAATAGTCAGCAGATGTAAATGCGATTGAAAATATTATCTGAGCTTGGACCGAAATTGCTGCCGATGTAACTTAAATTTTGGTGACATCAACGCCCTGACGTCTACAAGCAGTGATTGATGCCCAATGTGAATCAACCAAATACATCAATCAATCGATTCAAAAAAAAATTTTTTTTTAAGATGTTCGCTTTTTGTGGTTGCTAATTGAAGACTTTTTTCTCGATGCTTTGAATACTTTTGTTTTGTTATTGCAAAGAACTACTTTTTGGTTTCACAAATGCCTTAAATAATGACATAAAGCCTTTTCTGATTTTCACACACAATTTTAACAGATTTGCCGAATCAAAAATTCGAAGCGTGTATGTAGACTTTTTCTTTGACTATATCTAAAATGATATGTATGTGAGTTGCCACCAGTTTCCACATTTTATTGTGACAGTCTAAAAAAGGCAATTTTTAGTGAAATATGTAGTATACTAAATTGTCTTAAAAAGTTTCGGACATATTTTTACATATTTAAAAACACCCAGAAAAATTTGTGAATAAAAATTAAAAAAATTTAAACTCGCAGTAAAATATGTCGTTCACTGCTGCAACGCCTACGAATGAAACCAAAAAAATCTTTCTAGAAGATATTGTCAGTACAATGTTTAGCTGTCGAAAAAATATATTTTTGGTAGAATTACGGATTTTTTAACAAAAGTTGAATTTCACCACAAATATTGGCTGTTTTTGGCTTGCCAACATTTAGTTTATGTTCAAACCCAAAAACAATTCGAAAGTGATCGCATTATATGTATGTCTACGAGAAGTAAGCCAGGCAAATTTTAAAAATATTATTTTGAGACAAATTAACGAAGCTGATTGAACTGAGCTGTTGCACTTCAGAAAGCTGTGACTCGAAAAATATTTTAAATATAAAAAGTGTGGAGGAAATTGGTAGGCTGCTGAAGACTACTGAAGTTTCCGCTCAATATGTAAGCAATTTAGTTATAGTTGGACTAGACTCCAATAAAATGTTGAAAAAACGGTTTTTTATTATGGAAAGGTTAAACCTCTTTTTTTAATATACACAACAAAAATAAAGATAAACAATAAGTTAGGAGATTATAGCGTTGCCTTTGATAATACTTCATGGCAAATTTCCTAGAAATATCTTACCAAATAAAAAAGTTGTCCGTACATGGACTTGATTTTGATTTATAAGTTTGTATGAGAGCTATATTGGACCGATATGCATAGATAATATATTTCCCAGTCGAGGATTATTTAACCACGAAGAGCGCTGAATACAATTGACAACCAATTTAAAAAAGCCATTGCTAGCTTATGCGCTTATATACCTGTAAAGACAACCAATAGCAACAACAAGCAATACTAACTGCGTAGTTAGTATAGTTTCTAATAAAAACAGCAGCAACTAACAAAAAAATCGATGCGCCATTGCAAAAGCATAACAAATGAAGCTACCGCGCATAGATACAACAATGCTAGTTGAAGCGCTGGAGACGAATGCAGTCAAACCGCTCGGCTTAGCTCAGCTGTTCAACGACTCGGCGCAGCGGTAGTGATACTCATTAATAAAATGGCGCGCAAAAAATTAATAACAATAACAAAAATACAACATTGTGCGCCAACGAGTGTGCACAGTAGTGAGGAGCACTCAATACAACAACAATAGAGCTAAAAGTGCCACAGCACTTAGCATAGAATCGCATAGATTTGTTCTTCCTCTTATTTTCAATTAACAATGGCCATTCCTAACTGCAGTTCGGCAGCACCTGCAGCAGCGCTCATTAGTCGCTGGCATTCACAGGCGCTGCCGGCGTCGATGCTGGCTATTTTTCTATGTATATGTATGTATGTGTGCTTGTCTGTACCGTTGTTGTCATTGTTGCTAATAGGCGGTCGGTTGTTTCGTGGTTTCTTTGTTCTTGTTGCCATTGCGGTCGCATTTGATGAGTCAACTGATGCGTTTTTTATACCAGCTATTAACAACAACAGCAGCTACTGCATTAGCAACAAAAGCTGCAACAAAAATTACAACAAAAACGGCAAAAGCAAAAATAATACCAACTGTAATATTAATTTTAGCAGCAATTGCTCGAGTTTTAATACTTCACTGTTGGCCGTGTTTTTGCTGTTGTTGTTACGGTTATAATTGTTTTTAATTCGTTTATAGTGTTGTGCAGCTATTGTTATTATTGTTGCAGCGCATGGTTGCTGTGACTTTAACATTGTAATGTTTTTCTGTTTGTTTAAAGCCATCTTTTTTTTTGCCTTTTTGCAGTTCATTTGCGCATTTTCCGCTTCTAATTGTTATAGCTTTAAATGCTTTTCTTTGTTGTTCCTTCTGCAGTTATACTTATGCATTTTATTGGCTGTGCGGCCTGTGCGCAAGTCACTACGGCTAACAAGTTGCATTTATTACGGCTCTAATGCAGGGGCAACGCTGGCAATAAAACTAATAGGAGCGCATGCTAAGAAGATGCCGCTAGTGCAAATTGAAATCAAAACGTTTTATTTACCCCAAAGTGGCGCGTTTTTCTTTTAAGACACAATTACTATAGTTACAAATGTAAAATGTAAACAAGAAAGTGAATAGTTGAATGAAATTGAAGTTTACTTGGCGATCACTGTTTACATGCGCAGTGTAAGGCTTTTATACAATTAAATTCTTTTATGTTTTTTTGTTGTTCTTTGGTGCACAGAATGCTTAAATGCAATATGAGTAGATTCTGAATTTGTTATATATATATCTTATATATAATTTTTTTGTTACATAATTTAATACCTGTATATAATAAATAGTTAAAAAAATATAAAATATTTATGGTTCTTAAGGGGGGAGCCTGCTTTAGGGGCTTAAAAATCTCAATTTTTTTGAGGATTTTTTGGGAGGGAAAGAGCGTTTATAGATAAATATTTAAACATCATTCACAAATTTTTTGACACCAAATCTTTGATATTCTGCCTTAGGGAAGCAATTGCCTGACGTATCTCTCATGTGCATTTGCCGAACGGCGGGCAGGTCGCAATTTCTATCGGATACAAAAAATTCAAAGAGATTCATATTTTCTAATAATTTATCTTTTAGTTAAACTAAAAAAATTCCAAAAAAAATGTAAAATTTTACAAATTTTTTAAAAATTGAAAAAAGTGGTTTTTAAACAAAGAAAATTTACTTAATGTTGTTTAAAAATATGTTCAAACTTGACTTTTCTTAGTTTCTTTTTAGTTTAAATAAAGATAATAAACTTTGCCCCAATACCATACGAAGTTTAGTTTTTTTTCTATTCTCCCCTCCAATTAAGAAATATCGTAAAAATGGAAAACCGAAAAATGGTGCGTCAAAGTTTTCGCTTTCTGCCCAAGCGCTAATTAATGCACTGTATATACTCGTCGATCGGGCCACGCGTAGCTGTGGTATATATTTTATACTATTATTCATACAACAAAGCAATAATACAGTGAAAATTTTGAGGATAACGAATTAAAGCCTGCTTTCTCAATGCCTGATTACAAGCCTTTCTGTCCAGTTAATAGAGTTGTCCGCTTAATAGACTTTACTTAATAAACATCAACAAATTGTGGAACCGGCCAATATGCATAGTTAATAGAGATGATCGCTTAATAGTGCGTCCATTTAATAGAGCTTTCTCTGTATTTTTTATTTATGAATTATTTTTACTATACTAAATATCTTCTAAATTGGTTCGAACTGCACACAGTGGGCGAAATTTTGCCCAAATCGATTCAGTAGTTTAGGTGCCCATCGCGGACAAACAACGTAACACGTAATTTTTATAAATTAAGATTTTGTTTTCAAATTGCTAGGAGGGTTGAAATCGTACACATAATTATTTGGCAATTTGTTAAGTTCTACCACTTCATCAACTGCTAATGTTTGAAAGTTTTAAGTTTTTCCATTTTTTAATTTTTCCTGTATTCTTGTAATTTTAGTAAATAGTTATTAAAAATACGATGACATTGACATAGTTCAGCGAATTAAAAGACAGCGACTACGCTGGCTAGGTCATGTTGACCGGATGGACGAAAACACTCCAGCTCTGAAAGAATTCGAAGCAGTACCTGCCGGGGGAAGCAGAGGAAGAGGAAGACCTCCACTCCGTTGGAAGGACCAAGTGGAGAAGGACCTGGCTACGCTTGGAATAACCAATTGGCGCCACGTAGCGGAAAAAAGAAACGACTGGCGCGCTGTTGTTAACTCGGCTATAATCGCGTAAGCGGTGTCTACGCCAATTAAGAAGAAGAAGAGTTATTAAAAAAGGGAGGTGAAAAAATTAATTTCCTTTTTTGCCACATTTCACAAAATAATTTGCAAATCATATTTCTTGGTTGGAAAACACCCATAATTAATTAATCGAAAGTTACAGGAGTGAGAACTTAAGGTCTTTAGAAGACTTTCGCCTCGCACCTGAATTTCAGACGTGTTCCTCTTGAAATTATATTTTCATAATCTAAGCTAGAGTGTTTTTCATTTTACCATAAAAAATTCCGAAAGCAACCTTAAAGAAATGGCCGTCAAACGGCCTTTATATAACATTTTTCCAGATAAAGGATGCGCCATCTGTTAGGTAAATATTGCAACTTTAAGTAAGTGTGCACTAACTGAAGTAAGCAGAATAGCTCTTTGGAAAGCCCAAAAGTTCATGAAGCCAACAGTCGCCTCAAACATATTTATGCGATACTTGGGTGGAAATTGGGCTCGAAGTGATGAGGAAAATGCTAATTGTTTTGCAAAGCATATAGAAAAGGTACTTCAACCTTATTATTCATAGAAGAACTTTATGCTGTCAATGTTATCAAACAAAGCTAACGAGTCAGTCTAGTGTTTTAAGACTTCAACTTCTGAATTATTAGAATCATATAAGAACTTAATACCAAATAGTTGCCAGGACATGATAATATTACGCCAAAAATGCTAATTGAGTTAGCAAATATTGCTTTAGAAGTGCCCTTCTCTTTGCTCCTCAATGCAATTCTAACTTTTGTACACTATCTAATTTTTAAGAAAAAGTCGCAGATTGTACTGATAGATAAACCTGGTGAAGACTTAACACAGCCATCTTCTGTATTTATAAAATATGTGAAAAAGTCTTAGTATAAAAGATGTCTCCTTTTCTCCACGAAAATACTATAATAACAACGCACCAATTCGGGTTTCGTGCAAATCATAGCACGATAGTGCAAGTAAATTGAATTACTAACGAAATAGGAAAAGCATTTGAGCACAGAGAGTACTGTTCAGCTATATTTCTAGACGTAGCTCAGGCGTTTGATAAAGTGTGTCATGAAGACATTTTATATAACATTAAAACATTCTACCTTCAGAATTTTATAAAACACTGGAGTTTTATTTAAAAAATAGACAATTTTTGGTATATTTGATGAACGACAAATAAGGACTAGTGTACCACAGGGCTGTTTTTTAGTTTCCATTTGTTTTGATAGAATTTCATAAATGTTCGTCATGCACGTCATAAGCATGTAAATCTAACATGGAACATATTTATAGGAAATTCAATTTTGAACAGTATCAGATTATGCAAATCCTTGGCTTAAATAACAAAATTCATTTACAATACATATTTTGCTGTTAAGATTGTACATATATGTGTATTGAGAGCACTTATTAGCTTCTTTAATTAAGTTTAACTGTAAATAAGTGCTGTGTGGAAAAAAGTAAAATTCCACAAATAGTAAAGCAGTATCATGCTCTTAATATGCGGAGGCTCATTGAAATGCAAACTATTTTACACACACACATACAAACACACGAGGCACAGCATTAATTATTTATCATTAAACCTATAACCTTACACATATGCATGTGTTTGTGTGCGCTTTTAAATTATGTGTGTTTAATTAATTTTCTATAATTCTTTTAAGCGCTTTGTCTACTTAGAAGCGGTTAGCTGACAGAAATTCCATAAAATATAACCAAAGTAAATAATAGTAATAATTCCAGCAACCTGTTCAAAAGCTTTATATTCCCCTATACATAATAAATGAGTGTAAACACATCACTATAACTAAGTAAGTACACATCATTGCGTATTCTCCATAGACTGCCAGGCATCATTAATCGGCCAGCTCGTTAAATTTTCATTATTAATTTGATTGATTTGTAATTTATGTGACCGTTGGATGTCATCACGTGTTCATATGCTCGATCGCTCATTTGCTCGCTCGTTGTCGGCCGCACACTTCACAAAGCCGACTCTACGCCGCTTTGTTCGGTTCAAGTGTGTGTATTTGTGTGTGTGCAACGCGCTCATCAATTCAATGACAAACACATTTTCTACGTCGTTCATAGTTGCTAGTCGCTGGCAGCGCTTTGAATTTGATTAATATTATTGTACTATTATTTTAGTTTTTTTTTTAGTTATTTTATGCTCGTACAGCATTTGTGCACTTTGAAATTGTTTACTGCGTAATTAATGTATGTTGCATGCTGCATGTTGCATGTCAAAGAGTTCATTGTTAATTGATCTTTGCAATTATTGTTAAAAATAAATCAAATCGAATGTGAATTTATGATAACGTGATGATTTATTTTGATTTACTGTGCCACCGGGCACTGGCAGTTGATGAATTTATGGATTTATACGGATAAATGTGTGCCTGTGTGCTAATAAAGCGCACTAATATAACTCATACGCACTGGTGTGTTATCGTATGTTTATGCCTGCTTATTATTATTAATATTTTACGTTTCAGCAAAGTACTTAATTGATTAATAAATAATGAATTTGCCGCGGATATGATTAAATTTGATATGGTTTGAGAGATAACAGCCAATACGCATGTTCTTTTCATTTCATTAATCCACTATAATGAAGCAGAATAATACTGCCGTCTAATTCCCTGCTTAATATTTATTTATATTCCTAATAACCCGCCTCACACCGCGCCACACACCGCATTTATTTAATCTATTCTCTAGTTTTGCTCCCGTAATCTCCTTACACGCATAGCTCTGTGGCAGGTTTGTGTATTAAGTCTTCTATTTGCGCTATACAAACAGCATAAATCACTCACCAGCAGCTTAAGTTCGTTATTTCAGTCTATTAGGAACTACTATTTATAACTCGATTGATGATCTTATTTGTCATTTACTTTGTGAGCTCAGATAAAAATTTCAAAAAAGCTGAAGCATAGCTTATATTTTAAGCTGGAATTCCACAAATTGATATTGCTGTTTTATTGTTGGGAAATCCATTCAACATGTAAAACTTCCGGGTATACTCTTCAACGGCTCCGCAGCACAGTCAGGTCATAAAAATAACAATGGCAGTTCGTTTGTGTTATCCAATTACAAAGCATGCGAAGATTAATAACTGTTTATGTGTGTCATAAATTCTTGAAAATGTTCAGCATTTGCTGAATTTCATATGCAACAATAGAATTTTGTAATGCTTGGTTATTATTTGTATTCAGCCTTTTAAATTTGCTCAATTCGTGCAGAACTGGATGGCACCAAATCGTGTTTGTTAGCCGTAAACTTAGAAAATATAATTGTTGCAATTATTTCAATTATATATTGATATATTTTAATGAAATAAAATAAAAAATATTGCGTACAATTGTTTCTTGTGCAATTTTCATTCATCCAAACTCAGACTTTTCTGACCCCTCCTCTCTTTTATGAATTGTTTCTTTAAACAATGTTTACGTGTGACTTACTCGTCAGCTTGGCTCAGTTTTCAAACTTAAAATTATTCTCCCTGTATTTCAAGTTTTTATGTTTATGAAAAACTTCCAATTGATGCTTGTTTTCTTTTTTTTTAACAAATCTAGTACACATTTTTTTTATATTTCTCACACATACATATATCCACATCCCGATGACAATTTATGTTTAATGTATGTTTTAGTGTTTATTAAGATGGGTCTGAAAACAATTTCTTTCGCGTTACTCTGAAACATGGATTTTTAGACTCCTCTAAGAAAGTCTCTCCAAGTATGAGCTCTTAATTGTCACAGAAGGGTATTCCATTTTACTATTTTCCTTATCATAGATTTTATAGGAAATTAAATAAAATCTAAAATAACTATTGAAGTTTGACTATTTTAAGGCAATTTTTTTTTCTTTTATGAGTTTTATTTTTCAATGAAAGCAAAAAATTATTATAAATTTCCAATAGTTCATATTTGTTTGTATAACCAACTAGAGAACCCGCCCGCGCTATACTGTGACTGATACATCGTTGCTACTACTAATACCATCTGTATTATTTCTAGTAAGCCTAAAATACGTATATAAATTTAGCGACTGAGGAAGTATTAGTTAATAAGATATAGCATTTTGGGTGAAGTAACTTGTGTTAGTTTACAAAAAATTTATCAAAAAGCATTTCTTGTGTTAAACATTGATTTGGGGGGTAAATAGTGTCAAATTTGGGCTCTGCACTAGTGAAATCGCGATTTGAAAAGAGATTTGCTAACACGGAAAAAGGCGAAATGAGCACTGAGGACAATGAAGGCAGTGCACGCCCTAAAGAGGCAAAGCTCAGTGCATAGTGGGTGGGTGCCTTGTTCAGGAGCAACAATCAGTATAACCCATATATTAAGAATGCATTCATACAAAAATTAATGTTCTTATTTCTTTATTTTTTTAAAGTAATATAATTTTCAAATGTTTCTTAAATGAATTTTGGAGACATTTTTATGATTTGAAATAAAATTTTGGTATCCTATATCTGGCCTCTGGTTCTATGCTACCTCGCCATTTTTTGTAAAGCAGCCGACCATAATATTTAGGTTATATATTATAAAAAACAAATTACAAGAATATATATATATTTATATAAGACTTAACACATTAAGACATCTCACGAAATCACTATAGCTGCAGTTTACCATACGAAATGCATAAGGCCAGTGTCCAGTACATAGGGCTAACTTCTACTATTTTCCTTTTCATACGTATCTGATAATACCATGAAAAATAACTATTCAACTATAAAATAATCTTGTTTTATATACAATTTCTGAATATTGGGTATATTATAAGAAATTTAGGTTTGTCATTACAAGTTCAAGTTTGTTTACAAGCAATAGATTAGCAAGTTCGTTTCTTAAGTCTTTTCATTTGCCAAGGAAGTTACTTATATTAATTATACCCTGAACAGGGTATATTTAGTTTGTCACGAAGTTTGTAACACCCAGAAGGAAGCGTCGGAGACCCTATAAAGTATATATATAAATGATCAGTATGTCGAGCTGAGTCGATTTAGCCATGTCCGTCTGTCCCCCAGTTTTTAAGATATCGTTTTGAAATTTTGCAAACGTCATTTTCTCTTCAAGAAGCTGCTCATTTGTCGGAACTGCCGATATAGGACCACTATAACATATAGCTGGCATACAAACTGAATGATCGGAATCAAGTTATTCTATGGAAAACTTTCACATTTGACAACGTATCTTCACGAAATTCGGAGTGAGTTATTGTTCATAGAAATAATTTAATATCGAAAGAAATTATTCAGATCGGCTCACTATGGCATATATCTTCCAAACAAACTGAATGATCGGAATCACATGCTGGTATGGAAAACTTTTGCATTTGACAAGATATATTCACGAAATTTGGTATAGGTTATTTCCTAAGGCAACAATGTAATCTCCGAAAAAATTGTTCAAATCGGATTACTATAGCACATAGCTTCCATACAAACTGAACACATAGCTACTAAAAGAAATACACCTGTGAAGGGTATATTAGCTTCGGTGCAGCCGAAGTTGACGTTTTTTCTTGTTCTAATTCCCTTTAACACTTTGAGCGACGAAGATTTCAGAATTTTCTACCCACTTGACCGACAAGAACTTTTTCACACCATATTCCACTTACATGCACAACTTTCAGGTTAATGACGTGAAATTAACGACAAAACGGGTAGAAATAAATCCTGCACCTGAAAATCTGACATGATGGTGCCATTAATCCGTTGCATTATTTGGTACACATTTAAACTTGTCATTTACTTGGAATAAGTGGAAATGCTAGTGATTAAAAAAATGTACCCCCTGTAGTAAGTTATCAAAACTAAGTGATACAGATTTTAGACCGGTGCTGCTCAAAGAGTTAAAAGCATTTTTCAAAATTCAAATTATTTCGGAAACTATAAATTTGTGTCGTGGAAACTTAGGGGACGCCTCGAAAACGCGTTTTTCTCGAAATTATTTATTTCAATGCATTAGGCAAATTACCTCAATTTCTAAGCTGCCGATTTACTTTGTTTTGTAACATTTTTAAAAAAATAATGAAAAAATCGACCTTAATTTTTGAGCAGCAGACATTTCATAATTTTTGTTTTCACTTTTGCAGCTTCTTGAGATAGCGTTGTTCGTACTTATCAAGCATCCATCATTGTTTTATTTTTCAGCTGACCACAGAAATCATGGCAACAAAGGCACTGGCTTTTTCTCATCTTTTTCAACGACGCATAACTATTTAAATGAATTTTTTTGAAGTGATTATGTGTATGCTTCAAATATAAATAAAATAGTAATAAAAAAATTGATGGTAAAAATATTAAATGCTTTTTTAATCAATTGCTAAAATAGCTCAAAATTTGGGCATTTAGTTTAGAATACGCATTTAAAGTGAAATATTTAAATCAGTTCAAGCAATTGTGTTATAATCCGATAGCTTGACATGGCAAAGTGAAAATATATATTTCCAGATCTCAATATATGTACTATATGTTTGTAAACCTCTGAGTATGAGATAAAAATGTCACAAATCAGCTTATCAGCTCAAAAAAGAGTAATAAAACAACAAAATACAACTTTTACAAAAATCACATATGTAATAGATTACTACTTGTATTTATAAATTTCAAAAAAAAAGTGTTATTAAACCAAATTATTGCGTATGTGTTTTTACTTTGCTGACTCACAATTCAGCATGCACATAATTTCACAAAATTTTTGTAAAGAAAAAATTATATAAACTTCTATTTACTCTAATTTTAAAAACTAAATTTTATAACAAATTTTCTACTCACCGATTTTTATCAGTTCAGCTTTTTCACCAAGTTTACTGTATTTGTATATCAATAGCTATTGAGTATTAATTAAATGAAATTTCACCAAATTCTTCGCACATAACACGATTTATAGTTGTCCTGCACTTCTTTTAGTTGTCATGCACTTGTGTTTGTTCGTTTTTGTTTAATAATCACCAGCTTTTAATATTTTTTAGAGCGGGGAATTTTGCATATTTATTAGCTTGAAATTTCGTATGCTCTTTTATTTCACTTCAACTTTTCACAGTGTATTTTCGCATGGCTTATGTTACTTTAATTTATATAACTTCCATAAAAACAATTTATATATTTATTATTTTCATGCTATGCCATGCAGTTCAAACACTTTTTTAATGAAATCACTAATATTCTCGTTGATGTTTTGTTTTTAGTTTGATGAAGCACTTTTTTTACTGACAAAAAATTATATGTCTCAAGTGCTGCTTTAAGAGAGTGAAAACAATTTCGAGCTCTTACTCACTTAAGTTAAAGATATTTGAGTTTTCATTGACCTGTATTTTAAAATAATATTGAAGTAAGAAATAGTGTTTAGATATTCTCATTGGTACTTTATTTTACGATTATTATCTGCAACCTTCTGATTTCATGTATTTATAAATATATGAGTATTATGCTTTTATTCTATTCTTATATACAATTTTCTTATAATAATCTTCTCGGCTGATATTTACAAGGCTTAAATTTTTCCTAAAGAGTAATTTTCATCACTTGTTAAAGGAATTGTGTACTAAACGAGCAAAATTTAGTGAAATTTGAGTGCAAATACATAATTAGTTATTGCCTAAAGAGAAAATTTTGCCTAAAAACAGGCGTGCAACATGAATTATTTTATGAAATACATATAATCCTTCTATTTTCACTAGCTTACAGTCATTTTGGCACTGGAAAATTTTTCAATTCAAATTCGAAATCAGGACACCTCAAACACCCCACAGACTCCTTGGCACATCAGTCGCAAAAATTGACTATTCGAAAACTCTTACAGATTTTCGAGTAGTATATTAAATGTAGCAGATTTTGAATTATATATAGTCGTCAAATAATGTGAATAAAATTACATCTTTAACCAACTAATTTAGATGTTTAACAGTCGACTATATCGAGCGAATAAGAAATCATATAAACTTTTCGCCAAATATGAACCAAAATTTTATGAAATTCGACTTGTTATTAGATTTAAAGGCTCTAAGTGCCATATATAAACAGCGCTTGTAGCATTGCTGAAATAAAATTTTACTAATTAACTATTTCAAGCAAAATTTCTTGCTCAAGGAAAATTTTCAATCAATTCTCTCTGCCAATTGTTTCATAAAGTTTTCAATAAATTTTCTCTGAAAGTTATTTCATAAATTTAATAATTTTCCGTAATTCTCAAATCATCATTTTTCCAACTATTTTTTTTTTTTCATTTCAAGCCTTTCCGCTTCTCATATCACACTATTTGTATAAGAAAATATTTAATTATAACTAAAAGCACATATGCATCGTTTTTATAGGCGTTTGACGGCTACACGACAGCGCAGCTCCACGCTGATGACGAGCTGACGTTAATTTGTGTGACAGCTCGCCAGGCAGGCAGACACACACGCAGCCAAACGTCTTTTCAAATATGCAGACATGCAGACGAGTCGTCGGCAGCCAAAACAAGATGGGCAAAGTGTGCGCAAAAGTGGTGGAAATCGGCATGCATAAATAGTCATAAGCTACAAAAACGCATAGCACAGGTATTATATTGTGTTAAGCTTTTTGAACTTTTTGACTGGCGCAAGTGGAAGAAAGTGCATTTGTTTTGGTAAACTGCCTGTTTTTGCTGATTACTTGACTGCAGGCTCAAAATATGTGTTATAAAAGACAAAATCTGATAAATATTTTTTATAAATATGTGTAAATATCATGAATATGTCGCATACTTTACGTTTATGCTAGTAATTAAGTATGGAAAAAATTATGGGTCATAGCAAGTTCGTTGCTTAAGTCTTTTGTAAATCTTTGCAAAAAGGCCCTTCCTACCATATACTTGTATGCTAGAGGTAATGATCATACACTATGCTATAGTGCATATAAAGTATGAAAGTAGATAATATTTTGGAGAGAAGTGTACACACAGCATCAAAATAGAAAAAATTTTCGAGAGAAAGCATAAAAGAAAAATAATTTCAAGTTTATTTTTGAGTAATGTGAATTGTTTTTTTTTTCGAGTAAACAAATAAAACTACAAAAAGTTTCTATTTATGGATTAAATACGCCCATTGAATTCACCAATTACAGACATTTTATATATTTCGTTTTCATAGCGTTTGGCTGTTTGGAAATCTCTAATTTTTCTCTTAGCACCGATGTGTATTTATTTTCATCGAAATATTTGAAAAACTTCAGCAAGCACTTCTTGGTATTTCTTGACTGAAGATGTACCATTTGAGATTTATATGCATAAGAAGCAACGAAATATAAAATTTATTGGAAAATGTCATATAATAAATCGGCACTTGAATTGCTTGTATGATCTTTGCAACTTGGAATATCAATGTGATAAGACAGCTAGTACTACAGCCAGGATTTTTTCGCGAAAACTGAAATATTGTTCATGAATTATGAACAAAATTTAATTCCAAATAAACAAAAAATTGCTAGCATTTAAAAAAAGAACAGATCGGTGAGTTGTATTGCAAAGACTATACTTCTCATGCAAATATTGGTAGCCGAAAAAGTCTTTTCGTATTTTGTCAATAGATGTCGTTGCAGTTGTAAATCTCCACTGCTGCCAATCACATTGTATCATACCGTATATTGTTGGAAAGGTGAGATTTTAAGCTTCATTTAACTAAAAAAATTAAATTCGAGAAAGTTGAAAAAAAGTTACAGAGGTTCAAAACTGAGTTAAAAAAAAATTATGAAATTCGCTATATTTTGAAGTTTTTGCATCAAAAAGGGAAGCATGCCACGCAAGCCACCAATGATGTTTGTGAAGTTTACGGAGACGATGCTGTGTCAGTTCTGGTAGCACAACAATGGTTCGCTTGCTTCCGTTCTGGAAATTTCGATTTACCATGATTAAAGCTCTACACTGATGGAATAATGTCTCCAGCGAAAAAGTTGCCAAAAATGGTCGACCAAAGTGGTACATATTTGTTTATTTATTTATTATTATAAATATAAAAAGTTGAAGTTTGATTAGAAATACGAAAACACTTTTTCGGTATAATGCAAAGGCTATGCTTCTAATGCAAAGTCACGTTCTGATCTTTTCGGCAATAAGCTTTGAAACCTGGCTTTATCAATCAACATAAGTTTTAGAAATATCTTTGAAATCAAATTCGTTAAATTCTATTACTAACTTGTAGGGAATCTACATAGAAAAGTAATTCAACGAAATTTGTTACTCAAAAAATTTTAGAATTTTTTTAGTTATTTAATTTTATTTCATTTATTAAAATATGAAACATTTACACTTACACACAAAGCTCAGAATTACATTTTTTTATTTTCTTAAATATGTTTCAATTAATCATAATAAATGAAAAAATTCTCAAACTTTAATTTCAAAGTTTTTTGTGGTATAGATTTCACTTGAGTTATTCATGAAGAAACTTTCCCATTAAAACCAAAAAACTTTGTTGTTATTTTCCTGATTTTTTTTGTTTTTGTATCTTTTATTTATTTTTTTTTAATGTCATATTTTTAATAATTAACCTTTTTGTTTTATTCAAGACTTTTATTTTTGAGTAAACAAAACCTGAGCTTTTTTCAAACACTTAAACACTGTTTTCCTCTATATTTTTTATTTATTATTTTTCTTTGAATATTAATTAAAAATATTTAATTATTAGTCTATGCGATTTAATAGAAAATCTTTGCTTATTTTTTGCCAATATTTTTATAGCATGATTTTTGTTTGGCATCAACTGACTTGCCACTAAGCTTAAAATCGCACGCTCCACGAAAATATTTTTCTAATGTAATAATTTCTAGTTTACATAATAATTTCTTCGCTGCTGCTGTTTCTCAACACTTGAGCACTGCATATTTTATTTATGTTTTATTTCGAGTGCAAGAGGGGGAAAGCAAAAAATGCAAAAACACATTAAATAAATGCAAAAATCGCATGCGATCACGCGCTGTAGCCAACAGAGTCAATCGAAACGAATCGAATCAAATATTTCAGAAAATTACGTTCGCCGAAACGCTGCGATTACAATACGCCGACGTTGTTGTCGTTGCCGTTTTGCTGTTGCACGTTGCACGCGCGATTTGCCGTTGTGCAAAAATGTGCAAACAATCCCGCAAGAAAGCCGTACAGAAACTGCAAGACGCTAGATCAGGCTAACTGCAGTCAGGCAGGCAGGCACTCCAGCAGACAGGCAGCCCAGCAGCGCCTGGCAATTCCAGTGCAGTGGTGGACGAGCGTGCGAGCGTTGCGAGTAACTGCAACATGCACAAAAAACACAAACAAAAACAACAGCGACGACAACAAAACACAATAAATGCAATAACAGCAACAACAACACGGGCAGAAGCAACAGCAATGCAGACAGGCAAGCAAAGTAGCATGAAAATGCGAAAAATTGCAATCGAAGCAACGAGGCTGCTAACAACAAGCTGGCGTTGGTGGGGGCAACGGCGGTGCGCATGCAACGATGCCGGTGCAACGAAATGCAATGAAATTCCAATGGAAGGCACTGGCACACAGATCCACACACACGCACACACACGTAGGTGTAATGGCAAGCAAAACCAGCGAAGCAGCAAAGCGGCAGAAAAATTGCAAAGAATTGCAAAAACAGCAGGCGAGTAGAAATAATGAAGCAAACAAGCAACAAATACACACAACAAATGGCGACAACCAGTACCGCAAAACCAGCCACAACCACAACCACAACCGCAATCGCAACAGCAACAGCAATTGCATTGCATCGGGCAAACAAAGTGAAACAAAATAAATAACAAGGCGGCAGCGGCAACACGAGCCGAGCAGCAAGAAAAAATCGTGTGTGCAATTCTCGTAGCAACAACCTCGCAAAGACCGACTGACCGAGTAATACAGAGCGGCGGTTGGCTTGCCGTTTGGCGGCGGCCGGGCGGCGAACGTGGTTTTGGTGGTGCTGATGCGACGGTGTGGCTAACAGCAACAGTTGCCGAATGCAGGCGAAATGAAAAACGAGTCTCAGCGAAGCCCAGCAAAGCCAGTGGTTTTGAGATCAAAAGCAAACCAGCTGCTGCTGGTCGGCGTGTCTTGCGCAGCTGAGAGTGCGAGCGCGAGTGCGCGCGCTAAAAGCGGCGAGAGTGCGCTTACGGATATGAAATACACAAAAAGCCGCTATGTTGCGGCAGCGCAGCGCTGCTAACAGACGACGGCGCAGTGCTAAACCGTTAACAGCTGCGGCATTGTAGAGCGCGCGCAGCTGCGGCGTCGTGTAAGAGTAAATTCATTTGACAGCGTAGTCATTGTGTTGTTTAAGAGAAGCGTCTGCGCCGCGTTGTTGAAACTGTTGCGCGTTGGTGAGTTTTCCAGGTGTTTGCACTTCCAGCGCGCGCTCTGAGCGCCAATTGCTTTTGTGCGCGCTCACCTTACGGTTTCTTTCCAGTTACTACGCTGATGGCTACGATCAGCTGCATGCGCGCTAACCAATAAAAATCGTCATTGATGAGGAAATCGAAATAGCGACAGCACGAGCGCGCTGGAAGAGAGTTGGAGCTGTGAGCGTACATTGAATTGGAGTTTGTTAATGTTAAATTGAAGTTTTGTGTTTTTACTTTTAATTTTTAATTTTAACGACTCATTTTACTTGAAGCATTTCTTTAATATCAGTGAAGATTGTAATATGTAAAATGCTAGAATTAATACGTGAAATAATGCAATAAATAAACAGAAGACTTAAGCGACGAACTCACATGCCCAAAAACGTTAATGTTGTATTTATAAAGGTGTAGTAAACGTCTTGATTGCAATATTGGGTAGTCGAAAAAGTCTTTTCGTATTTCCAATCGAACTTCAACTTTTTTTTATATCTATACTAAAAATAAATAAACAAATATGTACCATTTTGGTCGAACACTTTTTGCCATTTTTCCGCTATAGACAATATACCATATATATATATCAGTGTAAGACTTTCATCATTGTAAATCGAAATTTTTAAACTGCCAAAACGGAAGCGAGCGAACCATTGTTATGCTACACGAACTGATACAGCATCGTCTCCGTAAACTTCACAAATTTCATTGGTGACTTGGGTGGCATTCTTCCTTTTTTTAGTTTAAAAATATAGTGAACTTCTTCATTTTAGAACAGCCGTGTCTTTTTTCAACTTCTCACCGCTCACCTCTCTAACACAACTACATATATGGTATGACACAATATATTGGTTGCACTGAAGATATACAACTGCAACGACGTCTATTGACAAAATACGAAAAGACTTTTTCGTCTACCCAATATTAGCTACATCCTTTCTGTTTGGCACTGACCTTGCACTGAACTTTCCATAATTTTATGAAATCTTTTATTACCTTTGTTAGTACAATGTTTGAACTTGTGATTGTCTAGCAGTTAACATTCTCGACTCTTCAAACAAATGTAGTCACCAAATCACCGTGTATAATGTGTTGACTATTAGAATATATGTCCGCGGTTTAAGGTTAGTTTATAGAGATCACGCTTAGGCAGCTTAGAACGCCGTGCGTTGTGATACCTGGAAACTCTTAAAAACTAGATCAAATAAATTGACAAAGTGATTTGAGCCTTTCACAAATTCGTTTAGACGGATAATATCAGTTTCAGTTATGTTCTCTGAATTACCGAAAATAAGAACTACATTTACCTTTTATCCTCGGTAGTACAAAGGCTAGATAATAGAGGAGAAAGTGCCTAGATGTCAGGCATCCAAACGAGTTCGATTAGAGCAGCTACTCCTTGAGTTGTTTTGAGCGCATTTTTACCGAATTCGGCGCTAGTATTGCCGCTCTGCTGTTGGAGTGAATGCTCACCTTCCTGAAAGAAGTTGTACTTCGTAGCATTATGTCTACTGCCACCTTAATAACGACCACTACTACCTAAATGAAGACTACATTGGTCCGGTAGAGTAAAGCTAAGATTAACAAAGAAGTAAACTCAACCTCCACCCTTCCCTCTTAAATTCGATCTATCATTGGAAAAGCTTACTGCGTCTATTCTCAAGAAATTTCTCCCCATCCATTATTCCTGGTCGGTATGCGAGCTGAGAAAAAGTTGTCACGAGTGGCCTGCTCCAAGTTTTTAGAAATGGTGTTGACAGTGGAGGGAATTTCGGCATATCCTTGTTCGGACCCCTTCATATATTCGGCTTCTGTAAGCCTTAGAGTACACTTCGAAAGCCATACACCTGCCGACAATGTCCACGCGTGCTAAGTGTCCGATGATGTTAAGTGCTATTGTTGGTGTAGTACGCAGTGGATCCGAAATGCCGATAAAAGCCGCTCCTTGAGCACGCTCCAGGTGCTTGGCAAATGTAGTCTTTTCGAGCGCACTCCACCAGACTAAAACACCAAAAAACATTATTGGCTTTACTGCGGTTTTTCTGAGTCAAAACACCAACTTTGGTGTGAGTCTCCACTTTTTCCACTATTGCTCTACTCTGCGAGTCTCCACTTTTTCACAATAGCTCTACTCTGTGAGTCTGCACTTTTTCCACTATAGCTCTGCTACAGTCATATAAGGCAACGGATGCCTTCGTTACTTTCTCTTTAATATCTTGCCTCCCTGAAATTTGTTGTCAAAAATAAGGCTAAGTACTTTACCCTATCAAGAGGTTGAAGACGTAAAACACCAAAACTGGAGAGAAGCACGATTGAGATCTTATACCGCCAACTAAATGCAACCATTTCAGTTTTACTTGGATTGACGGCTAAGCCGCTTCTATACACCCAGTTGAAAACCACGATTAGTTACCCATCGGTTAGCTCGTAGACGGCAGCATTGGCTATCATAGCAGCAAGAATCCGTGCAAAAATCACTAAATATCTCTTTCCGAAGTGCTACGGTTTCAAAATATTATAAAATCTATTCTGAGAATCTCAAATTCACAATATTTTATTCAAATTTGCAACAGTAAAGAAATTGTCAGTACGTTTGTATTAAATTTCTCATTTACATCAACCAACAACCAAACAAAACGCATATTCAATGCAGCATTTTTTAAAAAACCTTTTAGCTTAACATTATCCACAAAAACAAAAAATACAAACATGCAACAATAAACATTAAACAACCACAAAGCCATTTGCTTCATGAAATCACAAATTTATATATGAAACAACAACAAAGTGGGGAAAAACGTTAACGCCACTGATGGACAGTTGAATACGCGCCCATAGGCACACGAACAAACAGATTTACAACGCACACTGACAGCCAAACATAAACAACAAACACATGACACAGTAAGCACCGGCAACTGCCACCAATAATAACCAACCATATTTATTTAGTAATGCACAAACGGCAACTAGAGTGCTGCAGCAATACTCCAGAGGCTGTGCAGAGTGGCAAGGTGGCAAAGGGAGGAAAAACTTGCTACTTGTTGTGGCACAAACAGTGTGGCTGCAGAGTGCCTTGCCACTGGGTGTTAGAAAATTATCATAAAAGTATTGAAGTGTGACCTGCATTGACAACCTTTGACAGCTATGTCAATAGCCAAACAACAACAATAACACTACTGTTGGACTACTGGGTAGTAAGCAGGAAACTTGGCGAGTGACAGCAATTTCAAAGAAGCAACATTTAACAACTTGGGCAAGAAAGGTGAAGCTTGTCAGCTAGAAAATTAAATAAATACAACACACACACACATACCCATAATCATGTATTATAACTATGCGTATGTTTGTTTACATGAACTTAAGTCAATAATATAGCTGCATTTGTGCCGGCAGTTCATAGTGCGCTGTGGCACGTTGACACCTTATTGGCTGCATCGGCCGCTTGCACTTCCACTTCGGCGCTTTTTTCCAGCTTCGATTGTTGTGTCGGTCGCCACAATGAAATTGTCATAAATTACAACGCGTCTGACAAGTGTCGGAGTTTTTTACTGTCTGCTTGTCGCACACATACATGCACATATGCATAGAGATAGCTGCAGCGCTTCTTCACTGCTGTCTTCGGCATGCTATCGCTTATTTGCTCGTCGTCTTCTCTACTTTTTTCCAAGTATACCCGCCTTTGTCACCCCATTGGCGGCCGCGCGACACCCAAAGTGTCTTCGTCATTGGCAGCCAGCTCATACACAAGCACACATAATCAGACTCCAACAAATGCATTGTTTATGGCGATGCTCATTTGTGGCGTCTCGTTATAATGAAGTGTTATGCATGTATGTGGAGCTGGCGTTACGCGCCATGTCCGGTCAGTCAAAATTGTCAATAGCTGTGTTATTGTGTGTCCTTTAGCTATCGGCGGGCAGCGCCCAATTCCATAAGTGAGTTGTTCACTTGAATTAGTCGTAACATCATGTAGAATGGCTTATGTTTGACAGTCGATGGGCGGATAAAATTGTGGCGAGTGTTACAGGTGCTATGGCAAAGTGCATAAAGTATTGGTATAAACGAAGGGAAGGGGATTGACTGCGGTGAATTTCAAATTTAATTGTTCAATTGCACTAGTACCTCGATTTGTGTTACCTTATAAAAACATATATGCCAACGGTTTGCCATCCATATTCACTATACAATATATTTTTGCATATAGCTGCTGTTTGTCGGTCAAAATTGGGTCTATAATAAGTTTCATGGCTGTTATGCAAGAGATGGCGCCATTGGGTTTGAAACAAAAATCAAGTCCCTTCATTCGAATCAGCAAAGCAACTTGTAACCAATAAAAAATTGTAGGAAGTTTGTTTTCCTTTCCTAACAGCTCGGTAGAATATTTGAAAAGTAAACTCAAAATTGTCAAACCCTTGATTCAGCAAAGGAGAACAATCAAGAAAGAAGTACTGAGGTATTTCCACCTTGCCTTCTTCTATACAACTTCCTCAGCTGCAGATTCTCAATCTTATAGCATGGACGGCGACAGAAAAAATGAGCTTTTTATCTTCTGTCAAATAACTCCTCCTTGCGATGTCGATCTTTATCCCAAAACTGTCAGGGGTGTAAACGCTTCCGGCTTCCTTAATGAAACCACCTTCAATTCGCAGGAAGATCGCAATGGCGATTTATTCAATCCTTTTGGCTACCTCAAGCCTTGAGATGATAGTATGTAGGGCAGTATTTATTAACTTGCTTTTCCCACCTACCGCTTCTGATAAATGGTCCTTCAGAATGTGCCCTCTTGGGTGCCAGTCTATCAGCCTCTCAAAAGAAGGCGTAACTTGATTATTATGCCATTGTTTCCGTTGAAAAGCTATCATGCTTGTGCGTTTTCTTCAGTTTATGTCATTCGTTTGAAATAACTGTAACCTTTTTTTAACACAAATATGTTAAACTAAACAGTGTCTAAAAAGTGTTTTTGCGGGGCAACTCTTCTTCATTACTTTAAAACGTAGAAAGCTGATGGTTACACCTTTTTAGTGGAAGATTATGGTGAACATGCTCTAGCTGCGCGAACATGCTATGATTCAAAACTGGTTATATTACCTTTCAAGACGAATTAGATCCTTTCCCAGTCCTAACACTTTGAAGATGAAATGGTCCTTCAGAATGTCATTAGCTGTCACAATGTGTGCCAAAGTGCTATTTCTATGGCTCTTAATATTTTATATTGAATTTTATATATCTTGATTATTATTCCATTGTTTTCGTTGAACTAAACTGGAAACAATAATCAATGAATATTATTGACAAACATAAGTATAGTTCCCAGAATCATTGGGAGTCAATCAAGCAGGATATTTGAAAATCACCAGACACATTGAAAAGAAAGAAACTAAAATAAAATTTTTATATGTAACACAAATGTGTCTAAATTTGTGTCTAAAATGTGTGGTAGCGGGAAGTTATTTTTCATTATCTGTAGCCAATGGTGAAAATAGATCCTATACAACTACTCTAAAAGCAAAAAAAAAAAATCATAAGTGAAAATTGTCCAACCAATTTGATGGGATCAGAAGGTCGTGCCGTTTTATGAGCTTATCCAGCTGGGCCATTAATGAGGAACTCTATCGAAAACATCTCATCAAATTGAAGTGAGCGATTACCGAAAAACGCTCGGAATTTGCAACTAGAAAAGAGGTAATAAATAATTTCCAATTATGACAGCAGTCAAACACTATTTTGAAAAGAGTGGCTAGTAAAACTTGCCACATCCGCTTTGTAGCTCAAACATTTCCTTTTCTGACTACAATTTTTCTGTTTGATGCAAAACTCTTTCACTTGGATACAGTTGACATAAGAATAGGGCATCTAAAATTGGCTTGATTCATTCCAGTTCCTTTGTGATAGCATTCAAAAATTGTCAGGTCGAAGAAAAATATGTTACAACTTTCAATGGACAATACTTAGGGCTATACTATTGTGCCCATTTTTCATAAATAAACGTTTAAACTGCGAGAATTCAGTTATATACCTAATAGTTGCTACAAGAAATGCTCCTGGGAAAGTTATTGGGTAGGCGAAAAAGTAGTTTCGTATTTTGTCAATAAATGTCGTTGCAGTCATTTTAAATATAAAAAAATCAGTTGAAGTTTGATTAGAAATACGAAAAGACTTTTTCGACCATCTAATTTTATGGCTTAGTTGCAGAAGAATTTATGTTTTTGCTTCTTTAACGTTCCGAAATCCACTAGATGCCATATTTATACAAAGTACCAAGGAAAGTTTAACTCAACCAAAAGCCATTCCAGGTTGACAACTCACTTGAACACCAACACTTAGTCAATAAATGTACAACAACTTACTATACAGCAGCGACAAGAATTTAGACCTACAATTGACAATTGCAGCCGTCAAGTAAGTAATTATATCTCATATTTGTACATATATCCATACCCGCAAACATTAACAGGCCAGTGGAATGTGGCAAGGAAGTGCGTACTTGTATCTGATGTATTTATTTATGTTAAGTACTGCGAGGCGATGGGCAGCAATTGCTAAACAGCCATTTTCTAGTGATAATTATGTGGCAAGAATGCTGTTGCAGTGAAGTTCAACAGCAGCAGCAGTTGCAAGAGCAGCACACATTTATGGATATGATTATAAGCAGTTGACAGTGGACGGACGTTGAGCAGATTGCTGCACACACACACACACATGCACGCAAACATATGATTATGATTACGCAGCTAAGCTTAGCACCACACACGTCATCCTGCCATGGTTGTTGCTGTGGCATGTTGGCGCATTGCCTGCTGCCGGCTGCCAGTTGGCTGTTGCCCACTTTGGTGACGCCAGCCACGCCGCCACGACGGCCAACAAGTGTAAGTTGACAACATTTCTTTTACTGCGCCTTTGTGCGCTTCAAAAGGCTTGTGGCAGCAATGAGCGCTCTTGTACTGTGCGTTAAGCACAAGCACTTGGTGAGCTTGCCACTTGAACGCGATTATCTGCTTTAGCTGCAACTGTCATTGCCGCCACATTTCTTTGTGGCCAATTTAATTTTCATTCAACTAATGCCGCTTGCTGCCCGTTGCCTGCCACTTGCCGCACATCCGTGCTACGCACAGCTTTACATGCCATCTTCCGCTGCACACACATACACATGCACAAATGTGAGTATCTCATTATGTGCATAAAGAAATACAGTTGCATATATGTGTGTGTGTGTGTGTATGTAGCTAGCGGCAACCGTCGTCTGTTTGTGTGTGTGTCTGTGTGTGCATCTTTTGTTTGCTCGTGCCTCGCTGCCACTGCGAGCCTCTAGTGCAACCTGTTTTCCTGACATCTTTCCGTCCCCATTAGCCGCCCACCCGCCTCACCCGTCCACTCCTCACCGCTCTAATATAACATCTTTGCTATTTTCTATGCGCTTCCCAATAAATAAATTATTTATGAGTTACACACGCCGCGCGTTTTATTTTCAGTTTTATTGCAATTTTCTTTATTTCCATTTTTTTTGTCGTCTTGTTTTTCCTCGCTTTGCTTGTGCGCATGTGCGCATAACTCTCGCCGTGTGGTTGGCATTTTAAATGCTCCTCATCACAAATCGATCCGGTGGTGATGACAATGCGACATTACTGATTGATGTGTCATTGTGCGCGGCCAAACGGTAAGGCCATACTTCTAACGGCACATACACACATGCACATTCACATATTTTTATAAAACTATACAAAAGTCATAAAAAATGGATTCATGAAACAATTGAAATACCGCAAGTGTAGAATGATACCGGATTCCGTATTGAAACTCGGCGATGTTGTGTGAGTCTTTGTGTTGTTGTTTTTTTTACTAAACGGTTTTGCTTGCGGAAACGGCGTTTTTACTAGGCTAAGCAGAATCTTACGTAAGTAAGTCATTCAGAAATTCTATAATTGTTTTTCCTTTTTGCAATAGGAAGCTGCAGAGAAGCTAGTTCTCGCGACAATAGTTAACGGAACTAACTGAAAATGACGTGCACTAAGAAATAAAACAATGAAAGAAGTTCTAAGACACCAACCAACGTACGGAGGGTTCCTTAAAATCGGTGAGCTCTATACTCCTTTCTTTTTCTCAACTTATTATATGTTCCTTCCAATAACTTTAAGTTACTTTACCAACTGAGTAATAAACGCCGAATATTAAACCGTTATTATTTGTTTGATGGTAGCCTTGATATATCTTTTTCTTTTCTTTTATTGGCGTAGATACTGCTTACGTGGATATAGCCGAGTTTACAACAACGCGCCAGTCGTTCTTCCTTATCGCAGGGTGAAGCCAATTGGCGATTTCAAGTGCAGACAGATCCC
Source organism: Bactrocera neohumeralis (assembly GCF_024586455.1). Taxonomy (NCBI): domain Eukaryota; kingdom Metazoa; phylum Arthropoda; class Insecta; order Diptera; family Tephritidae; genus Bactrocera; species Bactrocera neohumeralis. Next base: position 13,823,237 of record NC_065919.1, on the reverse strand, counting down.
TCTCCACCTGCTTTTTCCAACGTAGTGGAGCTCTTCCTCTTCCTCTGCTTCCACCGACGGGTACTGAATTGAAAACCTTCAAAACTGAAGTGTTCTCTTCCATCCGGTCAACATGAATTGGTCAGCGCAGCCGCTGAGTCTTGATTCGCTGAACTATGTTAATTCGCCGTCTATCTCGTACATCGTTCCATCGACTGCGCTTGGACGAAAAGTCTTCCGCAGAACCTGTCTCTCGAAAACTCGTAACGTCGACTCATCAGATGTTGTCATCGTCCTTGCTTCTGTACCATATAGCAGGACAGGAATGTGTCGATCTTCTTCTCACGCTTCTTTTTCAAGATTTGGAGCGTGACAAAAATCTGGTCTATAGTAGATTTTCTAGATCTGCCGCCACGCACAATACGCTCAATAGAACCTTATATGCGACATTGAGGAAGGTTAAGGAAGGTGGGATCTCCGTTTTTTTGGATTGGCAGAGTACACGTTTGTTCGAACATATTCTACAAAGAAGCCCCCTTATCAGTTCTTCGCCGTCGTATTTGAATTCGCGGCCGGCAATACACTGGTCCAAGCATTTTGCTGTACTGCGGATGGGTAATTGCGTTTGTCCTCTGTCTTTTTTGTTTGCATATGCGTCTCACTTCCTTCTTCAACTTTAGTAATCTATCCCATCCCGCCCGTATTGTGGTCGATTATAACGTTGGGAGCTAGGCAGTCTGTTTTCCCTTAACCCCTATCAAACTCGACATTGTTAATGTAATTATCGGCGAAATTGGCAATCCGAATACCCACGAGATGTGAAACTCGACGTTTTCATTTCTCAGTAGAAAATATTAATTCAGTGGGTCTGTATCGATAGTTCAATCGAAATCCTATTCACTAATGGTAAAACAGAAACATGAACGGGCTTCTCAATAGTAATGCATACTCAGAAGACAACTTTAAACTTAATGATTCCAATCTCTCAGACCGAAATTGTGAGCATAACAGAAGGTGCAAAGTAGAATTTGGCTCTAATCACCAAATCTATAAAGATACTAGTGAATGGCTAAGCGGCAGTTAAGGCAATCCGTAACGCCAATACTAAATCTTATTGCGTTGGGTTATGCAAGCAGGCAAGAACTATACTTTTATTGCGTAACTCATTAATATTAGCTGGGTGTCCACTCATAAACGAATATAATGAAGTGAAAACGCAGACGAGTTGGCTTTCAGCTCAATTCCCCTCAGCTGCCCAGACCTTTCAGCTCCTTCAAAAGTTGTTTGAAGCAATTGATCTTAGAGGAGTTCCTTTGGAACAGAAACAACACAGGGCATACCACAAATTTACATTGCGGAAGGGTTGATGGTGGACAAACCAAAAACTTCCTACTTCTAGGCAAGGTAGCTTAATAACATGGTAGGGGTCATCACACACTTAACATGCCGCTTTTAGAAAATGGAAAAAGTATGGTTTCGGCGGAATGTAGATCATACGTGGAGGATGATCAGATGCTGGAATAGACGTGACATATTCCACTGCTCCCAAGGTTCTAACTTGAGAGACATTGAACAGCTGGGTTGAAAAAGGATCAGTGTTTTTTACCAAAACCACTGAGTTGCTGTATAATTTTTCTTCTTAGCTGCCATCAGGGAGCACAATAGACCTAATGTTAGCTTAGAGAACAATAGTTAGATTCTCAAATTGGCAGAGAACAAGTTTTATTCACACTCTTTATATTAGGTTTTATGGATATTATTGTAATATTGATAGGGCCATAATAAAGATTTTCAGTGGTAATCTCTTCCGCAGGTCCATCCAGTGTAATAAATCAATAAAAAATAAAAGGACTACCTTGGAGTCTTCACTTAACAAAGCAAACCCAATATAAGGTCATAGGCCATAGGCCACTTGTGTCCTTTTATAAACTTTAGTATAAAAAGAAAAAAATATCTGAAACCCAACAACAAAATATTCACAGACTGCAGCCTGTCTTTATCTTGCTATATATGTATATAGATTTATTAGATATTTATAAATTTACCAACACATGTTCACCAATTGAAGTGTGGCTTTATGCTTTTTTAACACCTGAGGAAGCCTTCCGTGTTGCCCGCTTCATTTATTTACCGCGACTCCAGTTAGCCTGCCACTTGCTGCTATTCTCGCGGCAACTGCCAATGCTTCAGAATTTCACTGTTTACTTAAGTTTCCACAAAGTGTGGCATGTGTAATGGCCTTAGTCATTTTAAATTGCTGCAACACGTTTTTCTCATTTAAAAATGAATTTCACTTATGCTTTGCCGGATATTCGCATTTTTCGTCTCTGCTCTATTAACAGAGAGGAGATAACATCGCAGAAGGAGTTGCGCGGTGATTGGGTAAAATTTTGCAGACGGTAATCAACTGCAGTCTCTTAAATATAAATTAGTTAAAAAATGTAGTTGCAGAAAATTTAGTTTTTTTTGATTTCGACAATTTAATCCTTTGGATTTCGAGCAAAAGTTTGACAATACTTTACCAGAGATTTTACTATATTTTAGGTATTTATTTGAAATCTGCAAACCTCTTTGGTAATGAAAATTATGGATGGCTTTTATTTAATGTAGAAAAGAGCAAGCTTCGCACGCTCGCAGTGGAATATCGAAAAAACCACTTCGATCTCAAAAAAATACCAGATCTGGAACCCGCAGATAACAGACACTTTTTCAAATTTCGAAATTCTCGGCGGTTAAAGCAAAGATGCAAATTTTTAGAGAGCAAAAATGATTTCAATTATTTCATAAAAGAACTCTAACTTTTGAAAACTGCTTTTGTACCAAATCCTGCTCATCTCCATCACCATAACTAATTTCAATGTCTCACTCACTTCATTCCTCTAACATGTATAGGACCTCACCTCCACACTCACACAACAAAAAAACAAAAATCAAAGAAATGCAAACACCAACAGAAATTTGTAACTTTTCAAGCACCTCGCTATAAAACTGTAAACTGTGAGAGCGCAATTGCTTGTGGCAGTTAATTGAAGCGCAAGCGTGGCCAACTGTATGGGGGCGTTTTAGTAGCAAGTCAACAGCGGAAAGTTCTTATTTTTACAATTTACTTGTTTTGTCAATACTTCTTTTTTGTTGTTATTGCCATGCAGTGTGCCCCAAAGTGTACCAGCTTGTTTGTTGCAAGTATTTAGGTGCATCATAAATATCTGTGTGCCAGCAATAAACACAACGACGGCACTTGTTGCACATTGCACATGCAGATCGTGGCGATGGCGCGACCTACGCGTTTCGCACGAAACGCCAAACCAAGCCAAGCAGACACGGGCAGACGAGCAAGCAGCAGCCAGCCGCCAGCGCCAGCAGCCACCACCGAATGCGTTGCAAGTCGCGACCAGGCAGGTAACGAGCCAGCCAACCAGCCGTCTAAGCAATGAGCCATTGGCGATAAGAGCATCAAACTATAACATCAATGTACTTGCACACTTGTTACGAGCGTTCGTGTTGTTGTTGTTGGCGTTAACATATAAATGCTACGAGCAACATTTGTCTAGCGCTGCTTGTTGACCGCTCACCACTGTCTGCCACTTTGGTGGGAAGGCATTTGCATATAAATGACGGCACTTTGGCTGAATGGCTGAATGTGAAAATTCCGAAAATAAAACATTTAATTAACGCATAAAACTTGCGAGCAGTCACAGTTATTAATCGCAACGCAGGCAACATGCACACACACATGTGTGTGAATGTGCGCTGATTTGTGCACGGCAAACGGTAGCGATGGCGTCAAAATGCGAAAACTATTCCAGTGGGCAGTTGCTTTGCTATTGTTTTTGTTGCCGTTGTGGTTGGCGGCTACTGTGCACCCACGCGACGCGCTCCCAAGCACACGTACTCGTGTGTGTTATTGGGCTTTGCGATCGTTTAAGCCACTTGTGGCACAAATGTGACCCGTTTGGCATTAATTTCACCAAATTCTTAAGAGAAAAGAGTCGCAAGTTGTTTTAAAAGAAAAATTAAGCTGGACCAAGCAGCAGCCGCAACATGGCACAGCGCTTGTCGCTGGAATATCTACAAGGCTCCAAAGAAACTAGTTCACATGCATGTGGTAGCTGCCCGCATATGTATGCTATGTACTTGCAACAATTTGCTACGGTTGCCAGCTGTCTGCAGCTTCATAACTTGTCTTCGCTCTCGCAGACACATTTTAATTATACGACACAAGCGAAGCTGCGCTAAATGTTACTGCGGCAACAAGTGATAAATGTGTCAAAATACAACTAAAGTATACACCATAAATATTTCGGCATATGTGCATATTTTATTAAAAGAAAACACATATTAATAAATATGTTATTGCCTGCGCATACCGATGTCGGAAGATTGGCAATTGAGTGACAAGCATTGTGTCTTATTTGTGACTGAGGGAGTCAGAAAGCTGTAGTCGACTTTTCACCGGAAAAGGAAAGTAGATGCTTGAATATTGAAAGCATGATGCTGGGTATGATTGGGTATAAGACAAGAAGTATAGAAATAGGTATTAGTATGAGTATAAGTATAAGTATAAGTATAAGTATAAGTATAAGTATAAGTATAAGTATAAGTATAAGTATAAGTATAAGTATAAGTATAAGTATAAGTATAAGTATAAGTATAAGTATAAGTATAAGTATAAGTATAAGTATAAGTATAAGTATAAGTAAGTATAAGTATAAGTATAAGTATAAGTATAAGTATAAGTATAAGTATAAGTATAAGTATAAGTATAAGTATAAGTATAAGTATAAGTATAAGTATAAGTATAAGTATAAGTATAAGTATAAGTATAAGTATAAGTATAAGTATAAGTATAAGTATAAGTATAAGTATAAGTATAAGTATAAGTATAAGTATAAGTATAAGTATAAGTATAAGTATAAGTATAAGTATAAGTATAAGTATAAGTATAAGTATATAAGTATAAGTATAAGTATAAGTATAAGTATAAGTATAAGTATAAGTATAAGTATAAGTATAAGTATAAGTATAAGTATAAGTATAAGTATAAGTATAAGTATAAGTATAAGTATAAGTATAAGTATAAGTATAAGTATAAGTATAAGTATAAGTATAAGTATAAGTATAAGTATAAGTATAAGTATAAGTATAAGTATAAGTATAAGTATAAGTATAAGTATAAGTATAAGTATAAGTATAAGTATAAGGATAGGTGTAACGATAAGTTGAAATCGAAGTTTAGTTTAAGTATAAGTTTATTTTACAGTTGAAGTTGAAGTAGGAGTGTAAATTAGAGTTAGAGTTGAAGTTCGGAGTTGAAGTTGAACTAAGTTGAGTTTGAAGTTAAATTTGGATGTGGAGTTGAAGTTGAAATTGTCGTTGAAATTTAAATTTTAGTTGGAGATGAAATAAGAATTGAAGTTGAATTTAAATTAAAATCAAAATTTAAGTTGAAATTTAAGTTGAAGTGGCAAAGTGCCAGTTTAAGTTGATGTTGATATTTAAATGAAGTTAAACGTGAATTTGGTGTTGTGATTGGAGTGGAAATTTAAGTATAAGTTGGAATTGGAGATGAAATTAAAATTTAAATTAAAATTGTAATTGGAGTTTAAATAAATAAAAGTTGAAGTGAAATTTAAAGTGGATGTTGATATTGAAATGAAGTTAGAATTGAAATTAAAGTGATGTAGAAATTTAAGTTGACGTTGATATTGAAGTTGCAGTTGAAGTTGAAGTTAAATTTGGTGTTGGAGGTGAGGTTGAAGTTGGATTTGGAGTTGAAGTTGAAATTTAGGTTCTAAATGGAGATGAAATTAAAATTGATGTTGAAATTGAAACTAAAATTAAAATTGAAGTTGAAATTAAAGTTGAAGTTTGAGTTTGGAGTTGAACTTAAAATTGATGTTGGAGTTTATGTTGGAATGGGAAATGAAATTAAAATTGAAGTTGAAGTAAGTTGCAGTTGAAGTTTAAGTTGTAATTGGCGCTGAAATTAATATTGAAGTTGAAATTTAAATTGAAAGTAAAATTAAAATTGAGTATGAAATTAAAGTAGGAGTTCGAAGTTGAAGTTAAAATTGAAGTTAAATTTGGAATTGCAGTAGAAGTAGAAATTGAAATTGAAATTAAAATTGAAGTTGAGCTTTAAGTTGAAGTGGCAGATTTAGTTGATGTTAATATTGAAATAAAGTTGAAATTAAAATTGAATTGAATGTGAATTAGAATCAAAAGGGGATATAAAATGATAAATTTAATGTCAAGAAGATATAACAAAGAAATAGAAGAAGAAGTTGAAAAATTTAGGAAATATATTATCACGAATTTAAGAAAAATTTTTAAGTGTTTTCCAATTGTAAACTTTGAATAATTGCTTGGTGAAATTGACTTTCATGCAAGAAAACATATGGTTATCATTAAGGTGGAAGACATTTGAGATAAAATTTTTTTGTGTATTTAAGCGGTACTGATTTTGAAATATCTTATTTCACTAAATGTTTTAAATCATAACCACCTTACAATTTCTAAGCACAAGTGTGAACTTGATCCTCAACAATCCTTTTTAACTTGGAAAAAGTATTCAACTATTATAGCTTGTAAGCAGAAGTGCAGCTAAATAATAAGGAAGTCAAAATATCTTTAAAAGCAAACAGCAGAAACTTCCACTTACTCTGTACGGCGGCGCCAAATGGAGTAGAGCTGCAAACATATTTTCCATTGACACTTGCACTGCATCACGATGCCACACAACCACCGCGAGTCGCTTTTTACGTTGTCTGCTGCGCGACTGCCAAATTGTCGTGCCACATTGCGCGTGCAGTAATTATTGTGGCGCATCAGTGTATGTCGGTGGCAAAATCGATGCCGGGTCATTGCAGTTGTTTTGTTGTTGCACCGTTTTGGCTTGCGTTAAACGTGCTCGAATCAAACTAATAATATATAAATATACTTACCCATAAAATTTAAGCTTCCTGTTCGCACTTGCGTTTCAACGGATGGGTTCAAGATGATCAAAGAAACTGGTTATGGCCATAAATATTGTGTTTACCGCAATTCATATGTAATCAAGATAATATTAGGGGAATTAAAATCTGCTGGTTTGAAGTAAAAAAATTTTATATTGTTATTGTTGTAATTAGGTTTATATAATATAACGTGATAAGATGATAAGTCGATTAGTGGTCTTGCGGTTTTTGAAGTCAAGTTAAGAAATGAAATAAAAACAATAAAATTTACCTTCAAAATATTGCTTTTCGAAGGGAAATTTATTAAGCTCGATCTACTTTACCGTGTTCCTCAAGAAGGAAGGTTAAAAGTAAATGATTCATGCTGTGCTGCTCCCTCTTACCATCTGCTGAAAGTCCGTTTTAGTATGGATAGTATTTTTGAAACAAATTTCTTATCAAAATGAATCTTTAGGATTATTCTTACCCAGAGAAAATTCATTTAGATCAATCTTCTTTACGGAATCTCTGAAGGTGAAACTTGGAAGTGAATGATCCATGCCGTGCTATTGCCTCTTACCATCTGCTGAAAGTCCGTTGTAGACTGGAAGGTACTAAAAAATATTCTTATCAAAATCCTAAAAGAAAAGGCTTCTGAAAGTCCCTTCTAACTAATTCTGTTACAACGGTAACATGAAAACATGCAGTTCTATCTAAAAGTAAAACAAACTCACATTTATGCCTGATAATTTCAAAAATCCCTTTTTGATTTAGGTTGGTGCTAACCACAAACTGCTTTCTTCAACAGCATTCCACCAGAGATCTCGCGAAAATTCTTGTCAGCCTTCTATATAAATACAAACCACATCTAAGGCGTAGCAACTCATATTATTCGCCCGCTTTATTTCAGTCACGCCTACACCAAGTACAACAAAAAGGCAATTAAGATTAAACGATTGCAATTAAATGCGATTTAAATCACTTCGCAAAAGTACTCATTAAATAATATTTATTAAAGCAAAAGCATTTAACCAACTTAACTTTAGCTGCCACAAGCAAAATGTTGCAGTGGCATACGACAGTAGGTCGCGGAAGTGTTGCGAAAACGATGTGAAGAGCAAGACGCTGAAGAGTCTCATTAATTATGTGGCCAAATAAATTGTGGTAACATGAAGAAAAGATGAGAGAAAGAGTAAGGGAGCGCATGCTTTATATGAAAAATATATACAAACACATATTAAAACATACAGATGTACTACAAAAAAAAGCAAAGATATAGAAATAAGGAGCAAATTAAAGACCAGAAGGACTGTCGCCGCGGGTGAGAAGCCAAATGAGCGAGCAGCGAGGCCAACGGCAGGTAATATTCAACGCCTCGCGCGCCTTCGCAAGTTTATGTCTACGTGTGTGTGTGTGCGTTGCAGCCTGTAATGTACATCGTTAATTTAATGATAGCCATCATTAGACGAACTGGCCAAAGCCAAGCGAGGCAAAGCGGACATAGCCAAACTAAAGCATACCCGCAGCGCACTTAGTGGCAGCCGCACAAAGCAGCACAAACAGTTGCAACGAGCTAATGCCAAACGCCGAAATGATGAGGTGCAGTGCCAACTGAGGAAGCTTTGACGCTTTACCCGGTATGTACAAAAACAACAAGCACTTTTATTGGCACTAGTGCAGCGTTGCAAATGAGTTATGTCCGGCGTGTATTTTGAACTTTTATAGAAATTACAACAACAGCGTTAGTTGCTATTGAAAAGCTGTGCTGCTTAATATATAAAAGTAGCGGTAGCAATTAACGGTATGTGCCAAAAATTAGTAGCGCCCAATGAGGTGTTCCATACAGAGTAGTGCCGCAGAAATGCAAGGTGACCGAAAGGTTGAGGCATCACTCAGTTAGGTCTGTCGCACATTTGGTTGGCGGTGCAAAGCTCAGTGGGTAAAAAAACTGCTACTACCATCAATTTATATGTATGCATTATATGTAAAATAATCATGTTGCCATTAGCTGTTGTCCAATAATTTATATACTATTCAATATTGTCTTTAAAAAACCGTTATAAAGTTGTAAAAGCAATACTGCATTTTTATATACAGTTAACCATGTGCTTGTTTACATATGCGCATTACTTGTTGTTGTTCTCGTAATCTCTTATTTTCCGCTTGAACGGTGCTTCTAGTTGCACGTGCTCACCTTGTCATTGTCACTGCATAAAATCCGTTGTTTTTGTCTTCCGTCCACTCTGGCTGAACAAAAACTGCTTAATAATCATAATTAATCTAAGACCACTCATCACACCGGTATTTGTTAAGCACTAAATACACTTATTTGTTTTAAGACATGACTTTCGTTGCTAAAACCACTCGAGAGTAGCTAACCGTGGTAGTGGCAGAGCAGAAGAGCACAAGTTAAAGCAAATTATACTTGAGGTAGAATTAGTGGCAGACATGCAAAATACAAAAACAAGTGCAATTGTTGGTGGGAATACAACAACAACGTTCTGCGTGTTAAATGCTCAAGTGCGAATGCATTGTTAAGTGCAACTGAGGCGAAGCAGCAGCAGTACGACTTTATAGCGGTGTTGCCGCTATGGATAAATGTGGATAAATCTCGATATTATTATCAGCTTTGTTACAAGTTAACCTCTTTTTTTATATGAAATTCTTTTCTTCAACTTTTAAGCGAAGGTTCAACACGAATTTCATGTCTATAATTTTTTTTTTAATAATATAAATTTTTATTAAATAATTATAATTTTTAAAAAATATGAATTTAATGTCTGTTTATAACCGTAAAAAAAATAAATTTCATATACTATATTTTTTTAGTTTTTTTTTATTTTTAATTTTTTTTTTCAATAAAGTGTTTATTCCACATATTTTAATAAGCAGTGTTTGCATTAAAAATTTTACCGTTTGAATTAAAAATAACTGAATTTTTAAAATCTGATAATTTTCATATTCAAATTTTGTAAAATTCTGTAAAATTATTATTAAATTTCGTATTTTTTACTCAATTTCCCTTTCAAATAATAACAAAATTTTGTTTTATTTTTATTTTAATTTTTTATTTTCTATAATTTTATTAAACTTTTTCTTCCATATTTATTTATAATTAAAAGAAAAATATGTATAATGTTATTCATTCACATTTTTAACTTTCGCTTAAGAAATGGTTTTTTTTTTAGTTTTTTCCATTGATATGATTGCTTAAAAAAATACCTTAAATGTTAAAGAAATTCAAATGTTTTTTATTTAATGTGAATCACCATCGACACAATTAAGTTCTGAATATAACATTATTCAATGGCTTCCAGGACTTCTTTTGCAGTAACGAATTGGAGGAAACCAATTTTCGAGTACTTTTTCCACCAAATGAAGTCTTATGTCAAGAACAGCACTTTCAATTTGACTTCTAAAGCTTGATGATAGTCTGATTTATTGTTAAAGACCAATGATTTCAAATAACCCCAAAAAAGTAGTCTAATGGTGTTAAATCACAACTTCTTGAAAGCCATTCAATCTCAGAATTTATTGAAATAATCGAATCTCCTAACTTTTCTCGCAATAATTCGGTTGTTGCACGTGATGTGTGGCACGTAGCTCTGTTTTGTTGTAAACAGATGTTGTCAAAATCAATTTGTTCTAGTTGCGGCCAAATAAAGTTGGTTTTCTTCGATTTGTACCGCTCTCAATTGACACTAATGGTGGCACCATGGCCATTTCGAAAAAAGTACGAACCGATTATTCCACCAGACCAGAAACCATACCAAACTGTCAATTTAGGTGCATATAATGGTTGTTCATGCGTAATTTGTGGATTTTCTTCGCAGCAGAGATGACAGTGCTGTTTACTCACCGCATTACTGAGATGAAAGTGAACCTCATAGGAGAAGACGATTTTGTTAAAAATAATTTTCGTTTTAAGTTGTGCCAAGACAAAATCAGCGACTTCACAACGTTTACGGTGGTTCAATGGCTTCAGTTCTCGAGTAAGAACATTTTTATATAGATGTAAGCCTAAAACCTTTCTCAAAATCCGGCAGTTTGCGGCTTGAGACAGTCCCAAGTCTTGAGAATGGCTTGGTATTGACAAATTGCTTTCATCAACAATATTTGCCAGAACGGCATCAATATTTTTATTACTTCGGGCGGCTCTTTGTTTTATTGAGAGTTAGACATAATGTAAAGAAAATGTACGTTCGATATCTTCAACAATTCGACGCATAGCGAGCACATGTGACGATTATTACGACCATAAACGTACGAAAAGTTGCAATTGGAAAACAGTTATTTTGAAAAAAAATTGAATAATTTATAAACGTTGTCTTTGCGCATATCTTTCCATGATGAAAGTGCAAGCATTACTGAATACAATAAAAAATTACAGAAAATGGCATATTTCAAATGGCCGAAAGCACAGTTGGAAATCACATAATCCCTATTGAAAAAAATAGTAATACAATTTTAAACAAATTTTTTGCAAAATTTCTTATTTTTTTAGTATAGGGAAATATTTTTAAATTTAATTTCACATTAATTAATTTATTGTTTAAAATAAATATTGGAAAAAGTTTTTCGTATTTCTAATCAAACTTCGACTTATTTTTTTATATTTATAATAATAAATAAACATACAAATATGTGTATAGTACATTGGTCGACCACTTTTTGCCATATTTCCAATAGAAACTTTATTTCATCAGTGTAAATCGAAATTTCCTGAACGGAAGCGAGCGAACCATTGTTGCGCTACACGAACTGAGTCATCATCGTCTCCGTAAACTTCACAAATGTCATTGGTGGCTTGCGTAGCATTCTTCCCTTTTTTATACAAAAATTTCAAAATATAGCGAATTTCTTTATTATTTTTACTCATTTTTGAACAGCTGCAATTTTTTATCAACTTCCCCGAATTTTACTTTTTTTTAATAAATAAACTCAATATGTTACGACACAATTTAAATTTAAGTATTGTTTTGAGTGAACAAAATAATAATAAAATTTTTATACGTTAAGTTTTTTACGATATTTTACGTTTTTGTTTCGGTAAATGTTTATACAACTTTTTTTTTAATTTATTTAAATTTGTCCTTTGTGTCAACATTTCCTTAATTTGTAAATAAACTAAATTTTGAGAATCGTTTTAAATTAACGAAAAAATATATACAATCAATATAGTCGAACCGCGCTCATACCTAAAAATCTTGTTTTTGTCAAGTTGGCAACACTGGTTAAGAAAAAATCTTTGCATACGTTCTTTAGGTGCGAAGTGCTGTGTAGTGTTTTATAGTGGACAAGCTTGTTTGAAATATAAATATAGTAACTGTCATATATGTACATAATTTAAAGATTCCATGTAGTTGTCAATTACTTTATAAATTTTCTCACATTTACTGTTTTCTGTTTCCCTGGCTGTAAATGGAGTATCGCCGCTTGCTTCTACTTGAACAAATCTGCTTACTAAGTGAGAATAAAATTTTAAATTTTTGTTGTTGTTTGTTTTTTCTATTATTGGTAGAAGTTGCTTAGTACATTGCTCAAAATTAGTGTCACCTTAAACTTATTATATTTATTACGAATTTGCCAACTTTTCAGAGCAAAGATATTGATATTTTGTCATATAAAATACCAAACAAAGTCTAAATCGCTGAACTGAAAAAAATTATACAAAATCTGTATTTTCCTTTTGATTGCTTAGTTTGTATGGCAGCTATATGCCATAATGATTCGATCTGAATAATTTTTAGCTTATTACCTAAAAAAATGGCGGAAATGTGTCCGCTATAAAATTTCTCAACCAAATGTACTCCTGAAATAAAAAATATAATTTCAACGCCCATTTTAAGCGCCTACAAGGCTCACATGTAGCGATTAGATTAAATTTTGTTTTAGAAACTCTTATGAAATTAATAAAATAAGTTATTTAAAACAATTTAATGAAATTTTAATCGCTCAAGCTTTTTTCGCACTATAATTTCTTAGACTAATTACGCGCTGCCTTATTTAGTATTATTTCTACATTTAACTTTTTCCACTGTCATACATTAAATTGCGCTCGGCAAGTGTTTATAGCAAAAACCGCTTCCCCTACCGGCACTACACCCGTTATTTGAGCTATCAATGCAACTGATTATTCTCGCAACTCATCGCAAGTAATGAATATTCAATTTTCCTCAATAAAAGTGCGCGTACAAGCAAAACAATGAGAAACTATGCGCGCATAATCTCAAGTGTGGAGACTTGTTGTATGCTGAAAGCAGCACGCTGCTGGCTGCAGTTGCATGCGCGGAGTCTTCATGGACTTTTTGAGCAGCGCGCTGGCCTGCCGACGTTTGATTGCTTTCAGCCTGCCTGGTCGCCTGGGCCTGGCCGCCAGTGTCCGCCTGCCGATTTGTCTCTTTAACACTCGCTTTTCACCAATGCGCTACCAACTATTCTGACTGCGCGTGCAGCAAGTGGCGAGCAGTTGGTTGCAACATTGCTTTCAACGCATGCATGCATCCCAGCCACTCCGATAGCTATGTTTGCGACCATATTTGGCTGCTTGCGCCGCTGATGCTTTGATTGCATTTAATTGTTATTGAGAAATGCTGTTTGTTTTGCAATGATGAATGAAATTACATTTTAATACAATAACAACAGCAAAAACCAACAACAATGTCAGCCGCATGCCTCAGTTTCGTGCAGCCACTTGTGCCTGCCTGAGTAGTTGAGGAGATTTGTAAGCGCGTATGCAAAGTTATTTGCAGATTTTTGGCAATAAAAATTGCATATCATTTTAAATGCCACAACTTGAGGATCTTGATTTTTACTATTTTGGTTTTCTTATTTTTTTCTCAATCAGGATGAGGTTAAAGCGTTTTTAATAATCTCGCCTCTATCGCTAGCTGTAAATTGGTTGCCGTTTACACATCTTTTCACTTCATTTATCAATCACAATTGCCAAGCAATCCCACACACCAACGAAAGACTTAAGCAACGAACCCGAATCGGCTGAATTGGCTGAAGCTCACACACTGCGACGCAAATGAAAACATTACAACACGTACACATAAGAATGCATGCAATTTAATTAAGTAAAACAGCACATTTCAGTATATTACACAAAAACAACAACAACAGCGGCAGTAACAGAAAAGGAGTAAAATAGCAAAGTTACAATGAGTTTGGCTGCAATGAATACGTGCAGTTTTTGCCCACTTTGGGCATTTGTTTGCATTTAATTAAGCGATCGTTGCACACACATACCTATATACATATATATATACACATAAAGAGTATAAAAACATGTGTGTGCATATAAAAGTGTGTACCAAGAGTTTAGCGCTAGGCAATTGTCCGTTCGAGCGCTCAATTGGTTATATGCAACAGTTTACAGCATTGTTGCGGACTGCTTCATGCGCAGGAATTCTCATCCTCTTTGCAGCGCTGTGTGTCGTACGCGTACGGCTTCATTAATTACTGTTAGTGAGATGGTTAGTTTAGCTATTCGAATTAGTGGAATTATGGATTTTTAATTAACACGTTCAAAATGAATTGATTGTAAAAAGTATTAGGCGAGATTTTCAGATAGTTCACCAAAAGTTGCTTTTGTATAGGCACTGCTTAAGGTGAATATGCCTTAATGAGTATAGTTTAAGTTCCAAGTATATAGTATTCAATTACATAGTATTGTATACCTTGGCTTTAGCGAAGTCCAGCAAAAATAATATAATTATACAATAGCTTGATATAGATTCCATGAGACAGTCTTATGGATACCTATTTGCCAAACACAAATTTAAAGTAAAACAAGCAGGGAAGAGCTAAGTTCGGGTATAACCAAACATTTCATACTCTTGCAACTCGCAAGGATTAAAGTCAGGGAGGTACCTTCAGGTGGTTAATTGCTGTTAGTTATATGGGGTCTAGGGGAGTTTTCACCCCATTTTGTTCATTCTAAGCAGACATATGCACCATTATAAAAAACAAACGCTCTCTCTGTGGCATAAAGTCACCCAGCAGATCTAAAATACTTATTTTAGCTATTTGGCGGCTAAAGGAAATATTGACTTCATTCAGCCCATTTCCAGCACACAAGCACACTGCTAACAGGAAAAGAATATCTAGGAATTTCAATTTCAAAACTGATACATTGACCAATATTTTCGGTAAAAATTCAGCCATATTCCGTTATATTAATTGCTTTTTGCTTACACTCGAATCGAAAGAATCAGATTGAATGTAAAATGGTGTTAAGTGGTTTCATGGGTTTCCTCGGAAAAAAGCCTTTTGACAACAATTTTATTTTTCATATAAAAAATTAAACATTTTATTAAAATTTTTTATTGCTGCAAACACACGCTGTTTTAAACTCGCCCATTGCGATGCTATTTCTGCTGAGTCCTCGGGAAAAATATGCGCCCTCGTTGGTAGAATAACTCCTTACAGAATCACCTAAAGTGAAAAAAATGTCTTTTAGTTAAAACATTAACTTGGACGAAGAAAATAAAAACTGAAAATTGAATTTTTAGCGGACTTTTTTACAAAAGACTTAAAATTTCAGTGAAAATCTAGCGACATTTTTTTTAATAGTTGTAATTGAAAAAAAATCTTAGTCCAGGTTTTTAAAAATTGCATGTCAAAGACTTGTGTCAAATTTCATGAAGATCCTTTGAGTAGTTCTCGAGAAATCTTGCCAACTGACTGCAAAAATGTTTCGAGAAAAACGCGTTTAAAGACGGCGTACTCAGCCCAGATAGCCTCGAGCACACAAGTTCTCAAAGCTGTATCTCCGAAACTATTACTTGCATGAAAATTTAGGTCAATATTTTACAGGTGTTGTAGAATTTAATAAGGCAATCAAACAATTCGATTTTTTAATACTCGTAAGCCTTGTAACCCCTTAAATGTGAAGCAAGCGTGTCCGCAGTGCGATTTCGCCCATTTTTGCACTGTAACATAAAAATATCAGCGGATTGACACGTAAAAAATTTGGTTGAAATCAGTTGAGCAACCCCCGACATATGTGATTTTACCTAAAAATGGATGGTGCCACCTCCGTTGTACACTTTTAACCCTGGCTTCTCTAACTGCCTCTTCTACCATCCCGTGGGTAAAATTTAATGTCTCTGGCATATTTAGTTATTGATTTATCGTGGTTTAAGTCATTTTTAACAGTAACGTTATGTGAGGAGTAAGTGGAGTTATTATCCGATTTCATTCCTTTTCACACTGCTCTTATATTATTTGCGCTAAGTGAAGTAAGTTGTTGTGGTTAAGTGGTTTAAAAGATAAATACATAAAATTTATTAGAAGGTGGACAGTTTGTATGTCAGCTATATGCTAAAGTGGCCCGATAACGGCAATTGCAACATATGAGCAGCTCCTTAAAGAAGTGAGGACGTGTCCGAAATTGAGATCGATATCTCAAAAGCTGTACTAATTAACAGAAAGCCAAGAAATAAAGTAAAAATTTCCTTTTTTGGAAAAAACTTTCCAATTTCTATCCGATTCAACTAAAATTCTGAAATTATCTTTAGTATTGCGTTTGCATAGAAGTACCTATGGAAATTTCGATTAATTCAGACCTTTTTTTAGTGGCCAGTTTATTACGAAAGTGTTGATTAAATTTTAATTTTTCTTTTTAAATGTCTACAACTTTTGAAGGAAACAATATTTTCAATTCCATATGTACGTATATGGTTATTCTCATATAGTTCAAGGCACCAACGACGATTTGTTTCTTTTAGTCAAAAAAACCAGCTTGAGGTTAAAACTTAATAAGTTTTTCATAAGTTCTGTGAATAATTGATTATATCACGAAAAAATAATTAATGAATGTGCACATGATTTGGACACGAAACAGTGGTCATACCCCTTAATTGTCAGTGTACATAACAAAATACTTTTTCCCACAAACTTTTTGAGTTGGAGATCCACTTTTAACGCTTTTTTAGAGCATTTACTGAGTGAACAGTCAAACCCTAGGTAAGGTTTGGTTAACCTGGTAGGTCAATAAACCACGCATAGACCAGTATTGTTCCTTTGCGAGACCAGATGAAGTTCAGTTGCTAGGTCCAAGAGCAATATTCATCCTTTAGGATGCCTGCACTTTACGGGAATTTCAACAGACTCTGCGGTCTCAATAAAGATACCTACCCAGCTGCTGACAGCGCATCCTTTCCATTGCGGGACAAGTGCACCAGTTGTTCCATTGTTTCACTGGTGCCCACTGGTGAAGTGGGGGGTCTCTAAAAATTTCCACGTGACCATACCCATGATTTCAACCCTCCTAGTTATCTGAAACCAAAAAAAAAAAAGATTATTAATCTAGAATAATGCTGCAATGGCCGGAACTACGGAAATGTGGGAAAAAATTTTTTCACGAAATGGCGACTGCCTGAAGAAAAAGTTTTTTTGGATCACTTTTTCTGACTATTTCGAATTTTTTAAAAATAATAAAAATAAAAATTTGGGTATGGGGCTAGTTCCAACCATAGACAAGATTATAAAGATGACTCTATAAAAATTTCAAGTTTGAGAAAAACGCGTTTAAAGTTTCGCGTAAAGTCTTTTGTTCGATTAGTTCCGACCGAACCAGTTTGGATGCCGGGTCAGAAAAATGTTTGAAAATATTTGAATTTTGAAAAATCCTCATGTACACATATTCTTGAATAGTTAAACTGTGAAAATATAAAAAAATCGATTTTTTTAATTTCTAGACCAGAATACCCTCTTAAATGGTAGCAATAAATATTATTTAAAATTATTATTTATTAGTCAGAGTCACTATTACAGAAATTCTGTACAAAATTTGAGCTAAAAAGGCAAAATATGAAACAAGTAAACATACAAATCTTCATAAGAATTTGACAAAATGTTGAATTGTGCATCAGAAATGCCTCTCTTCATGTTGTTGTTGAGTCACACAAGTGCCTAAAACTATAACAGCAAAAATATTCATATAAGTATGCATAAGTTGCTGCAATTTGGATTTTTGGAATTCGCCAAATTCGCCAACTTTTTGCACAACATTGAAAATCGTGCAGCAAATATTTCAAAACGCCGTCAAGCCGCAGCGACTTGTAATAGACTCGTAACGACATGCAAGCGACTATTAAT
Organism: Bactrocera neohumeralis; assembly: GCF_024586455.1. Lineage (NCBI taxonomy): Eukaryota > Metazoa > Arthropoda > Insecta > Diptera > Tephritidae > Bactrocera > Bactrocera neohumeralis. The sequence continues at coordinate 13,805,217 of NC_065919.1, read as the reverse complement.
ATCTACAGTCGTGTAAGTGGTGGCAAATATCGATGTTGCGCTGTCATAAAGGCAGCTTTGCAAAATACAAAAAAAAAAAAAAAAAAAAAAAATATCAAAAAAAAAAATAAAAACAGAAATATCCAAATATGTTGCGCTTGTGCTGACTGGCGGCTACAGAGCAAGTTAATATAGGCAGAGAAGTACTGAAAAGGGTTAATCAGAGCACGGGAGGCAAAGTAGCGATCGAAAAGACAGCAAGAGACGCGGGAGAGGCAGATATAAATTGGAGAACGACAGACGGTTGCAGATCATTATAATTTGAAAATATTTATTTATCAATCGCTCTTCTACATTATAGCAATATGCCTGATTCTCTAGAGGCAACTGTAGTGCTGGTCAGTCAGTGATCATAGTGTTCGCCAATAACAACAACTGGCAATGAGCTGTGATGATTTATAACATATTAACCACAACAACAACTACGAAGCGAGTAATACTCATACATTGGGCGAGTGTGAGCAGTTGCGGGGGTTGGTTAAAAATTCTTATTTCTTCACGGTATATTTGCATACACAGGCAGTACAGTCGGTATATGGCTTTTCCTTGGGCCAGTGCCTTTTTGGCATGTGTTGCTGTAATATTAAAGATATTTTCTTGTTCGTTGTTTTTAGTTAGTTTACATATTTGTAACATGTTCGGCAGCAGCAGCCGCAATTCATACAAACGTGACAGCTTTTGGCCATAACTAAACGCTAAAATTTTGCATAAGCATATTGCTTAAGTCAGCGCTGACTAAGCCGAGTTTTACTTTGTAATTTTTCGTATTTCGTACACAAATACTTACTACAAGCATGTTGATATGATATTTATATGTATTGGTTTGGGTGGCTAGGTTTCGTAAGAAATAGTTTTTAAAGTTTGCGAGGGCTATATTGTGACTCGCTCTACAAGCTAAAATTCTTTCTAGACCTATTGGAAGAGTAATTTCATGAATATTCATTACCGTTACTTGTTCTTTAGTCTAAGATTTGCATCTTTCATTTATTACTACGAACTGGCCACAATGGTTTTTTTAAAGGTGTGTGAAAGAAATTATCGATAATTATGTGAGTTATCAGTTAAAGATACGTCTGATCAAATATTACCCGGACTGACGAAAAAATTTACGTTCAATACAATTTTTTATTATCGCTTTTAAAATTGGCGCAAGCCAACTTTTTATCCAGTTTTCCTTACACTTGCTATAAGCTTTGGCTATGATGGCCTTCATTATGTTCAACAAAAATAGATTATTTTCCCTTTGGGCTCATTTTTGGAGCGCCATTCGACAGATTGCTTGACAATTTCAATGTCTTATTCATAAACTCACGTCTCGTCACCAGTAAAGATCATCTAGAATCTCTTTTGTTACTTCTATTTGACGCCGTTTTCTCAAACGTTTCAGGTCTTTTAATACGAGTCTAGCATTGACCCGCTTTATACCCCAAAAAATAACCAAAATGTGTTGGGTCGATCCTTAAAAGATCTTCATTCCTTGTTTACAAGCCATTTAGTGTCGCCGTGCCACAGTATTTTTTTACAATGAAAAAAACTGAATATCGTGCAATGACAAAATTCTTATTTTTGGATGGTGTAGCACCAAAAGAAATTCACGAACGAATGTTAAAAGTGTATAATGATTGTTCACTAACAATTAGAACAGTAGAAAGATGGGTTGCTGAATTTAAACATGGTCGTATAAGCCTTGAAGGCAATCCACGTGAAGGACGTTCAAAAAGCGCATCAACACCAGAAATCATAGACAAAATACAGGATATGGTTTTGGAAGATCGTCGATTGTCTGAGAGAGATTTAGTAGAGGCTCCACATATCTCATTAGGCAGTGTGAGCCATATTTTAAGTGTAATTTTGGGTTTTAGATAGCTGTGCACAATGGCCGCATCCGCTAACAATGGAACAGAAACACATTCGAATGATACTTGCTCAGCAACATTTGGAGCGTTTTAAAAAATATAAAGTGGACTTTGTGCGTCGATTCATCACTATGGATGAGACTTGGGTCTATCACCGTGATCCTGAATCAAAACAAGAGGCTAAAGAGTGGTATGAACCTGGTTGTTCGGCTTCGAAACGAGTTCGTGTCCAGAAATTGACCAAGTAGATTATGGCATCAGTTTTATGGGATGTGAGAGAAATTTTGTTGGTGAATTACTTGCAAACTGTTAAAACAATTAAATTTGAATATTATTGCAACTTTTTAGACAAGTTGAAGGAAAAAATTCGAGAAAAAAGGCCTGGTTTGCAGAACAAAAAAATCCTTTTTTCATCAGGACAATGCACCATGTTGCAAGAGCATTTTGACAATGGCTAAAATCCATGAATTAAAAATCGAATTGTTGAAGCATCCACCGAATCACCAGATTTGGCCACGACTGACTTTCATTTGTTTCCAGAACTCAAAAAATTTCTGCGTTGCAAGCGTTTTTCATCAAATGAAGAGGTCATAACGGCTGTTGAAGCGTATTTTGCAGTCCTTCCGGATACTCATTTCAAGGAAGAGATCCACAGATTGGAGAATTGTTGAATTATACTGAATAGTAAAATGTAGTTTGAATCATGAAATTGAGTTTCCTTATCAAACGACAAAACTTATAGAACAACCTGATATTAGTCTCTTTAAAAAGCTGTCGTTACTATCGTAACGGTAGGCTTAAGATCTTCAAATATATCGCAAACATTTCTTTCGAAGGTTGAGTCATTATTTCTGGTTTCATGAAGTTCTGAAAGGTTTGAACAGCTTCCTAGGCTTAAAACATTGCTTTAGATTCCTTTATACAATAGAGTTAGGTCAAAGGTCTAGTTCTTTACCCTACGTATGTAGATATTACATAATAAGCAATATAATGGCATAAATAACTTTTTTTTGATACTGTAGTAAGCTTGAAACCTTTAACAGTACACTTACTGATGGTTACGCAAACCACAGGTGTTGAATGTGGCAGAATAAAGCACGAAGCTACTAAATTTTCACTTCTTCTCGTCATTGTGGCAATTATATTTCCTTCCGCATTTTTCTGGGACGCTAGCATTGCCTTCTCACCTCCTGCTGCACAGTCTTTGTTGACAGTTGTCTGTTGGCCAAAGCTCATATCGCTGCTCTCGCCTCTTGTTTTGATCATTAATTCTGCGCGTTGCTTGCGTGTTGCTCAGCTGACAGCTCAGTTAACAGCAAATATCCAAATACGCAAATATAGACAAATAGCTAGATATATGCGCCGATATGAGCGCATACATACAAATTTCTTTAATTTGCTTGCAACCGGCTGTCACTCGACGACAGCGCTGCCACGTTGTCATCTTCCATTACCGCTTTTGTCTGCACGAAATTCCATCCTCCGCTTAATGCACACTGTCCACAAAAATCGCAAAAAATACAGTTTCGTTGCCGAAGACAACAGCTACATTGTGCCCACCGCCCGCCCGCCGCACACCCGAAATCGTCGCTATTTGCCTTGGGGGCGCTTGTGGCGCAAACAAATGCATTTATTGGCAATAAAACGCAAAATATTCACTCACAGATATGAAATCCATATGTACTATATGTGTGTGTGTACATCTAAGCAGCAGTCATCATCTGGGTATAAAGCAACTAACCGGCCATTTGGCGGAGTGACCCACCCCTCGGCTAGTGACAATTGGCAGTGTGCTTTTTTCTCTCTGTCTTTGGATTAAATTGTCGTTAGCGACGACTTGTGTTGGCTTGTGGTGTCAAATGGCGCGACGAAGGGGGTCAAACGTAATTTTGCTGCTAATAAATAAATATAAAATATAAACACAAATACAAATGTACGAGAAAATATAAGCGTGTGTGCGTGTTGTGCCTGGTTTACGAGGTTTAGCTAACTTGGACGCCTTTAACCTCTTCCATGTCGACACTTTGTTCGACTGATTGTGGTCGTTAATCGTGTTTGCACTGCAGTGTTGACAGTGTCCCGTTGGCTGCTCAAATTAACAATATTTGACAAAAAGCTCAATTAGCAGAATTTAATCAAGGAGATTGTTTAATAAGCAATAATTAGAAAATCGCAACGAGTGAAATAATTTTTTTGCGTTTGAAAGGAAAAATAGTACAAAAAACGTATTAAATTATTCGACTTAAAGTGAAAAGTAAGTGAATAAAGAAATCGGGTTTAGAAAGCGTTTTTTGACCTTTACACGATATTGCGAAATCAACCCGATTTTTCATTAACTTTCACGATATTTAAGCAACTCTAAGTTTAATTTGATATCTTCTCGGTTCGGTATATTTAATCGTTCGTTCAAAATCCATTTTCATATCAGCATCTAACTTGACCTGGTTCCTCTACACACTTACGTCTGCCAACAATTCTGGGGCAAATATGAAAGAGACACAATTTGAAGAAAATATTTTTAATAAATTCAGAATGCACATGCGTTTACAAATTAGCTGGTATATACAGTCTTATATATTATATTCAAATATGCTTCGTCAATTCGCTACTTTTTCACGTTGAAATTTACGTAAACGCTTAAGCAACCACAACGAAGTGACAGATTGCGGCCTAACATTAGCTAATTGAATGATTACGATTTTGAATAAAATTATCTAGAAGCCATTCAATCAATCATTTTCTAAAATTCTGCAGTGAAAACACTAACAAAAACTGTCGTTTGCATATCAATTTTTATCTATCGTCCGACAGTCTGTCAAATGGCGCAACAGTTGTTTTGACAGCGGTTTTTGTTGACTTGAGTTGTAAGACAGCTACGATAACATAATTATGACATGCTGTAGTCGCAGCATTATTTATGTAAAATTGTCAATAAAATATAAAACACATATGCGTGCGTAGATTTGTGGCGATTGTCATAATTTTTAGATTTTTTGAATAGTTTTTTAAATAAAAAATTTTCCTTTCATGATAGCAACATTTATTTGCTTTACTTTACATATTATGTCCCCTTTTATTGGCTGGTCAAGTTAGCATAGTTTTTTGATTTTTTTTAAATAAATTTTTATTTTTATTTAATATTCTTTTTTTTAATTTGCTTTACTTTATTTTTTTATAATTTTTTTGTTTTATCTTTTTATAATTTTTATTTTTTATTTTTTTTATAATTTTTATTTTTATTTTATTTTTATTTTATCCACTCTTAAGCGTATATTTGCAATCAATGCTATTAAAGAAAAATTTATTAAATTTTAATTGCAAATAAATTAGCGTTTTATGTTCTAATTTAGCAGCAGTTAGTCTGTCGGCCATATCTGCATTACCATCAGCCAGCGTTATTAAATTTCAATTTACTTAACATAGAACTTAATTGCTGTTTATGGTATTTTAGTGTAACATGGCTCGCGCTGGAATTTAATTTAATTTTTTTTTTTTATATTTTTATTGGTCAAACAGTAGCAATCAGATTAGCCACGGTTAAGGCAGCTTATAAACTGATTTATTTCTATAAAGACTTTGGCTGCCAATACACAATTGTGCAGGCGATATATGTAAATATTATATTTTATATATTTAATTACTAAATTTTAGTTGTTCACTGCAGATTCTGCCTGGTATGAGTAAAACAACAAAAACTTAAAACAAACCTTTTGATTACATACAAGAAACAACAAACTTCATAGCAGGAACTAAAATAATATATGATTAAATCCATAACTATTTCCAACACATTTTTATCGACTTGAATTTCCCTTTATTTACTTTATTTACTATTTATTTACTTCACTATTTTTATGCTTAATTTTCACTTTTAATAATTTAAATAATATTAACCAACTTTTAAGTACTTTGTAAAGAGAGAATATTAAATTTCATTTAAGAAAAATTTTAATTTCCAGCAATACTCAAATTTTTGATTATATGATAACTGTTTATAGCAAATAATTGCAAATTACTCCAAAAAACACTCAATTTACTTATCGCCCGCTCAAATGCATGAAGCCCACGTTGGCTGTGGAAGGCATTAAGCAATTCTTTATAGCGAATAATTGACAATAAGCAATTAGTAATTATACTTTGTACATTTTAGTGGTAGCTTATCAGAATCGTTAATGCTTTTTGTTGTTGTAATCAGTTTAGCAAATAGCCACCGAAATGTTTGTACACGCGCACACAGATACAATGCAATAAACGCTGGAGCATGCCCGGTAGGGAAATTAGTGCTTTAATAACTATAACTGCATAAGAAAAAGAAGAGGAATGGTGGTATAATAGATGGCTTTAAATATAACTATTTTATAGGCACTGCATTAGATCTCTCATTACAACCCTTGAAATAGGTTAATTTGCTATCAACGCATCAGAAGAAGGAACAATTTATGTAGATAGAGCATGGCAAGTGCAAGCGTGGGGAGGCGGTACTGAACATTTACACAAAGTAATATACCTAAAATATGCAAGAATACTTCGGCAGAATATCAGTAAAATATTTGGTAGTAAATTGTAGGGAACACTAAGAAACTAATAATGAGCTAAATTAGCAAATATAATAAATGATACAAAACTATTAAGTTCTGACTGTTATTAGAACAAATTTTGAGAACAAAAATTCTTTTTGATTTTTCCGCAAAAATTTCGCTCCGAGTCATTCATCATATCGAGTAAGAGCTTTGAAATACTATCAAATAGACAATATATAGTTTCCAGTGCTGACCCCGTTTCCCAAATGTTCGGGAATATTTTCAAAGTAAGCTCATGGTAACTTGGTAGGGTAGGGTGTAAGGTGACTATCTGACGACACAAAGCCTATAGGAGGCCCGTTCTGAAACCAACGGGACTATAGTCACCTCACTCTATTTTGTTCTGTCACAACCATCCTAGGATCCAGATGGAGTTTATCAATTTAAAAATTGGTATATATGCAACCTCAGAAATATCGTCAAAAACTCTTGACCAATAGTTGCGGTTATTTTCCAATACAAAGCTTTGCGTTCGCATAGTAGATGTTCTATAGTTTCCACCTCATCTACTTTTTGACAGCTTCTACCAAAGTCATGGTATGATGTTCTCAGTCTGAGTCTCCGTGATCTATTAACACTCCTACTACAGTTCTTACGAGTATCTCATTATTTTTGAATTTAATAGTCGACACGTGCGGGCTATATTCCACTCATGCCGCGTTTGTTTGATTGTTGAGGAAGTTAGGGATTGGAACTACCAACACTCAGCTATCTATATAACATGTTTGTGGATTAAATATCTACAAGTAGCCACAGGCATATAAGTGCCCTCTTTATCGTCAAATGTTAGAATGGTGTCTGCTCAAGCTAGTTCATCTGCTACACAGTAACCTGGAATAGCACTATGTCCTGAATCCCTTTGCAGGTTTATCGCGAAATATAATATTAAATCCATTAATAGAAAACGGCATTATTTCACTATCTTCCATGAAACCTTAAGATGCTTTAGTGATCTCAATGCCGCTTGGCTATCGTTATTGTATAAATATATTTCTTGTTGTGAGCACACACTTTGTTAAAACAAGAAGGTTCTCTTTAATTGCTGTGATCTCCGCTTGCTAGACACTGCAATGATCTAGTTGTCGGAAGCCGATTCTGGTATCTAATTTTGCTAAGAAATCACCATCTCCTACACGATTATCTAATTTGAAAAGTAATCTCATTCTTAACTGTAAAGTTTTTCAATATTTCTTCAATGGCTTCTGAGCGCATTTTCGCATGATAAACGCAAATACTTTGTTCCTTTGCTGCAGAAAAAGCATTGCCTAGCTAAATTATCATTGTACCTGCAGGGTACACAAGTCTCAAGTAATTGTAAACATACATATTTATTCAATTATGTTTTAAATGTGCTGAAAATCACAGGTGTTCTTCGTACAGATATTAATGGCAAACACAAAACAGTTAGCTCTGCAAGACTCGCGATTGTTACGGCGTTGAGCACTTGTTAATTGTCTGCCTATTGGCCAAATTCCCCCGTAATCAGAATTACAGTTGGCGCTTATCTCGCCGCCAATAAACCAAACTGCATACTGAACAACATTGAGATTGCTGCCTTAGACGCTGGCCAGCCGCTGGACAGTGGACAGTGGACAGCTCAACGACGGTTAACGGCTGCTTGATTGAAAAGTGTTGGCACACACACACGCACACAAAAACACAGGTGATTATTTGCTTGGTTTTATTATTTCGATTTTTTTGGTTGCCAAATTTTATGTGTGCTTCATTTGCATATAAATTCGTTTAAAGTTAGAACTGTTTTTGTTGTTGTCGCTTAATTTGTTAGCTTATCGGTGTTGGAGATCTATGTTTACAAAAAAAAATGTAAGTGAGATATAAGCTAGTTCTTTTCAGTGTCTCAGCGGGATTTGGGCGATTTTTTATATTTTTTATCTCGTAGCCGCCGTTTGGCGCGATCAGATAGTGCTGGATTAAAACTGTTGTCAAACGTTAATTGTTCGAGCTATTACTAAATTGCTTGAAGAAAAAAAATCGTACTTATGGTTTGCTCTATATATATCTACATTCATTTTAAGGGTACATTTTAGATGGATTATTTTTCCCATAGATTGCTTTAGTTAACTGTAACTTTCATTGTGTAAGAGAAAACGTTTTACACTATTTGGCGCTAGCAAGATAAGATTTTGAGCTAAAAAATATTTTCAGCCAGTTTTATGTTTGCTTGACTCGATAATGCTTGAGCACGTGTCAAATATGGGCGCGAGCTAGGAGAAAATACGCCATGTTTTACAGTTTCTCAAAACTTAAGCCGAAAAGGCAAGCCAGGCGGTTGAAATCATGAATATACTTGTAGTTTACGCTCCTGAGGTTGATACAGCCCATCGCGCGTAGTTTGGGTTTTCTCGTTTCTGTTGCGGTAATTTTGAAATCAAAAATGTAGCATATTCTGAAAGACAATTATAGAAAATATCTGTAAAGTGATGAAAATCGTCGAGTTCGATTATCATGTAAGCCTGTCAAGATTGGTCATGATAATCAATCATCTTCTGAGTGGGTGATTCCCCAATATCGATAGGTACTCGCCAGAAGCTCTGGCAGCATATTAGGCATAAATAATGATTTTTCCATTTATCCACCTTTGTTTGGACCGACAACAATGAATATTTAATTGCTTTCAAAGCGCCAACAAATTATTGAAGAAAATTATGAATTTTAACGAAATCGGATAATTCTAACTATGACAAATAAAACATTCAATTCAATATAACAATAATAGATTTATTTTACCGCACCTAATACTTGCTCAAAGAACAAAACTTTTAGTGGAATTTTTTAAAAATTGTTTTAAGTTCTTAACTTTAGAACTTTTGAAACTTTTACCACATCCTTGGTGGTACTTAATTTATTGATTATTATGACCAAACTGTGTTAGAAGACACAAAATATGGTTATATTTTTTTCTCTGGCCAATCTAGCACACAGGAAAGCTCTTTCTCTGCCTTTTTTATTCTCATCTATAAACTGTAATATAAATTACTTTCGGAACGGTTGCGTAGCATACATAACTCTTTCAAAAAATATTGATTTCGAAACGCCAAAGGGTCTTCATTTCAATCAATGTCTATAATGAAGCTTCTTGTTAATAAACGAACGTTTTCAACGAACAATATATAGAGTCAATCAGTCTCAGATATGATGCCGAAGGAAACGATACTCCCTTAGCACTTTTCAAGATCAGAGCTATGTATCAGCCATGTTTTTAGCCTGAAGTTTTCTAGCAGTGAGTAGGAGATTATAATTAGAAAGCAGTCAATGGGTTTTAAATCTTCACTTGTATTGTTTTTGGTTCTTAGACAAGCGATGCTCGGCTCGATTCTCAAAAAGTTACATGGGTTTCGGCATTTCAAAACTGATGTTTGTCATTTTAAGTACTATGATATGTATAGAATATTTTAAAGGCAAACGCGTTAGAAGGGTAGGAGATAGAAATTTTGTGAGAGCGGCGCGCCAGGCTAGACCGGTCATTCTTTCGATCATGGATTTTTCGCGAAGTGAAGAGAACTTATTGAAATTTTTCACGGCTCTTCTCTTTCTCGTGATTGATCGAAGAATTTTCTTTTCCTTTGTAACTAATTCTTTCAAGGCTATTGGTGGTAAAATTGAGAGCTAAAATTATGCAGTAGTGTAGGCTACCTTGCCAAAAATTCAATTTTTTACACATTCTTCAATTAATAAGAATCTAAACTCGTCTACTAACTCGATGGTGGTGAAGTTTGATTTTTTCATTTAAAATGAAGCCCTCTTTTGATATGCTGATTAACGCGTGGAGACGTTCCGTCGGAAACCAGCTGCCAATGGCTGAATTTCCAAAAAAAAAAACATTATGAAAAATTTACAGAATAATATACGAAATATTGCTTTTTGATGAGCTCGAAAGTTGTAATAAATTAGTTGGAAAAAAAAAAAAATTATGAAAAAAAATATAACGAAAAAAAATTATGAAAATAATTATTTTTTCGACCGTCAAAGCCCACGTTGGCCTTTAAGACAGATAAGAAAAATTAATTGTCTCAATCGAAAGATGGAAGAAACACTTTTTACATCACTTAATGGGATCCATGGTCTTTGAGTTGCAATTATTAAAGACTTAACCGAAAGATTTGTTTTTGATTACAACTGTTTGGAAAAAAAATGTCGCGAAAATTTCACTGAAATTTTAATTTTTTTGTAAAAATGCCAAAAATCCAATTTACAGTTTTTTCCCATAGTCCAAGTTCTAAGTTAATGTTTTAACTAAAACAGCATCTTTTTTCATTTGAGATGATTCTAGAAAGAGTTATACTGGCAACGCGGATGCATCTTTTTACCGAGGGATCACCGGAGCTTAAAATACTTTTTTCCACAAATTTCAGAATTTTTTTGTTAGTAGTGTATGTTTGTTACAATAAAAAATTCCAATAAAATATTTAATTTTTTATCTGAGAAAAAGGTTGCTGAAAAATGCTGTTTTTTTTACCAAGTTAACCCATTTAACCCACTAAGGTTCTTCGAATTTCGCCAATATTGGACTTTGCTGAAAAGCTATATCCAAAGTGGTTCGTGTACCTGACAAATGGATTAGAAATCGAAACCCATTTTTAGCCAATATCGATTTCAACAACATTTCCATATGTTCCGTAGTTCTGTTCAATATATTTACATATATTTAGTCGACACTTGTATTGCCATGTAATTCAATATGTATGCGCATATGTAATCGCCCAAGTCCAGTTTAGGTTATACAAGTAAATCTTAGCCATATAAATAAACAATCATATTAATAAATTAAGATCTTTATCTAAGTAAGAAACACGCAAGCCAGTCTATCAGCAGAATTATAAATAAAAAATAATTGGCTACAATTCAGTTGACATAACCTAACCTAATAAATACATTTGCGCATATTTATATACGCCTTGACACTTGCATATATATAATTTATGTTCGCTCAAACGCTAGTTAGTATTTAAATAAGTTAGTTTTGAATATTTCGCATTCCGACTGCTCGCTGAAACACAGCAGTACTTGCAGCTGACTTGTCTGGACAAATGATTCACTGGGCCAAATGTGGTGCAGTCTAAGTACAGTTGTAGTTGCAATGGACCCGACACCTTTGCTAATGGCGGCGTTTAAGTGAAAATTTTATATTAAATTTACCTACATGTTAATTTTAATCATATTCACACCCGCACTTGGCATGCAAATGCAATAAGTGCCGGCTGATAGACCGATAGAATTACAGTGGTGCGCGCAACTAATGGAACAGGCTAATTAATTGTAAAGTAATTATTCAAAAACTAGTTTTATGCAATCATAGATAGCAATAATACAGTATTTTATGGAAAATAAAGAAAATAGATTGAAATAGCACAGTTAGCGGCTTGTTAGTTTGATTTGAGTTGTATTGGTATAGCTTACCACATAACATCAGCGAAGGGTTAAATATGGAAAACGCATTATAGTGAAGATAAGGGCGGTAAGAAGCCTACATATAAAATTATATTTTCAGTATTTTATAATAAAAAAACAGAAAAATTATAAATTTAACAAATCTTTATCCCAAACAACAATTTCCATAAAATTAAAAACCAAAATATGGCAGCTTTCTAAGCGCAGAAGCGTCTACCGAGCTGTCTGCATAATTCATAGTGTTTTTGCCACAAACGTTTCAATCATTCAACAGCACAAGACGCCACACCACTGCGCCGCCAAAATGCATACCAACCAAGCGGCCAGCAACCATTTATACACAAGCGGTGGGTGTCCAACATAACTGCCGCCATTGTTTAGCGAAGCAGAGAACTTGTGCAAATTTATTAGCTGAAATCTTTATTGAAAAAAGTCGTTAATAAAAGGTGTCTTCAAGATTTACAAATGCGCTTGCTGTTGGTGTTGTGTGGTGAGTTGAGTGTTGCCAGCAATTTGGTGCACTAGCTGCTTTGCCGTCAATTTAAATTTCCCAGCGCATCTCGCACACATTGTTGGAAATCTTTATTTATCTTTCATCGCAGAGCTATATAATTTTGTTGGCTTCAATGTTTTTAGTTTCTACCTTGATTTTCTCTATAATTTGCTTGATGTTGGTTTTTCACTTTTCTATGCTGCTTCTTCTTATGCTTGGTTGTAAATCTAGTACAAAACGTGTCGTTATTGTCATTGGCGTAAATCATTGGATAATTGTGTGAACATTGTGCGCATCTTCTGGCGAGTAGAAGTGATGGATTGATTTAACAGTTGCCATTTCTAATATTGTATTAGTCGAAGATTATTTTCCAACCTCAAATTTTAAATGATTAGCAATATGTGATTTTTTTTGTTAAAGAAAACTAAGAGAATTCGATTTTAAATGAGTTTTTATTCACTTCGAATATTTTCCATCCTTTCGTCTGCTTTTTCTACCGATTTTCATATCTAATTAGTCACTCCGGCAATATCTCAGCTGTCCATCTATCTGATTTTCCAGTCATCCTACTATTTATACCTTTAAATTTTTCAATACGAGTATTCTCATTCAAATTTTTATTCATCCGCAAGTCAATGCCCTTCTCTGGCTCTACATTGAGATTATACTTAGTAACACATTAAGCCATCTATCCGTTTATCCATTCTTTCTAGCCGTTCATTCATTTGTCCAGGTCTGTGCATCCTTACTTTTTCACTTTGTCTATCCGTTCTATTCTACTATAAATCAAAATTTACGTCCATCCCTAACTTCGTCCGTCATATAGTCAACACAAAAACTTGCACCTGATTATTCTTTCTCTAGCATTTCCTTCCTTTTACTAATCTGACCTTTCATTGTGTACTCATACGTGCAACCCACCAACAGTCATAAGTGAGATCACCTGTTCCTTCTTTCGTCCCAACGGCAGTACTGTATCTATACTTCCATCTCTGTATAAATTTATTATTATTTCCATCCATTCGGATCTCTGTATATTCGTCCATTCAACTTTTAGTCTATACAGGGTTACATCATCCATTTGCTTATCCGTACCGTCGTCTGATATACCTTTTATTTATATATTTGTTCATCCCTTCCAACGTCCATCCCGGTATTTATTGCTTTTTGAACCATACGAACGTTATCCATTTGTATCTTCATCATTTATCCGTCTATCCTTTGTCTGGTATTTCCCTCCATTTAGTGATGTGGTCCTCCATTCCACTTATATATTCGTTTGTGTATCTATGCAACCATCAGCAATAAGTTCGCTCTTTTTCATTCGTTACACTGGTAGTACTCTAACCATTCTGATATGGCACAATACATTTTCTGATTAGTCCTTGCAGCAATCTCCGTCTATTTCTCTATCCATATTTTCGTCTGATTATCGATACATCCATCCGTCTATTCTTCCTTGGCTGCGACGGCTATACCATCAATATATCGAACCGTATATCTTTGTGCTATTATCTTTATTTTAATTTAAAGAATAACAGTGTTCTTATCAAAACTCTCTGAAAATTTTGACAATAAGTCTCTGAGGAAAGTTTTTAAGAAATTTGAAAATAGGCTCTTTCTGCGTCGATGTAGCGCTGCCAGCGCGATTTCCAAGCATTGAAGGCGTCACGGAACGCATTCTCCGGAATTGCTTTGAGAGCAGAGGTGTATGTTGCTTGGATCCCCTTTCATCGGCCTTTTCAGGCAAGAAAACAAAACAAAGTCCCTGGGGGCCACATCTGTAGGGGGGCTTTGGAAGTGTTGGGATGCCTTGAAACGTAGCGTTGACGGTTTGTCCAGGAGAAACAATTCATGGTGGACGAAGTCTTTGATGTCAAAAAAGACAATGAGCACCATTTTCACTTTTGATTTGCTCATTCTTCCGGTCTTTATCAGCGACCTCTTCCCGGCCCTCCAAAAAGGCCTAGTGCCGCCGAAACACACCACTTCTTGCTAAAGCAACATTTGGGTAGCCTGATTGATCATATCATACCTCTCTGTCGCAAATTTACCCAGTTTCATACAGAATTTAATCGCGTACCTCTGCTCTAACGACGCAGCATTTTCGGCTTGCAATGTTTGTCCTAACTCTTCAGGTGCTCGGAGGCAACTAGAAACGCCCTCTACCGAATCCAGTCGGTGCGTGCACACTCCGACACTGTACAGTCGTGGCGGAAGAAAATCAGTCCTATTACTTTCCGGACAAACCCTGTAAACTTCCTGTATGCGATCATTAACCATTTTATAGTGACAAAAGCTATTTACCTAGAAAGCATATAGTAAAATCTTTAGTTCAATTTACAGTAAACCATGTTTTTCAGTAACACTTTCCGATACAGGGAGAAATGAAATTCTCCCAGCAATATTTCTTCTCCAAAACGTCAAGATAACTCTACACAAATAGGGGACCTTCAGTCTTTACTACCAGAAATATTTAAATTTGAGCTGCTATTATAACTTCAGTGTAAGCTTGCACGATAGTCATGCGAGTATCCAAGAAAGAAACCTGCTTCCTATCATTCTACTCACTCTGTCTTAACCTAAAATTTTTCATGAGTATTTTTTAATGTAAGTGCCTACAAAACACCAGGTACTTCAACGCGTTTTTAAGGCTCATATTGTGCAGTTTAATGTCTTGAAATGCCCGAAACGATTTTCATGCTCGAGTGCAGATTTCACTTGTCAAACTGTCAACCAATTTGTGTCCAGACAAAGCAATAATAAAGCAGTTAAAAAGTCATCAAATGTTGGCAGCACGAAATTTTGCCCAAAAAATCGGCTGGACGGGCTAGAAAATTGTGCGCTCAAAAATTATTGGTGATTAAGCTTTTATGTGCATTTGCACTATGTGTGTTGGTGTGTGTGTGTGCAAGTGGCTGCCTAAATTTTTTGGCGTTATTGCTGCAACTACAGCTTACCTTTGCGATGTTGTTGTTGTTGCTGAAAATTGTTGACACACCGTGGCCTGTATTGTTGTTGCATTTGTAGTGTCGTTCCCTGTAGGGGAACTATTTTACGAAGTGACGAAGCGGGGGAGTTGCCAACAGGCCGCCTTCTCGGAAGAGTGCCAGCGATTTCGCGCTTTGGCGCAATCTATGCGAACGCATCGTAAATCATTCATAAAAATCATGCCACACTCATTGCGGTGGCAGGAACAATTGCGTATAATAACAGCAACAGCAACAACAACAAAAGCGCGGTCAAGTCGGCAAACGAGCAAAATATGGCCAATAGCAGGCAGCAGCAACAACAATGAAAATAGGCAAAGCAATAAATGGACAACAACAAAAATAACAACAACATCTATGGTAACGACAATAACAAGCGCAGAAAGTATGAGTACATGCGGCCGGTCGAACGACAGCAAAACAAATTGATTTTAGTCACGATACTGTCAATTAGTTAACCAAGGGTCATCATCAACGGAACACACCATGGCCGGTGTTGCCATATTTCTCAGCTTTATGCGCTTTTTATAATCTTTTTGAAAATCTTGTGCGCACTCAGCGACGCGCGCATTCGAAAAAAGATCTTTCCGAGCTTATGATGCCTGCAGATATTGACTTGACGGAGTTAAGGACAAGCAACAACAGCAACAGCGCTTGCTAACTTATGATGTCTCACCAATGGCTTGTCAAATGGCTGCATCACTGATATGGCATGCCGCACGTCTGCATCGGCTCACACTGGCACCCTTGCCATCCCACCGCAGTTTAGCCCCCCTTCTCATCACCACCTCAGCCGCTGGAAAAAATGCGCATCTTGCATGTGTGTGGCCACTTATTTTCTTATTAATTTTACTACTATTATTATTTGCTGTTATTGTGGCAGCTGCTGTTGCTGTTGTTGTTGCTGTTAGGTGACCTAAGCATTTTCTCCCTTGCACAACGGAGCTGAGGACCACCGTTGCCGCTGTGTAGCTATGACTGTGTTGCCGCCTATTTTGCCACCTTCTCAACGCCTCGATAAAGCCCCAGCCAGGTCGCACTTTTTGTATCTTCCTATTGGTGTTGTAGATATGGGCAAGCGGTACGCCTACCACACAACTTGCCATTTCATGGCAATACCAGCAACAGCAGCAGCAGTGATTTCTTGGACGCTGCGTCCAGCCTCCTTTCCGTAGCGTTTATCTAAGTATATTTTATGCGTATCATTTAGGGTTTAAATTATTATTATGTTTACTACCTATTTTGTGGCTACTTTATTAAACCACCAACTACCAACTACAAGCAATAATAACAACATTTACTAACCGCCGTTGCCGCTGCCGCTGCCGCTTCGTCGTGTGCCTAATCGCCTGCGCTGTGGAAAAAAAACAGCGAGTGAGGGCCAGCAAGGCGTTGGAAAGCGCAGCGGAGGCCTTTTCGCCACATTATCGCGTGAATTGGTGTGATAATCTGTGAGTATATGCGGTTGTTGTTGTTGTTGTTGTTGAGAGCTTGTGTATTTTATTGTTCTCGCTGTGCGCTGCAGTTGACCCCTTTGGAACGCACACGTCGCGGCAATTACGTGTGCATTTTCTACTTCATTATTTTATGTATGTGCGCCGCACACACATTTGCTGCGCGCTCGAGCGTTTTAGCGCTGGCTGCTGGGCGATGGCCGAAGAGTGCGGCGTTTGAAGTTGGACTCTTGAAGTATGGGCATATGGAAATAATTTATACGCCACATCAGTGCCGCATAATTAGATGATTGGTGGTCATGTGACTTTTGTATTGCTGAAGTAGTGGACAGAGCGGGAATAAGTTAAGCGGGCTTATGTATATGCTTTTATATTAATAAATAGTAGTTTTTGTAAATAAATATACTACAAGTAACACTCATATTTCAATACGACTTTTAGTTTTCACCTCGGCTAGGAGACAGGATTTTAATTTTAGTGGGAGAGAAGGGCATATATTGAGTTGCCTTTAGAGTACAGACATTTCATCTCTTTTACTTCTCTCTTTATTCTGGACCTTTCAAGTAATAAATAATCAGCCTCATATTAGAAACAAATAAATACTTCGATGGTTTTAGTCTTTTCTAACTCTTTCGTAGTCGTCCTGTAATCAATGAACAATTTTTATACGGTTTTTATAGTGTACCACTAGTTTCATTTCATTTCTTCACAAACTTCTCAACCTTGGTTTTCCAAAACAGACAATATCTTATTTTTCTCTTTCCACAACATGTCATTTCTATGTCATTATTTGACAGTTTTTAGTTCAGTCAAAATTAATTCCGAAGTATCACGAACACGAGATTAACTTATATCAATGAAGAGAACAAAATAATCCAACTCCCCCGAAATTTATTCAACTACTTGTGTTCCACAAAAAGCTTTTGGAAAAGAGATTGAGAGTTGATATTTTAAAACATATGCATTTACTTAGACAAGCAATCTGATAAAAGATACCTTCGATGCGCCAAAGCCAAGAGAGTGATGAATCGAACATATGTACAACTATTTTGTAAGAATGAGACTACCAAAAGCTTGGAACAGCAGGATACAACCATAATGCCATAAACACTCTATGGCTCTCATTTTGGGTTGTCGAAAAAGTCTTTCGTATTTTGTCAATAGATGTCGTTGCAGTCGTATATCTCCAGTGCTACCAATCACATTGTGACATACCATACCGTGTTGAAAAGGTGAGATTTTAAGCTTAATTAAACCAAAAATGAAATTCGATGAAGTTGAAAAAGAGTTACAGCTGTTCAAAAATAAGTGAAAATAATGAAGAAATTATTTTGAAATTTTTGTTTAAAAAAGTGAAGAAGCCACCAATGAAATTTGTGAAGCCTACGGAGACGATGCTGTATCAGTTCGCGTAGCTCAACAATGGTCCGCTCGCTTTCGTTCTGGAAATTTCGAAATTCGATTTACACTGATGAAAGTTTTACATTGATGAAATATGATTTCTAGCAGAAAAATGGCAAAAAGGTTTTTATTTTCCGAACTTCAAACAATATTATTTTTCTTAGGAAAATTTAAATAAAATTTATGACAACAAATTATTCAAATATATTTTGCATTTACATATGTACATGTTAGAGAATTTAAATATATTTTACTCTCATGAAAAGAGAAATCTCTCTTTCTATTTGAAATATAGCCTAAATTGAATTAGGCCATATGTTAAGCTAAGCATCGAAAAACAACATAAAATAGTCGCAAAGGATAGTAGCTGGAAAAAAAAGAATTCTTATAGAGAAAAAATTGAAGGCGTCAGAGCACAGAAAGAAAAATAAAAATATCAGGTAAGTACCAGCTGCCACAGCCTATGAAAACCCTGATTGATCCAAGTATAAGTCCCTTTTTCAATTGCCTCTTTTTGACAGATCATCAAAGCAGTCACGTGAAGTGTTTTTTGCTCAGTATTGTTTGGCATTTGATAATAGAAAGACTTACGCCTGAACAACGTTTACAAATCGGTCAACTTTATTACGAAAATTCACGTTCTGCAAAGAATGTGTTTTCCTCGCTTCACTCAACCTATGATCAACATAAACGGCGCACTGAGCGTACTATTCGCAACACCATCACCCAACTTAAGACCCAGTATTCATTACTAGATAATATTCGACCGAAGAGAACACGTCCAGCACGCAGTGAAGAAAATAAAGCAGACGAAGCTGAGAGTGTACACCAAGACTGTGGAGAATCCATTCGGTGCCGTTCGCAGCTACTCAGACTGACGTATGGAATGACTTGGCGCATTTTACGTCGAGATCTTAAATTGAAAGCCAACAAAATATAGCTTTTGTAAAAACTGCAGCGGCTCCACCTTCCCAAATGACATCGCTTCGTGCTACGGGCTCTTGAATGGTACTAAGAAAATCTGACGTTTTCGAACCAAATTTTGTTCAGCGATTAAGTCCACTTCTGGCTCAATGGTTATGTAAACAACCAAAATTTAGCGCATTTGGGACGAAGATCAACCTGAAGAGATTCAAGAGCAGTCATTTCATCCAGAAAAAGCAACGGTTTGGTGTGATTTGTGGGCCGGTGGTATCATCGATCTATATTTCTTCAAAACTGATGCCAGTGAAAACTTAACCGTCAATGGCGGCCGTTATTTGATGCCTTAAATTGAAGATCGTAACGCGGCGACATTTGATTTCAAGAACGCCGGCAATTTCCACACACAACGCTTCGATCAATGGATTTATTGAAAGAACACTTCGGTGAGCAGATAATTTTACGTTTTGTGCCGGTTAATTAGCTACCAAGATCGTGTGATATCCCACCGTTGCACTTTTTCCTCTGCGGATATGTAAAGTCTAAAGGCTACGCGGACAATCTCATTTCGATTCAGGCCTTGGAGCAAAACATCATGCACTTCATTCGCCAGTTACTAGTCGAAATGCTCGAACGAGTCATCGGAAATTGGACTCAATAGATAGACCGTCTGAGATTTGAAATCCCAAAGAACATTCTTTCGAATGCTAATAAACATTCCCATTAAATTTGAAGTTTCTGTGTTTCATATATATATTTTTGCGACATGTCTTGCCACATACTCAGAGATTTGCAAACGCTTACAAACATACATGTATTGAGGTTTGTAAATATATATTTTTTGATTTTACCATGTCGAGCCATCGAATTGCGCTCAAATTTAGACCTGTGCGCTGTCCCGCATTATTGTCGCCCGCTGCTATAATTTTTGTGAACGAATTTGTTGTTTTTGTTTTCATAGTAATTGCCTCAGAGTATGCTATCAGAAATTAAAAGACCATCTAAACGCACCTTACGGCGTCTTTGTCTTGTACAACTTTATGTCACATATTTTATTTTGTGTGTTTTGGGCATAATTTGTAATGCAAATGGCCGAAGTTTCCACCAGCGGGGACTTTTGTAGCGCCCACTCCCTAAGGCCACCTGACGACCCACTTGTCTGGCATTTGTCGCATCTAGTTAAAACTGGTTTTTCGGCCGCAATTAATATATATTTACGCATGCGTTGCTGGTGTTTTTATCGGTAGTGTTGCCAACGATATGTATGCAATTAAATTTTATTTAAAAAGTGGAAGAAATTTTTCGAATTTTTATTGTGGTCTGTAAAATTGCTATGTCTAGCACAAAAAATGTCTTACTCAAAAATCATTTTTGTCAAAGCCTAAGCATTTGGCTTTGATCTCATTATTATTAAAAATTTATATTACACGATACTGCCTGATGGCGACACACGCCCGCTGGACCGGGTTAAAAGAATAGACTGCAAGAAATATCTAGAGCAGGACACAAGAGAAACAATTAGCATCTCTTGTGTTTTTGTCACGAAAAGGAAAGACTATGCTGTAAGCATCTGGGGTCCCCACGGTCTGATACACTGGGGGAAGTATCGATAGTGAGGCCGCAGAGTCTGTTAAAATTCGTATCAAGCGCAGGCATCCTAAAACATGACTACTCCTCTTGCACCTAGCAACTGAACTCTATCTGGTATCGCAAAACACCAACGCTGATATATGCGTGGCTTATTGGCCTACCGGATTAACCTACCCTAAAATAACTTTATCTTAAATGAAAATACATACATACAGGTACGACATAAATCAACTTCCCAATCGAATCAAGATGTCTTAATAAGGAAAAATATTTTTCTGAAGATCTATGTATATCATCATTTTGATCGCTCGATTTGCTTGACAGCTACATGATATAATGGTCCGATCTCAACAATATGTTCGAAGATTATAGTGTTGTCTTGTCAAATTTTGTGAAGATACCTTCACAAATTAAAAAGTTTTCCATCAGGACTTAAATTTAATCCATCAGTTTGTATGTATGACAGCTATATGTCATAGTGGTCCGGTATCGGTGGATCCGACAAATGAGCAGCTTCTTGAAAGTGCAAGAGCTTATTGTAAAGTGGGAATCTGAGAGCTTTTTTTAAACTGTCAGAAAGAATTACGAAAATAAAGTATGTTTCAATCAAATGCCTCAAAAATAGCATTTAGTGAACAATACTCGTGTGAAACCATATTTTTATTTCGAATCCATTAAATGGTACCACAGCGGAAAACGGTAATTTGGTCATTTATTTGAGTCTATGTAGTTTGAGCGGCTCCACCCAATAGGGAGGCAGTTGTGTGTGTTCCTCTGCTTGGCATTTTGTGAACATAACGAATTCATTGTGAACCTGTTTAACCGTTAGAAACTGTGGCCGCGTTAAAATCGGTGCATTTGAAAAATCGTGATTTCACCAAAAATACTACAAATTCATTAAAGGCCGGCGAGCAGTGCAACGAATGAGTGGATTGCCGCCGAAAGTTACAAGTGCAAAGGCAACACCAGCCACAGCCACAGCAACAACAATAACAACAAACCGCAGGGATGCCAATGGTAAATAATAGTCGGCAAATATAAACTGATTTACAATCATCAACGAAAACGAAGCAAACGAACGAAGCGAAAGCAACAGCAGCAACAGGCAGTGAGGTAGGGGAGGAGGGAAGAGAAAGATTAATAGATTTTCGCCAAAACAACGCGAGAAAAAGTCTTCAGGACTGAACAAACAGTAGTGTAACATAAATCGAAGCGCATATAGGCGACGGGGGTTAACCAGCAATCGAAGGGGAATGTGGCAGGCAAGCGACCAGCGGCGTCAAAGCGGCAAAACAGCCCAAAACTAGGCGAGCAGCGACTGCCCTGAAACCGCGCCAGCGACAAGCTAGGCCACGGCTCTGGCATTGCTCTGGGCCAACAACAAATTTCGACACTGCCAAAGTCATGGCAGGAATCGTGCTTTTGTTGTTGTACCTGCAATTTGGTACCAAAAAATAACTTACTACACACACACACACAAGTATAGGTCCGTGCATTCATTGCCGTGTTCTCGCCACATTGTCGGTTGCAATTTACGGCGCGCCAACGTCGCTGTCGCCGTCCAAGTCACCGTGGCACTATCCATCGAGGGTCGAGTCGCTCATCGCGAAATCAATTGAAGTAATTACAAAATGAATTCACGAACTAATAAACTAGGCAAACACTCTGACAACAATGAATGCCACCAATGCTACGGCCATTGCAATTGCCATTTCGACAGCTGCGCACAAGCAATCATACATACTTACATACATACATATACAGTTATCGGCGAGTATACTATATGCTTTCTTGTCTGCAATAAATAAAAGCACAATAAAGCTTACAAAATAGTCGAATTGTTTGCAAGTCGTTTGGGAGAAATTGAAAAGTCTTTGATTGTTGTTGTTTGTTGTTAGTGTTTTTGGTTGTTGTTATTTCTGTTGGTTGTTAAAGGTGCAGTGTTTGCTGAACAGGTGGCAGTTGAGAGGTCGCTGCACTGAGAGAAAAGATAATCGCGGAAGTATATACATAAGTATTTTGGAGGCACTTTGGGAGAGCAAAGTCAGGAAGAAGATATTGAGGGCAAAACAAAACTGTTCCGACGGCAGTCGGGTCTAAGTGACCGGCACGGTCAATAAACGGATTTTTATCCTGCCAAGAGCTGTTAATTCGGCACGATTCGCCGAAATTACTTCAGAAATGTTTTCCGTCCCGACAACAACAACAATATTTGTATAGGCTTTTATAGAAGAAATAAAGGCGCTGAATCGAGGCGAATCCCTTTTTTACCTGACAAGACTAATGACAAAACTAACTTTAAAGTTCTTCGAACACAGAAATGTAAATAAAATCCTTGAAGAAGAGAAAATAATTAGAAGAGTTGTGAGAATCATTTGTTCGATTCAAGACTGATTCAAGGTAACTATTTTAGCATTTAGTGTCTACCTCCAGCGAAATCCAATCTTCACTGACGACCTACATAAATACTGCCGAATATTTGCGCTTTGGGACCGTTTCTCAATCCCCGGGCTGATTCTCTCTCTGTCTCTTCGAACTCGGTGGTTCTTGATGCGTTACGTATAACTGCGCGCTCTTTCGTTTCGCGGTTTTTCCTGTTGCATTCAGTGGTGCAGCCTTTTGCTACCTAGTCTTTCTAACTTAATCAGTTAATCAGACGACGCATCTGATTCTGCCCCTCTCTGTCTCTTTCATTTCAGAGTGACACCGCTCATGCCCACCCTGCGCTGGTTGGAGGGCATTTTGACACTCCGTTTCGTTTTCCTCTTATGCGCGCCCTCGGTCCTGTCTCGTTTAAAGTCACTCACTTCTGAGCAGCTAAGCCCCACTGTTGTGGGGTCCTCAATTGTATTACCTGCAACTGTCGCAGTAAATGTCTTCTGATTGCTACTGCATGAGGGCTCGTCTTCATCGTCACGCGTGTGCTGCTTTTGTGAAAGAGGGTCCAGGAAGCTGTACTTGCCTTCTCGATGGTGTTGTTTGTCAATTATATTAGACTTTTGTTTAAGTGTGCTCATACCGTTTCTTTCAACCTTTGGCTCAGCAGGGTAAGCTTCCAGGTCTCGTCTATGTCAAGGGGAACCCAAATGTCCGCCGCGTCAGAGCCCCTTGACGCGTTAAGGCCACCATTACTTCCCCAGGCGGTCCGATATTGAAAAGACTCAGTTAAAATTTAGACGAATTTTCCTACTGGCTGCAAATCCTTTAATTGGCACGAGAGTTGCATAACATTAGGAGGTCGCAAGTTTTGGTCATCACACGCATTTGACCTCTGGAAAACCCGTCTGAGGACCGGTTGATAGGAACCGTATGACGTTGCGTTGTACGATAAGTACTCTATAAAATCAAAATAACCACGACGGATAGATAAATTGAAGCAATAGGCACTGCGACCACAGGCCAAATACATTGCGAAAATCTAGCAGCCTTAAAGGATTTTTGCCGAGTTTTGGCTCGCAGAACAAGTTTTCTTCAGAGCTAATTCTTATTTTATTTTTGCATATTCTACACTGCCTTCTTGGAAAACCGTTGATTAACTAATATAATACCATATTTTTAAATCTTCTAGTATTGTGGCCGACTATTTCAATTGTCTCGTTCAATAACTACTATTCAAATGCCTGTTCCTTATTCCCTAATCCTAATTTCTTAATTTCTCTTTTATCTTATGAGCACCTACAGAGAAGAGGAATTTGGCCCCACCATTGAGACAGGAGTCACTTCTCTCTCAGGCTTGTCTGCTTTAACGTTTTCTTCAAAAGAAATACAGAGGAAACTCGATGGCTTCTATGGGACGTAAGATAGCAAGAAAAATATATCTCAGTGTAGTAACAAAGTAGCAAATAAAACATATGAGCTAAGAAAGCAAATATAAATGAAATAAAATTAAGCAAAATTTCCAGCATCCAAGGAAATAATGACACAAAGATAAAAGCGCAGCGAGCCCAAACATGCGGACGGCAAGCGTCAAAGTGACATGGACCATAATGGGATGAGGCGCATGCAGGCGCATATGCTAGTATATTCTCACACACACACATGCACTTGAGTAGATAAGCTGATGGCATAGCGCTGATGCCCCTTCAACCAGCGAATGCTGGCGGTCAAATGCGGTTGCAAGATGGGCTGCGCTGATGGCTACGTCGACATTTGTAATTGCGATTGTGATTTGCGGTAGGACTGACTTATTGTCAGTTCACGTAGTTGTAGTTGTAGCCACGGGTATGTAGTATAATGCTGCACGCCAAGCCGCGCCCAAAAGCAATTTACAGTTACTTTAAATTAATTAAGTGCACTACACTTAATTAGAAACGAAAAAAGGCGGCCAAACAAAGTGGCCAACTGAATGGAAGACTAACTGGCGCAAACAAGAAGAAGAAGAGACGAAGAAGTAAAGAAAGGTGGAATTGATGTACGAGATGAAGCCCACGATGCCGTCGAAGTAGTGCATCAAAGGCCGGTGCCAGCGCATAAGCCGACAAATCTAATGCAAGTGGTGGTGATATCAGCAACAACAACAAAAACTACAAAGTAAATAACAAACACAGCGCTGGCAATGTGCCACAAATGACCAAAAGTAGCTTAAATCGCGGCAGAGACTTGGCAACTAATGACCAGTCGGTGTGTCGGTGTGTGTGTCAGCGCGTCGAACTAGTCGACGATTGTTATGTTGCGGTCATTGGACCGCCCAAAATGGACTTGAACTGTGCTTTTTGCGCGTGGCGCTAGATAAGATCTGCGCGCTCGAAATGGTTTGCTAGCAACAAGTGCACGAATGCGCGCTCGTGCGCAGGCAAGTGCAAAAAATAACAACAACAACAGCAATAAGCAAGCAACATACACTTAATAACAAACAATTGGAGCATCGCTTATGTTGTTATTGTTGTTACTGCTGACGCCGCCGTGACTTTTGTTAACCTCGTTGAACCCGATCGCGGCCGGTAATCCGTGGCACCAACGTAGTCAGATAAAGCTGCCACTAGGCCGCATGGCGACGCCCATCAAAGTTGGTGTATTTGTTTTGCCTGCTTTGCGCTTCATTTCGAAGCGTTCCGCGATATTGTTAAGTCTGCTTGGCTGCGCTTTCAGTAAAGAAGTTCAATTGCTCAATTTGGGTCAATAAATAAATCATCGCGCGCGCGCGTAGCATAATGAGCTGTTTTTTTACACTCAATTCGGGGCTCTTACAATGTTTTTTTTTGTTGGTCTGCTGCCCTCCTCAACTCATCAATATACATATTAAATTCATTATTTACATTGTATTTTCGATAGAAAACGAAAACGCTACACCCGCACCTTTAAATCAATTTGATCGCTGTGCGACGCGCTGTAGCATAGCGCGCATCTATGACGCAGCCAAATTGCCACGTGCTTCACTTTTCATTAAAAAATCCCAAGCGCTACCGCACTTCGCCTCTCTTGCAGCAGCGCATTCGGTGCGGCATTTGCGCAGCATGTTTCGTATTGGAAATCAAAATCATCGCTGCTGCAACGTATGCGCCGCGCCTGCCGCTGCCTTCCCTTATCGGCAAGTGAAGATCAAAGACGCGCTCCCAATGACCGCGACGGACGCACAGCAGGCGCACAATCAAGCGCGCTCGGCACTACGGCTAACAGGTAGGTGGATTATTTGCTTGATTTTTTACAATTTTTCCATTTTGTGTATTCGTGATCCTAATACAATGGATGCGATCGATCTTCGGACCACTCCCGCAAGAAAATATTTGTGTGCCGCATGGCGCGCGCATCGCGTCAACCTGATTGTTGAGTGACCAGCACAAATTGAAGAGCGCAGCGCTGCAAATAAACGGAACTTGCTACAAGTATATTGCGTTTGTGGCATGCAACTGTTGAGGCGCACCCGCGCGCTCTGTCGACGCTGAGTCGTCGCATGGGTTTGGTTAGTGATTTTGCGGGCGTTTGCGTAAAAATTTAATTTTTGATATTTCGTTGATTATTTTTGCAGGCCTCTTCGCTACCCACTTACCAGCCAAACAAAAATTTATTATTTTTTTTGTTAATACTACTTTTTGAGTTTGAATTTTGCAGAATTTTTATTTATTTTTTATGATTGCGCTTTTCTTTTTTAGTTTTTTCTCTTCTTCTTCATCAATGTTGATTTAATTTTTCAACGCTTTGCCCTGATTTTCACATTGCACGTCATTGCGCCTTGTAGCGCGGCCTCTGTGCGCCGACATTAACCTGCCGCCTGACCTTTTCGGGGTTATTTATGTTATGCTTCTTTTCACCATATTTTATTGTAAAGCTTTGCAACAATTTTTTTAACGGCATTATTATTAGTTTTATTGCTTTATTTATTCACTTGCGCGTCTCATAAATCAGTGCAAGTAAGTAAGTCTCTCCTTTTAAACCGTAATCCGTAGCGCGCTTTTACTACATTGAACTACGTGTAATTGTTGCTGCTTGCTTTCTTTTTCAACGCTAGATTAGCAACAAGTATTGAAACCTTGTTTGACTTAAATTTCTATAAGGGGAAATGTTCAATTCACCTTAGCTTACTATGCGCAAAGTAGTAATTTTAACAAAAAGTGACCTTCTCATAATTTTGACAAAGTTTATTCGATAGGTGGCGCTGGTGTCGAAATTTTAAAGGTATCTGATATATAAAAAGTTATATAAATATAAAATATATGTCATCTGGATCATCGCCTGTAAGATCAGAACTATAAATGGTAGGTAATTACGTAGACATCTTGCACAAACAGAGTCGAAGTTTTAGAAAATTATTTGATCAATAGATGTCGCTGTGGTGCTCATTTCATACAGGGTTTTCTAGTAAGAGTGAAAAATAGCATAAAAAAGCATACACTAATTGTTAAGGGGGTATTCTAGTCTAGAAATGCTAATTATCGGCATTTTTTAAAGTCCAATAACAAAAAAACTAGGAACATTTTTACTAACCAATTTTTTATTAGATATTTATTGATATTTTAAGAATACAAAAAAAAATAAAAAAAAATTTTTTGTTATAATTTGATTAATTGTGGCGTGGTGACGTGGCGGGGGTTGAAAATAAGGGTGCGCCCTTCCTGACACGGTTCCAACACTTTGAATGATCTGAAAAAAAAATTTTCATCAGTACAAATGCCGTTATCGTCAAAACGCTATCGTAAATAAAAAAAAAAATTTCAGTAAATGGCGGTTGTTTGAATTTTTTTCCCGTTTTTTGGCAAAGATCCAAATTTTTTAAAAATAGTAAAAATCAAAATTTTTTATTAATCCTAGTTCCAATCATAGAGAGATATATAAACAAGGTCCACACCAAATTTCAAGTTAATCTGTTTATTAGAACTTGAGAAATCATGTCAGAAGTGTTGAAAATAGTAGTTTCGAGAAAAACGCGATTGAAGATTTTAGTCTAACTGCAGGCAGTCTATACATACATTACTAAAATAGCTCTAAGTCGGTAAATAATAGGAATTTTAAAAATTTCTTTGGGGAATATATTCTTAAAGGTCCAGTCTTTAAGAATATGCAAAAAAAAAACGATTTTTTCAAAATTCTAGACTAGAATACCCCCTTAACAATTCAAAGGTTTTTTTCTTTAATCGATTCTACAATCGATACAATTAAGTTTTGAATAAAACGTCATTCGAATTCAAGGAACCCAATGTTTGAGTACTTTCCCACTACATCAAGCCGTATGTCATGAATATCACGTTCATTATTGACTTTTAAAGCTTGAATAGAGTCCGGTTTATTACTAAAGACCAATGACTTCAAATGACCCCAAAAGAAGTAAATCATAACGTCTTGGAAGTCATTCAATACCACAATTTCTTGAAATGATCGAAACTCCAAACTTTTCTCACAATTATTCGGTTAAACTGTCAATTAAGGTGAATTTAATGGTTGTTCATGAATAATTTGTGGAATTTTTTCGCACTAAGCATCTCTTTTGCTATCTCTACTCGACGTCGTTTTTGTTAAATATTCAGGTTTTTTTTGACATGATTAATTACCAAAACATTAACCGAAATATATTGTCGATCCATAAGAGATTTTGAAATAATCTGATATCTCTTTGATGCCAATACGATCATTTCTAAGAACTGCTTCTTTAACTTTTCTGTCAATCACTGAGGTGGATGACGACTCGCATGTGGCAAGTTTTCGATGACTTCACGACCTTAACTGAATAAAAGACTTCCTAAAACACATTTGCACATTTTCAGCAATAGCCGTGATTTTATTGGAAACACAAAAAATCAATAGCCGTGATTTTATTGGAAACACAAAAATGATACAACCTCAATAGCTGATTTTATTGGAAACACAAAAAATGATACAACCTCATTGCTCAATTTTTTTTTCAGGGATAAACAAATTTTTCCGTTTTGTAAACAAACACCTGCCAAACACACTAATTGATAATTTATACCGAAGGTTTTCAAGGCTTATGATTAGACTACAGATATCACCTATTCCGAATAGTTCTTTTACTGTACATAAGTAGCTGACAAAGCCGACAAATATGCAGAGGAAGCAGGTGTGTACACACATTCGTGCTGAAAACAGCAGCAACCAACAATACTTTATTAATTTCTTGAGAATTGTTTTTTGTAACAATTATGCAGTGCACCTCCAATAACGCAACATTTAACGCAACCGCGGTCCACAGGGATTTGAAGTTTTCTTTAATTTATGAAAAATGTTAACTTAATGAAGTGCATTAAGCTCTTTATTTAATAATATAATATAAAGCGACACCGAAATTGCGTGTACTCAATTACGTTGTTATTATTGTTGTGTGGCACGGCAATAAAAGGCACTGATGCAGCGGAGTTGGAGTTAGTGGAAACCTGAATTAAAAAATCGCGCGGCAAATTTGATCAGCGCAGCTTAACTGGTTAAGATTCTTGTTTTTTTTTTTTTTTGGTGCGTCACCGGTAATTCTCTTAATTTTTAGCTCCTTTTTGTTGCTTTTGGTTTACATGTAGTCATCGCAAATTTTGGGTGTTTTTTATATATTTATAATGAAGGAACTTATCTGATGCCGAGCGCTGACAATGTAAGGTTGGCAATCAAAAAAAAATTCGTTTATATAAATAACTGCAGAAAACCCATAAGTTGACTTTGCAAGGTGACCAATAAAGGTTCGTCAAGTATAAAGAGTTACTATATCATGTTTAATATTTTAGAAAAGTTTGAACATAACATTAAAATTAAGGGAAATGTAAGAAAATTTAATATTTTCAAAAATTAAAATTGATTACACTTTTCCCAATTTGTTTCAAGCCTGAATTTCGCTAGTCTTATGAAGGTGATTTATGAATTTCTTAGGAAATTTTTAACTCTGAAGACGACTATTTCAATGAATGAGTGATTGATGTTTTTCACAACTAAGAGTAATAAGCTTTCTTGGAGTAATAGGAATTATGGTTTGGGATTCATATTCATTAGGTTCGAACTCAATTAGCACTAGATGCACCATTTTGACAATAACACAAGAATAAGCTACTATATATCGTCAGCTAAAATACAAACAACGTATCAAAAAAATCGTAATTGAGTTTTTTATTGCTTACGAGTCACTGCATCATATTATCTATATATCACAAAATTTTTAGCGCACGCTATCAGATATAACCAATACATAACCAATATATAAACAATATATAACCAGTATATAACCCTTTTATAACCAATAGTCAAATGTTGTTTCAATATGCGTGGTTTCTATGAAATCCTTTTTCCTTCACCTGTAAACTTATGAAAAGTGATAATTCGTTATTTTGCATTTTAGGTGACGATATATACATATTTCCGATCATTTTTGTGAGCAATTTGTTCAGCTCGGAAAGTAGCGTTGCTGCCGGAGAACACGCAATTCAACGCAAAATTAAACTCATCAAGAGAGATTATTATATATCAACGAAGCCAAGTTGAGTAAAAACCACTTTCGATGCTAAGAAATGAACCAAATCGGAAAGTGCCTAATATAAAGGTGTCGATGCGGTTTTAAGAATCGATATTCTATTTGAGCAATTCGAGGAAGCTCGAAATAAAAACGGTATTTCATTTTTGAAGATATGAGTGTCGTAGCTGTAAGGATATAGTGTTGGTACGAATACATATATGTTCTTGGAAGCCTCGTTATAGGTTATATTTACATTTTGAGAATCGGCAAATCGTATTGCTTCCCATTTTAATATTTCAACAAACTTCAATTGCGAGTTTGAGCAAAAGCGAACCTTTGTTGGCAACTCTGTAGTAAAATATATATACTTAAGGAAGCGAGCAAATAAAGGTATACAAGCGAATATATACATAGACAGTATATCTGTATGTACATATATGTATTTATAAGCAAAAAATTTGCGTCTGTTTATTTTTCAGATTATCTCTCATGGTCCGTTGACGCTTGTTGCATTTTTTCGCAGGTTGAAGGGCACTTGGACAACGACTTGCAGAGGCTATAAGAATGTAAGAATATATGTATAGTATATATATATATATATATTCATTTAAGACATATACATATTTATAAATATATAACTGGCGCCGCCCACTTATGGACATTCTCAGAATTACTCGTCCAATCAATTACATTTTGCTTAACAAATTTTACGAAAATGGGTGAAATCGGTTCACAACCACCTTCTTCCAATATAATTTTTGACCTTTTTCTCTGAATTAAGAGTATTAATTCTACGGTGGGCGATAAAATTTTGATGCATTTTGTTTTTATTTCTCATTATTTTTTAACTCTTGCCACTGCCACTTTTTTCGTATTTTTCATATTTATTTTCATGCTATCTTATAATCGTATTTTATACAATGTTTTGGCGATTTTATTTTATTTGGCCTTTAGGGTGTTTTTATTATGTACGAACAAGCGCATTAAAATACATAATAACCCGCTTAAATTGATAATAAAAATATAAAATAAATTTTACGCATGAGATTATGAAAAGAAAAAAGTAAGCAAGGCACATGATGAGCTCTTGTAAGGTTTTTAGAGGAAGTATGTGTTGTTTTGGCAATGCGATGTAGACATTTTAGGTTGTCGGAGTAGTGTAGCGGCTACAAATTTTGATTGCCTGAGGCATAGTGCTATCAGTCACACTTTGAGATTAACTTGCATTGCATGCACTCACATATATACAAACACACAAAGTTGGAAGCGGAAATATATAGCCGGAAGAATAGAGTTATAATCTTTTCTTATGCTCCAACCGACTTACACAGCTATGAAATGTTGATCTTAATGCTCGATATATGCTCTTTACTACTATTATGTATATATAATATATGTATATAAATACATATATGCATATGAATGTAAATGAATATATATGTGCGTGAATGCGCGCTTCTCAGCCAACTATCTTTATGTGAAAATATGCTGTCAAATATTTGTAAATTGTTTTGACAAGTGTCCGAGCGAGTCGTTATCGCTTTGTAAACTTATTTTTTCTCTCCCAATAAATTAGTACACAATCAATGAATTTATAAGGACATACAAATTCGCTCCGGCTACAGTAGGATTTCATTAAGCCGTATGAGGCAAAAATTTCAAAAAAAAACTTTAAAAAGAACTGTATTTTTTATAAGTTACTGAAATAGTTCAGTAATAATAAGCAAATAAGTTACGTTAGACTAAGTTAAGGTAAGCTAAGTTAAGTTAGAGTAAGTTAAGTTAAGTAAAGTTAGGTTAAATTAAGTTAAGTAAAGTTAAGTTAGGTTTAGTAAGTTAAGTTAAGTAGAGTTAAGTAAGTTTGTTGTACGTTAAGATAAGTTAAGTAAAGTAAGTTAAATCAAAAATAGTAAAGTGAAGTTAGTTTCTTGTAAATTAAGTTAAATTAAAGTTGTTAAGTTAAGATAAGTGACGTTAAGTTAAGTTAAGTCAAAAAAAGTGAAGTTAAGTAAGATTGATGTAAGTTAAATTAAGTTAAGGTAGTTAAGTTAAGATAAGTGACGTTAAGTTAAGTTATATATAAGTTATAAGTCAAGGCAAGTTTAACTTCCTTAAGACATGACATTCGAAATATAGAAATAAGAAAATATTTTTGAGTTAAGTTAAGTTAAGTGAAGAAAAGTGAAGTGAAGTTAAGTAAGTTTAAATTAAAGTTTTAAATTAAATATAAGTTAAGCTAAGTTGAATTTACTTAAGCCGAAAATTATTTAAACAAAAAGTTTCATTTATCGAAGCACACCTGTATTTAAATATAAATAATAGCACGCGCTATTCTGATCTCAACAAAAACTGAGCAAAAGCTTGGCTTAATGGATATTCAGCTTTGCCGTTGATTTGAATTGTTGGCCAGAAAAATGGCTGCTTGCGTGACTCCTAAAAGTTCTGCAAGCTTTTCTTGTGTTTGACAACATTTTTCATAGCGTAATCCAGTTGCTCATCTTCAAACATTTTTGACCGCCCAGGACGTTTTTCCTTATGCATTACTTGGTTACTCGCGGGTAACAAAAAAGGATTTTAGAGATTAAAAGAGTTTTACTTTCATTATTACTATCATAAATTAATATGTAAATATCTAAATTTTGAATTTTCGTTGAGCTTTTGACGAAAGCAATAAGAGCACATCGGCTTCAGTAGTGGCACAACGGGATCACTTCAAAAATATAACGAGTATATCATTACTAAGCGTGGCACCAGCAGCGGCCACCAGCTTTAGCTGTATTTGCATATCTATGCCGAGACGTCTGCATGTATGCGTAGCTAACAACAACAACAGCAATTTGTTCAACACAAATATTGAGCACTGAAGTATGTAGCAGATATACATAAGTACTTTACAGCCAAAGTGGAGCATAATCCGCTTTGTTTACAGCAGACGCAGGCAGTTAAGTCGCAAAAGAGTAAAACAAAAACAAATTAAAGACAAGTCAAAATCCAAAAGTCGCTTCAAGCGAAAATGCCATAAAGTACAGCACACACACACAGATACACATGCATGCACACTCAAAGCAAATAAATAAAAAATGGCGAGAATCATCAACAGCAGCCGCAACAACAACAACAACAACAACAAGAAAGACAACAATCAGCGCCACACTGTTGAACGCTTGGGCTATAAGGCATCTTCAGCAGTCTGGCAGCAGGCAGCAAGCAGCTCCAGTCATTGCCACAGTTGGCCGATTGCGGCGTGTGCCTCTTTAAACTTTCCTTTCGGCGCCATCAATCATCGAGTAGCCCGGGCGTTTAGTTGGCTCAAGACTTGACGGCAAGCCGCCGCCGCCGCCACCGCCACCGCCACCGTCGCCATCGCCACTGCATGACTGATAAGTGGCTTTGGAGACTCTTGTGACTGATGACCACGTCGTTGGGGGTGGCGGTGCGCAGCGCATCAGCAGCAGCTGCTTGGCTGCTTCAAGTGGACAGTGGCTGTTGTTGTTCGGCAGCATTTTTTGCTTCGTTTCCAAATGTTCGCTTTTGTGTAATTTTAAGTAATTTTTTCCATATTTTCCCATTTACTTTCTTCTTCTACGCAGATTTATTTTTACTGAAGCAAGTTGATTGACTAAGCCAAATTTTTGTGTTTTTGTTTTGCATTTTGGCTGCTTCAGCAAATTGCCAAAAGTATTCAAAAAATTTTGAAATGAAGATGTGCATGTGTGTGTTTGAGGAAATAAATTTTTATGTGACTACACTTACACACGTGTGCATGTATATAAGAAGATGTATTACAGCTCAAGCGGTATAGTAAAACTGAGGTTTGTGTAAATAATAGTTTTACTTGAGTTTATTGAAATTATATCCCAGCAAATGAACAATAAAAAAACAAAGTTTGTTTTAACCTCCTTTTCCTTATTATTTTTTAATTCGTCTGGAAGTTGCAACCAAATTTATAGTTGTAATTACAGGTGGGGTCCATACCACAAATTCACTTAACATTTCTTTATATAAACAGTTGCGTTCATCTTCCATTTCGTCAATGCGGCGACCACACGCACACCTTAGCGCCAGGTGAATGTAATAAAAAAATCTTATTTTGTACTTCTTAAATTTTTGATGGCTTCAAAGGGCATTGCCGCCAAGGGATCATATTACAGTTTCATTTGTTTTTTTTTAGTTTATTCTGCTTATTTAAACTTTGTGGCTACTTTTGGTCTCCACCAATGACATCGTGTAGTGAGAATTAAAATTTCTCCCTGTCTGTCTCTCTCTCGACCTAATCTGCGCCAGAGAGTATAATCTATTAGTTAACCAGACTATCAGCGCCTCGAACTGCTGTAATACATCCTCGTAGTTTTCTTAGGAATAAAGAAAAATGGTAATGTCCTATTGGAACCGACCTCAACGAGCATTACTAGTCAGAGGAAGAGAAAAAAAATGTAGGCTACAAACAAGGAGAAAGAAAATTAATATTAGAATAATATTGCAAAAACTAACTAAGTTTAGCTGCATATTGAATAGGGCACCAATTAAAAAACCGACGAAATAATATTTATTATTAAAATCCCATGGACTTATGGAATATATTATCTGATCAAATATTGCTTTTATTGCTTTTATTGATTCACTAGCTTATTATGAGATGATCTTAACCATTTGTATTAAAATACTTGAAAATGTAGGTTTGTTTCTCAATTCGGGTCAAATTTGATCATATATTTCAATTATATATTGCTGAGAAAAAACAAAGTAAATAAAAAAAGCCGTTGGGAACCAAATGCAACTATTTTTAATTAGTCAACTAACCGATACGAATACTGAATAGAGTTATATCGCCCAGATATCAGCCGCTTATCGCTTAAAATCTGGTTCACTTACGGCAATGTATAACCAACCATCGTGATAATTTCGTTCCCACGCCTTTCTTTATGTTCTAACCTCATCAAACAGTACAGAAAAATAAAACGAGCCTATCTGGAGCTTTAGCTCAAAATAAGTTGTAAGAGGTGCAGGTAACCCTTCGGTCTCAGCAAGCTCCACCTTTCATTGATCGTCAGAACTCTAACTAGATACTGTCCGATTGGGATTCATGCTGTAAGATTAAACATCTAACCGGATGTCAGAAAATGATATAGATTGATTTCAACACTTCTTCTTCGAATTTCCCACTTTCACTAGACCAAGGCAAAAACAGCTCCAATTTCATACTTTCACATATACAGGAAAAATATCAAAAATAGAAATAAAAAACTTGGGTATATTTGCGATAGTTTCAGGTCATTTTGCCGGCAGCTGATTTCCGAATCCAGAAGCTTTTTGTTTGGCTTCACAAAGGATTGTGAAACTGTGATCTCCCGTCACTTTGAGGTCTCTAATATACTATTATGAGCAAAAAAATAAGAAGGCTTTATTAATAATTTTAAAATTCTTAATTTATTCTTGAAAATATGTATATGCCATTCCCCTCAAAGTAATCTCTTTGGCCCCAACACACTTTTGATAATATTTTTTCCAATCCTCGAAACAGTTGTTAAAGTCAATTTCCGGAATTGCTTTCAATGCGCGTAGCGATTCACGATTAATGTCTTCAATTGACTCAAAACGGTTTCCCTGGAGCGGTCGTTTGAGTTTGCTGAATAGCCAGAAGTCACGCGTAGCTAAATCAGGCGAATATTGGTTAAAATTTGGCGAAAACCTTACGAAGAATCAATGCACTATAATTCGGTGCATTATCATGGTGCAGAAACCAAGAGTTGTCGGCCCATAATTCCGGCCACTTTTTACAAATAATTTCGCGTTAACGCCATACAACATTCAAATAGTATTCATTGTTGACAGTTTGACCAGTCGAAAGGGATACGGAGTGCACCGCACCTCGAAAATCGAAGAAAACTATCAACATAGCATCGATTTTTGACCTGCTTTGACGTCGTTTTTTCGGTTTCGCCTCACTTCTGCCACGGTATTCGGCCGATTGATCGTCTGTGTCCTGGTTACAAGCATAGATCCAAGAATCACCGCCAGTAATAATACGTTCCATAACATCCTGGTAGTCGAAAAGCAAAGCATTGTTGCCCAGATGTTAATGCGACATCGTTTTCGAAAAAATTTAGTAATTTTGGAACCAATCGTACTTTCACTTTTCTTGGGCCCAAATGATCTTTCAAAATGGTTTTCACTATTACTTCGGATATTTCAACGATGCCAATAAGATCTCTGTCTTATAATCGTCGATTCTCAAGCACCAATTTATTTATTTTATTGACGTGTTGATTAGTAGATGTTGATGGTGGTTTGTCATCAACGCGTTCTCGACCATGAAGGCCTTTCCAACATTCTGAACGTTTCGACACCAGAATCTTGATTCCGCACGCAAAATTTAATGGAACTTCTTTGTTGAATAATGCGCTTTATGTACTTCAGAAAGAGAAGCTAGAAAAATATATTTCGACGAATAGGTTTTCGCGCAAAATTTAAATTAAAAAATCTTACTATTTTTTTGCTCACAGTAGTGTAACGTAACCACAAAAAACTTTGGTCTGCACCCAATCAATCAGTTTCGCTTCTAAATTTATTAAATTAATACGTTTTTGTTGTAGAATAATTATTCTGAAAAGCCTGAATTCCAGTTTTACATATTATTATTATGGTGTATGGATACGTCTATAGTATATATATATCATACACATAAGTAAATTTGTACCATTCGAGCTTCTCTCACACCTTTGTTTGTAGTTTCTTCCAACACTATTATAAAGTCCTCTATAAGTTGACGATTTGATGTCCACACGCTTTCTAACTACCAATGAACCTGGAAAAAAGCAAATTTAAAATAATTGTTTATTAGCTTTGAACAGAAATTGGACGCAGATTTAAAACCAATTTCGCTGATAAATTGACCATAACTCAATATAAGCTGGAAATGAATTTAAGGATTTACCGACAACAAAAAAAAAAACCAAAAAACGCAAAAGTCTTCGAATAACAAAATGAAAAACCTAAGTGAGCAGTATAAATTAATCAGGCGAATATGAAAAAGGTCAACTGCGAGGAGCAGTAATAATAACGCCAGCCATGAAAAAGTATTGCAAAAACAACAAAGTGCACAACTATCGTAGTTAATACGAATAATCTGGTAATAAATGTATCAGTATAAGAGACATAAATAGGCACATCCAATGAAATAAATTACTTTCGAGCGACGCGAGCGGGCAGAGGGGCAGCAGCAAGCGCTTGCGGAGTGCAGCCGAAGGCATGGTTAACTGGCTGGCTAGCTGGCTGGCTGGTTAGTGGGTGCGGGCGAAAAAGCCATTAGCACTTTCAAGCACGTTGATAACATCCAATTATCTTAACAATGTAGAAGGAAATTTCATTTTATTTCACCTTTTTGGAGCAAAAGCATTAAGCTAGTAACTAGAAAATGAAGTGCAATAGACTAAGACTAACTCACGAACATAAATGCGTATATATATTATATATATATAAGACTTTGTATATAATAGATAAATAATTCTGCAAAGGGAGACTCAAAAGCCGAACGATGCCGGAGCGCAAGCAGCGAAAGGAGGGCTGAAGTGGCAGCCGACAAGCGAAATATGATTGGCGAAATTTACGCCGCAGAATCTGCCAGCCAGAAGCTCATTTGCAGTTAGTTTGTACGTACAAGCTTAACAATCCACCTGAAATTTCGTGTAGTGCAACCGAGCTTGCCACAAATTCAGAAGCAATTTGCTGCACAAAGTGCTAAAACAATTTGCACAACAAAGTGTTTTGGGTTGCTTCTACCCGATTTGCGCTAAGCGCTAAGAATTTTTGGGCTGGTGAAGTAGCAGAAAAATGGCAAAAGCAACAAAAAATATAAGCAAAAGAAAAATTGCAACAAAAATGGCGAAAACGTGACCCACCAATGGCATAGTGCACTTGGGCGTTGCTGCAAAGAAAAGATCAGTCTCTGATCGTTGCCTACTTGACCAGCTTGCTACATATTTATGAGTGTGTGTGTGTGTGTTGATTTGATGTTAAGCTGCTTTAATATATGTTTCTATTTCATCACAACGAAAGTTATAAATTGCTGGTGTAGCATTGGATTGAGAGCAAGCTGGGCGGTAGCTAGATGAGGCGAGAACGCTTAGCAAGGACTGCAGAACTTCTAGTGCCACGAAGGCTGTGGTTCAGCCGGAAGGACGACGGCAATTATTAGTTTTTGGCTTATGCTCAGAAAACCAAGTAAACTTGGAGTTAGTTTCCATTCTCCGACTTTTGGAAATAGCTTTGAGGTACCCTTCGGTGGATTTTTATATCGAAAGTGTAATTTTGATAGTATAAAAACTGAGGTACCACTTGAAAACAGAATAAATATGGATTTAGAATATTCACATGCTCTAAGCTTAGAACCTCACATATTGATTGTGTGATTGAGTACTAAACTGGGAACTATTTCTCTGTTCGATCGGTGGAAAATGCAACAGCATCAATGACAAATCTGTCGATTACCTACTCCACTTACCAGGTAGACCATGAATAATCTTCTATCGAGTTTCCAGAACATAGAAATAGTTTCTAAAGAAGGACATAGAGAGCAAGTGTAACACTTTTTTTCTAGAACTCAGTAAGCTCAGTAAAGTTCATGAAATCAAAACGTCAACGTTGAAAACTAGAAGCATCTGCTGTAAAGTCTTCTGTAGAAACTATGCTTAAAAGATTGAAGCAGCCATCTAACTAAAACCAGATGATATTAAGAGATACAAACATCCAATCAATAAAAACCTTCTGACTCTTCCTCTTCAGTTTAAGGTGTTTTTATACTAACTTGAAATTATTTAGACAGCAATCACTATAAAGAATAGTTGGGTGGAGATCTGACGTAAAAGTCCTCATAAATATGCATACCTTGTTTTCACTTTGTGGATGAGCATTTCAGAAGAGATTGCAGTATGTATGTTTCTGATGATTAAACTGATGCATTAGCCATATGAGGCTAATGAGCCCCTCCTTTCTATAAAGATAACCACATGGAACTCAGCTACTTTACCGTCTTCATATCACTCTTTAACTACGCTTTTCATTCTATAAGTAATCAGACCTTAAACCTTTGCTTCACCTGTCAGAATCCTTCAACACAAAAACGCTTTTCAGAAAGCTTAAATATTATAAATATCACCATTAATTTCACTTCGTTGATATAAAACCAAATTTGGCCACCAAATGTTTGGACGTTCATATAAAATACTACTTAATTGCTTATTGAATTTTTATAAACAGATGTGCACTCTACAAAGGCTGCAGTAATCCACCAGCTCCACTTGGTAAACT
Organism: Bactrocera neohumeralis; assembly: GCF_024586455.1. NCBI lineage: Eukaryota > Metazoa > Arthropoda > Insecta > Diptera > Tephritidae > Bactrocera > Bactrocera neohumeralis. The sequence goes on along the minus strand of NC_065919.1, from coordinate 13,765,298 downwards.
TCAAGTCAAATAGAAATTACTCAAATGCATGTTGAATGCTAAATAGTTAGACTAATTACTTTGCCACTTAGCCTTGCAGCCTTGCCATGCAACTGCTACTTTGGTGCTACTAGCTCTTTGCTAACAGTACATCCTCTTGCCGCATGTCCAATGCGCGCGGTTACACCAAGAAGAACAGACCATAAAGAATGCTTTCATCTCAGCGCATTCCACCGACAATACTTACACACATGCATACATATATGTATATATAGATAAATACATACTATATATATATATACATAATATATATATATATACACATACTTACTTATGTATGCTATATGCCTTGCATATAGAAATATTGCCTGTCGGCTGGCGAAAAGGCCAACGGCGATTCGCAACTGGCAGCTGGTCACATGGTTTGCTGACGATTTACCGGCGATTAGCGTTTTGGGTCACATCGCTCGGACGCGCAGCAGCACTCAAACACTCGGAAGCCGCAGTTGCGAACCAGCAACACACGCACAACTTTGTGCATATATGTATGTAGGCTTGCACGAAAATAGAGTTTTTTACTGACTGATAAGATGCACCAGATGCGGCATATCCGTTGCTGAAATGTTTCAAATGCCATTCTATGAATTCTCGGTATGCCAATTTGTGGCGGCTGCCAGCCACGAATTTTTTTTCAGATGGGTTTGCGCCTATTTTGGGCAACACATGCGCTCTTCTGAGTTTACCTGTACTTCGGACCGGGGGTAATGTACATGAACACCTTTGTAATATATAAATATATATATTGTTAAAGTTTATTTTTCATATTTTTACGGATCAAGTAAAGAAGTTTAATGTTTAATTTTTCAGACTTCTTCCGATAAAAGTCTCCCCCACGGAGGCGGCAAAATGTACAGCTGCTAAAGTGCAGTAACTCAGTCGACATTTAATTTTCCTTTGGTAAGGCCATCATAAGAGCGTCCGTGGCATAAAAAATTTAAAAGAGAGCCTGAATCACAATATAATACATTTTTGGTAAAATTTTTAGAAAACAATAAAAATACCATATACTAAAACCAAATCTGATTAAATGCTTTTTCTTTAGAAGTTCGTGATATGTTGTCTCTATATACGCACACAACTCCCCCAATTCTTTAGATAGAGATCTGAAAATTTGCTTACATACATCCCTTTCATTTTAAGAAGTTATTAATTTGTTGGAACCGCCGATATCGGCCCACTATACCATATAGCTCTCATACAAACTGAACGATCAAAATCCAGATTTTGTATGAAAAACTTTTTCAATTGAAGAGGTATCTTCACCAAAATTGGCATGGATTACTTTCTAAATCAATAACGCGATTTGCGAAGAATTGGTGCAGATCGGATGACTATTCCATATAGCTGTCATACAAACTGAACAATCAAAATCAAGTTTTTGTACGAAAAACTTTTTCAATTGAAAGATATCTTCACGAAATTTGGCATGGATTATTTTCTAAAGCAATAACGCGATTTGCGAAGAATTGGTGCAGATCGGATGACTATTCCATATAGCTGTCATACAAACTGAAAGATCAAAGTCAAGTTTTTGTATGAAAAACTTTTTTAAATTATGAGATATCTTCATGAAATTTGGCACAGATTATTTTCCAAGACAACGGTATAATCTCTTCATATATTGCTCAGATCGGACTACTATAGCACATAGTTCCCATACAAACTGTGCGATCAGAACCGTGACAATGATATTTTTATACCCTTTATGCTATAAAAAATGCGCCTGCTAATCATTGCAATTGCGACTAAAGCTAACTACTTTGCTTGTTTTATATACAAGTTACTAAATTACTCTGGTTAATAGCAAGAGAAATTCTAATATATGCATATGTAGATCTAGAAATGAATCATTTGCCTTACATATTGACAGCCACTTCATGCAATTGCATGCAATAATTGTAAATATAATTTATTATTGTTTATTTTAATTCGATTTAAAGCAGTTACTTCCCTCACAGCGGCAGAACAATTAAGCGGCGACGCCGTTGCCGCAACGAGTTTTCTTTCCCACGTTTTTCCGCATTGCCAACGGCCGGCAAACAGCTGCGTAGTAACATATTAAAAGCAGTTATATACTCTTAAATACATAAATACATATTTACTGTATACCGCCAGCTTATTAGCTTTATATATTTCATATTTTTTGCCCAAATAATGCCAACTTAATAGGTTGAGTGATTTTTTATAATGTCAACTTAGTTTCAATAAATAAGTATTATATATTAACGACATTCGTAAAATGCGAGTGTATAATTGCTCAACTTGGTCCACTGTGATGCGGAACATTAGCGCTGACTGGCAGTTCCGTGCTGCCAGCGCACCATATCAATTACGCGCGTGATGTGGCGACAAACGTTTACAGCAATAAACAAAAAACAAAAACAAACAAAATCACTAGCTATTACAATAAAATTTACAACGACTACAAACTTACATAACACAAGCCATAAAGTTGCCATTTACAACACTATTCAATGTACACATTGTCCACTTGCGCGCGGCAAACTGTCAATTCACCGCCTGCCTGGCAGCGGCAAGGAGGAAATATCGAGCAAAAATACAAATAAATAAATAATCAACAGCCACGCCTCAATTCTAGCATAGTTTGAGCGTTTTGATTTTTTCTTCTAATTAATATTGCTTGCCATACACACATTGGACTTTTCCGTTTTGTGTGGCTTTGCTTGTGTGCTTCGTGACAATAGCAATAATTGTTTGCTGCTTGCTGGCTGTCACTCCGTGGTCGCGTTTTGTGCGATTGAAATCACACACAGTGCCGAGCAAAAACCTCAAATTATTGCATATAAAAGCAGCGCTTTAGAATTCTGAAACACAAAAAAAAAAGATTGTTGTTGGAAAAACTTGCCACAATATTGTGAAAAAGCTGCGCCAGCAACCACCTATGTTTGTGGCTGCGTCAACGACACAATCGAAAACACGGCATTGACAAGAATGTCGATTTCCTTCTAAGAGATTTATTCCTCGCCCAACTTATTTATATATTTATTTGCTTAACAAGTCGTCTGATTGCCGGACGCTTTTTTCCATTGTTGCCACACAATTGTTTCGCGGCTTTGAGTTTCGCTCGATTTTTCACAGTTATTGTTTTTGTTATTTATTTATTTTTTGTTTTCTCGTTTTCTTGGTTTGTGTGTTGTTGTTAGTTTCGTCAACGCTAAAACTGTTATTAAATTGCTGTTCTTGTTAATTTGTACAAAGAACACGTGCGCCAGCAGGTCGCAGTCCAAATGACATTAACTAGCGGAAAAGATATGCGCGCGCAGATTAAAAAGCAAATAAACAACAAAAATCACAAATAAGAACAAAAAAATAAACAACAAAAACTACATATAATATAAAAACAAAAAACCAAAAAGCTGTGGAAAATTCGAAAATAACTGCAAGAAACTGCCAGAGATTGAAAAGAATAGTTAAATTGTGTGATAAAATAAACAAGCCACGATTTGTGTTAAAAATTTCAACTTTTTAATTGAAAACAATCACTCGTCGGCGCTGAGCCGCCAATAGTATAGCCAAGTATGGCGCTTAAGTCTTTAGTCAAATTTGCTTACCCGAACTGTTTGCTGAACATTTTGAAAGCACTGTGTTAGCACTGAAGTAATAGTGCAATTAGGCGAATTAGATTATAACTAAAATCTGTTATTTGTGAGTTTGAGTTATGTCACAACGACATAAGTGATGAAAGGGCAAAGACACTAGCTTATAAAGCTTCTTCAGCGTAAAATATGGTCACCTCTATAACGCCAAGTGGTTTATTTAAACATATTAGTAATTCATTAAGTTTTTTCTCTCTCATGATTCCCATTTAAATCAAACATTGCATAGAAATTATAAATTATATATAAACACAAAGGAACTCTTATAATAGTTGAGAACTTTTTAAAGTCATAATACATAAGGCAGGAATTCAGTGAACAAAGCCTATTCTTAAAGCGGAAACAGTGATTAAAAAGTGCCAGCTGAAAGTTTGTTTCAAATATTATAAGAGTAGGTATCTTATAAGTTCAGGTTTTGGTAGAAAAAATACTACGGTGCAAAGTTTAAAATTTTTCCATTAGTCGAAAATAAATGATGAATAGAATAGAAGTAGATAGTTTAAATATTTCTACACTGAAATAAATGAAAATGAAAGAATTCGTGGTAGTTCAAATAATGTCTACGATCAAACAGTGGGAACTTCACGACACTGGAAGTATTTTATAGGCTTCGAAGGCTGATTTATTTTCCGCAAGTCTGAAATTTGTTTTACTGAGTACTCATCCAATACGGCGCCCGTTCCGATGATGAAAAAGTATGACAATATAAAGAGCTAGAATAGCGACACTTTATGACCGATAAAAAAATACAAAAGAATATGTTAAGACCAGCCAAGATTCTACGTAAAATTTTCGAAGCAAAATATCATGACAGAAGATGTTTAACTTTAATTACACTGATTAACAAAATTTCAACTTCTTTTGTGACATGAAAACTCAAATAAAATTTTGAGGGCATACATATTTATTAGGGTGTGTCATTTTGAGGCAACCTTTTTTTTTCTCAACTGAAAAACAGGCTCAAAACGAATATCATGAGCTCTTATTTTTTTTGTGGTTTCGTACTGAAAAACAGGCTCAAAACTTTCGAAATGTGTAAAAAAAAAAGTCACTTTTTTTTCAAAAGATGAGCTCTTAATATTAATATTAAGAGGTGCTTCTTTCAAATTTTCTGTTTTCCATATAAATTACATGGAAAAAAATCATTTTTGTGTGCTGTCCTGTGTTTGTTCAGGAATACGAGCGCTACGACGGCGTTAAAAAAAGTTCCTCCACCGCGGCATTGATTCCGGTCATCTCCGCAGATGAAACATAAAAACAAGGATTTTCGTTCAACTAGAAGATATTCTCCGTACAAGGACCTTCGATCGAAAATATAAAAAAATTGATAAAATGGCTGCATTTCTTTGAACTGAGCGGCTACTCTTTATATCGCTGTTACTCACAAACTATTTGAGATATAATTTAATAGAAAGAAAATTTTAGATAATTTTCTAAAGATATGAACCATCTAAATATTTGCAAACGATTTTTTTCCAAATTTGTGGACTCTTATAAAGTAATTACATATAATTTTCATGAATATTTGGCTTTTGGAAGATTTTTAAGTACCCCACAATAATCTGTTGGCGTTTGTGCACTCCATTTCGCTTCATAGCGCTTCTCCATTAAGTAAATGTCCAGATGGAACCTCCCTCCTTGTTCGTCACTCACAAAATACAAATTTTCCGGAAAGAAATCCGAGAGTCCAGTGTGTGTATTTTTAAGGACATTATAACTTAATTAATTAAGTCTTTGTAGTTTTCCGATTTATAGTTTCCTAAAAATTTTGGACAATCTGTGGATGTCGTTATAAAACTTTAGTAGCATGCTTACGTTGTAACAAACGTATATATGTATGATGTCAGTTAGTCGAATGCAATAGTTATACAGTCGTGAATATTTGGATGCCCAACATAGTGAAAAGCACACAATTGAGACACTTACACTCGCGTTGAGTACTATATGTAAGTGAAAAATGCGATTGATCTCGGATAGAACAAAGGATACTTTATTTTTATATATAATATATGTACATATATTAGATTATATTAAAGCGCGTGGGATGGGTATCGAAAAAAACGAATGTACTCTGAACGATGATCCAATTCCTTTTTTTATCTTTTTCGATGTATGATGATCATCCTTTTTGTTGCTTGTTAGTGTAAGGTGTCGTCGGGTAGGGACATTGTTCTTAGTGCGGTGGGGTTCTCAGGTGTGCTGTGTTGTACAAGGGTGCGCCACTTTTTCCCGTATATAGTAGTGTGGTAGGGGGAGCCTCTTTTAAACAAGTCGTATAAATGAAGTTATTTAAAAAAAAAGTAAGGAAGGGTTAAGTTGGTTGCAACCGAATATTTTATACTCTTTCAATTTTCAGTAATTAACGCCATGGAAACACTTTAAGGTAAGATAAAACGTCAAGAAGAGTATTGGACTCTGAGCAATTTTATACACAAATATGTACATATTATTTATACACTGACCGACATATTCGGCATAGATCATTTGCTAGAAAAACGAAAATCATTATACGAATTATATGGAAATTGGGATAGTACTGACCCGATTTTATCTGTTAACTATTATCATGCCACGTACCAAAAAAAAATGTTCCCTGAATTTCATTAAGGTACTTTACGTACAATCGTCAATCATATGGGGCAAAATTAGTTCGAACATCATGATATTAGTTATATGGGGCTTAGGGCGACTGTTAACCCAATTTTATTTATTTTAGTCATAAAATTACACTGTTATGAGCAAAACACGCTCTGCAATTGTCATTGAGATAACTTTGCAGATATATGCAGTATAAAGTCACCCGCAAATTCGAAAATCCATATTTTTGGTATATTGGGCTCAGAAAAGTTGTGGCCCGATTCAACTCATCGCAGAGTATCTAATGCCAGGAAAGTATTCACTCTGAATTTCAATTGTATATCTTACACATTGACCGATACTTTCAGTCAAGAGTCAACTATAGATACTGTGATCCACATATTCGGTACCTAGGGGCTTGAACAGTTTTGGTTGGATTTGGACAATTTTTGGGCATGAGGTGGCATACTTTCAAAAAATAATTAATGCAAAGTTTTATCCCGTTATACAAATTGCTTTTTGATTTGTGTACTGGAAAGGCAAGTGAAATTTAAAGTTGTCGATTTTCATCGTCCCTAATTTTTCACAAAAAGTCCGGCGTTTAATTTTCATAAAGCCTCCTCCTACCATCTAGGAGGTAAAATTTAATGTCTCTGGCGCAATTACAATATACTACCTAACTTGTGGTTATAGACTTATTGCGCTTTTAGTAGAGTACACTGTGATAAGCCAAAATCATCACAAAATTAGTGTACCAGTGTTATTTGCAGAGCGATAAGGGTACATTTTCTAAGAAATTTTGGGTTTATAGATCGATGGGATAGGATATAGAAATACGAGTATTTTTCATTTAAATTGAAAAAGTGGTGAAGGAAATCCAAAGCAGTTCCAGTTGCTGACTGAAACGTTTTGGCTAGGTTCTAAAAGAAATATGTCAGTGGTAAGGATAAGAGACTGAAAACGTTTGAACTCGACTAACAGGGGAGGGAACTACTCTTACAGTAGAATTAAAAAAGTTAAACATAAAATTTAACGAAAAAATAACTCAAACATCCGAAAAAAAAATATAAAAAAATTAAACGTAAAACTGAACGAAATAAATAATTATCTTAAAAAATAATGCAGCCCAACTTGTATGCTGCCGTAACTCTAAACACCATATACACCATACTCGTACTTACCTATTTGCATAAACACAAATTTGCCACTTGTGATGATTGGTAGTTAGATTACAACGTTATTAGCTTTGCAAACTGTAATAAGCCAACGATGTGCTACTTGCATATTTGATGAGTTAGCAAAGCGAGCACAAGATCAAGGTAGCAGGCTAACACCAAAAATTGCTACTTTACCAAGCAAAACTGAGCAGCAAAGGAGCAACTTTTTTCAATATTCCGAAAAATATACGAAAAAATGTACTCAGCAGCACGCTTTAGCGGTCACACAGGCATATGCTTTTTACAATTTATGGTGCCTAAGCTAGTATAATATCAAGTGCCAAAAACAAGCATATTTTTCAAACCACACATAAATATGTATATATAAACCAAACTGAAGAATGCCTAAAACTGCTGAAACATTTACATTTTATACTCACACACTTTATCGTCATATCGCTTAGCGGCAAGCATTCCTCAGCGCTGATCATCACTGATCGACGCGCGCCAAATGTGATTAAGTTTTTCCACCGCACATTCTGTATTCCACTTTGTCTACACACGCTTGTATTCTATATTTGCTGTCATCTCATAAATTTCTTTTCTGCTTGTTTGACTTCTCGTGGCGCTCTGTGCTCTGCTTTTGTCCTCAATCCATAGATCAAGATCATAAATAGCAATAAGCACGGCAATCGGCCGCGTCTATCGGCGCAGTCTGTCCGCGGCGATCTGTCTGCCTGCTAACTGTTGCAAGTGATCAATCAATGAAAGCGGCAGCTTGCCACCAGCCGCGTTTAAAACATTCGTCCACTAGCCGCCAGCCGACAACCGACAACCGCTCTTTAACATTATACCTCGCCGTATTGTTTTTATTGCTTCGTGTAAAAATGTATTTGCGTTTTTGTTGTTGTATTTGGCTTGCAATTGAACGCGAGTCATGCACTTATTGTGACTCGTTGCGACTCGTGTTGCATGGAAAGTATTCTCGGTGATTATACTGTGAGGCTATATTCACAATCTGAGTGGTTTTGTGTTTTTTTTTTTTACACTGAACAAAGTTGATTATGTTGCCACGCGATTTTTTATAGCCAAAAGGAAACGAAGGCGAGCCAATAAAGACGCTATTTAGCCTCGTCCCTCTGTCAAAAGTACTTCCTCAGTTTTTGAGATAGCAATCTGAAATTTTCCACCTCTTCTTTTCTCCTCAAGGAGATGCTTATTTGTCGAAGTCGTCGATATCGGATCACTATAGCATATAGCTGCCAAGCAAACTGAACAATTAGAATATGTATATAAGGAATATTTTGTATTTGTGAAGAGTATAAAAGCTTCGGTGCAAGCGAAGTTAACGTTTTTCTGGTTTTTATGTTTTTTTTTGTCTGAAATTGTAAAGTGTTAGAGGTTAGCAAACTAGTTTTTGGGGAGATCGCAAAAAGGCCGCTAATATTTAGTATCAATAAACATCCGATATAAGATACTTCACTACAAAAGCTGTATCTGTAAATTTCTAAACCTCAGGGTTCGAAATATCACCACATGGGTTGAGACTCCGGGTCTTAACAAGGATTATGCAGGCTGGTGTCCATTTAACTTGTATAAAAGTAAATATATTGGCGAAACCAGTACGTTTTGAAGTAAAACAAAGCATTTTGGAGCTCTACGACTCTATGTGGTAAAAACTTGGATCAAAGAAAATACCTGTGGTCCAATCTCAAAAACTTGATTCTTTTCAGAAACCGAAGATTCACTCGACAGTACTGAAACCTGCTTCACTGTGCCCAGCGACCGCTTGGCTTCTTGCCACAATTCGCTGCTTCTATGCACTTTTTCAATTATTACCCACTTTTCTTATTTCTCGTTTCACTTCATATTTTTATTGGCATTATTTTTGCATGCTCTCATTCGGTTGGCACTAAACGTGATCGATTGATTTGTGTGATCGCGAGCGCACAAGTTCAACTAGATTGACTGTTGACTAGATAATTGTTGTTGCTGCGGCAAATGTGCACTGTTGTTGTTGTTACTATTGCTGCTGCTGCTGTTATAACTTTGAGCACTTTAAACGCTATTTACTTTGTTGTTGTATTGTTGCAATGCTTATGTTGCACAGTCGTTGTTGCAGCTACAACAAGCACACACGTCCACTTTGCACGCGCGCAGAAGCGACCAAAAGCGCTGACAACCTTCAATGCACCGTTACTACTGCTGGGCAGGCAATGGCTTATGCCTCTTATTCCACCTCAGCTATTTTACATTTATAATATTGCAATAATTTTTTATTGTTGTTGTTCTCTATAGCCATGCCGCACTTGCTGCAGCCTCCTAATGAATTCGTGGCAATCTGTCAGCATAACAGTTATTTTGCGATTCCAGTTCTTAACTGCGTTAGTGCGCAGTTGGCGGCGGTTGATGTCACACTTATCGATTTTCATTATTTCTCGCTCCTCTATCCACCAACTTCGGCTGCTCCTGGCCTTGCAGTAGTGACCTTCGTCTTTGGTCTGATCTCTCTCGTCGTTCGTCTGAATTCATTTCATTCATGATTGATGGCCATTGAAATACCAACGGCTTATGATTAAATAAGTAATAGAAACATAGCCGCAAACAACAACACAAACAACAAAAAGCCGTGGTACAAAAAACAAGAGCAATGCGGCAGCTAAGCTGGCTTTTAAAGAGAGCAAAGCCACAGCTCAGCTTTAGATCAATAGAAACAACTGGCTGAAATTAGCAAAACAACAACAGCAACAGATACGTCAAACCCAGCAAGGTCTAGTTCAACGCTTTTTTGGGCTACAAATATTTTTTTCGGCTCTTTTATCATCATTGTAAGCTTTGTTCAACAAAAAAGATTAATTTAGTTTACACACCTTCGTACATATGTATATACAATATGCATACCCATGTAACACCCATCGCTTGTGGATAATTGAAAGAATGCGCCTTGCAACGTGCCTTACAACAAACACCATGTTTGCAGGTGGTCCGCTTTTCTTTTGGTTCTCTTTCATAAAAACATTCAATTCAATTTAAATTACTTTTCAATTACAATAAATGCCGAATATTTGTGCCCCTATAAATTACCATATCATAGACTGATTGGTATCATTATTGTTTTGCAATTTCAAACATCCGACACTGAGTCATTCTTTATTGTATAAGAAGCTCGCATAAAGGAAAAAAATAATTAGGCTTTTGGAATTTAATTAGGTCAATTAGGCTAAGGCGTAAGCTATTATTACACGCATTACGCTGGAAATGCAGAAATATGCATTGTAACAGAATTGACTTGAAGGTGTAATAAATGGTGGGCTACAAGAAATTTGTTTTAAAATTTTATACGAGACATAATTCTACTAGAGAAATGGCTTCAACGGTACCCACCTCTAAAGCTTTCGAGGCCTGTGACGTTAATATACTGCAGTCTAAATATCAGTAATTGTTGACTCCGCCCAAAAAAAATCTCACAAAAAAATCTCATTCCAATTGCATTCTTATAGTACAATTATCGACACCGCCTGTCAAAGTGATTCTTAATGGGATGCCAAGTATCCTTAAATTCTGAGCATAAATATTATTTTTTCGAATATAAAAGAAACATATGTAAATTTGACCACATGAAGCTGCTGTTCTCTGAAGATGTAATGACTTGTTAGCATCGTCAGCCAAAAGTACATATTGAAAAACTCTATTTTCGGTTTTGTTTCGTCTACCAGATATACTTATAGTGCCTATATTAGGGTAGGTTAGGTTAAACTAGTAACAAATACTACGCGTGTTTCTACCTGCCTTCGGTATGAAAACTACCCTAACCTCTCTCCATGATTGTCGTATAGCTGAACTTCATGCATCCCCAAAAAAATTATTTAACCATGGCACGGATAGACAGAGTGCATTCTGTAGCATTGCTGGAATGATTCGATCCTACCAGGAGATTTGTATAAGTCGAATAAGCGGATTGCCTTTTATATTTTATTCTCCGTAAAGATGTGTTCGGCAACGTTTAAAGCACTTCTCCCTTCTTAGCTAAAGCTTACCGCGTCCTTACGGCGTGAAAAGTACACACTGACTATATCTTCGAATAAGTCCTGGCAGTTATCCGTCTACTCTCTGCTACTTTTGCGAATTAGACCAGGCGAGGTGGTGCTTTTGGATAAAAGTGTCCTAAGTCTCGCTACCTCGTTGGTCTTTTCAAATCCACTGCAAAAGTTTTTCCAGGATTCTCGCTCTGCCCTGCGTACCAACTTCCTGCATTGTCTTAGTCGATCTTTATATTCATTCCAACAGTCCTTGTTTTCTGCTAACTGGACCCAATTGAAGCATTCGCGTATTTAACGTTTGCTAGACCCAAGCTCCTTCTTACACCAAGGGTGCTTCATGTTATGCTTGATGCCCAGCGTAGGGTATGCGTAGTGAAGAGCAGTGTTGAGGGCATTCCTAAATACAGTAACGTCCTTTTTAAGCTCTTCATGTGAGTTAAACACGCATGGTCTAAGTCTCTTGCTTAATAGTATCCGCCTGTAGAGACCTCAGTTTGTATTCCTGGGATTTTTCCTAACCTTGTTTCTGATCTTTACTTCCGATCTAATGGAGACGTGGATGTACCCATGGTGAAAGAACGACGGAATGCCCTAGTTTTGTATAGAGTTATGTCTAGAACGGTTCTGGAAGTGGGGCCTATGTAGGTAGGTTCCTCACCTCGATTAGCTACCACTAGACTACTTTGTAAAAAATAAATTGAGTAGGGGCTCACCTCGTTGATTGATATCGGCACTGCCCAAATCGTATGATGGGCGTTAGCATCAGCGCCCACCACCAACGCCTGCTTCTTTCTGCTAGATGTAACCGCCAGTCTTTGAAGGTCTGCGTTAGTACCTCGCAATCGTGTGGCATATAGCACAATGCAAGGAGTAAAGACTCATCCTTGGCACCCTTCACTACCACAACCGTCAGAAAGACTTAAATCAATATGGAAAAATAGGCTTTTCTTCAGAAATATCGCAGATCTTGCCTTGTCAATTATCTTCGGGATGTATGTTGTGTAGTTTTGTGACTTCAGCCCAGCGACGACGTTACCCGAGGCGATTCTTGGTTTTTGGACTAAAGCCACATCGGAACCGCCTTTCTCTAAATTGAGAAAAAGCTCGGCAGAGGCGATCTTACTTTTGTGGAAGTTCACTTGGAGTACCCTTAGCTCTTGGTTCTGGACCATCAGACCGCTGACTGGGTTTTTTCTCTACCTTCTGTCGGACAAGTAAAGCAGTCATGATCTCTTCTATGCCGAGATACTTTTCTACTTCACCCGTTTCTAACGGGTTTTTGTTGCCGTCCGCGGGGTAGCGCTTCCTGAGGCGAAGGAGCACGCTTCTAACGCTCCATGCCATCTTCCCGAACCTTGATTTGGAGGATGTAGCTTTAGCCTCCATCTTCGTTGATAGATTTCGCCACGCTTAACACCCTCCAGCCGCTAGTTGGCACGTCCGGATTCTTGTCGTTGCAGTAGCCGCAGAATATGTTCCGGGTCCACCACGCGAGGAATAGTTACCATCAACGAGCAAGTAAGATTTCCAGATGAGATGCAATATAGCTCTCAATGAGGGCGTTTTTGTTCACATTTTATGAAGTCAACAACGTTTATTTATGTTTAGCCAAGTTAACAATCCTTTAGTTTTGTTTATATTTTATGGGGTCAATAACCCCTTTCTTTACATTTTAAAGTAATTTTGAAACAAATTTACAAATTGGGGCAAGAACTTTATGATCTCCATCTCATCCTGTTATTGCTACCATAAGCTTGCTATACAAATGGAGCTCCGACTAATTATAAACGAAAGAGAGGCTATCCCAAAAATAGTATTTGCTAAGGGTTTAGACGGTTGGGAAGAATCGCGAGCATACATGCAAAATATCGAATGGAGACTATTTTGAAGACGACAAGACAAATATAGACAAAATAATATTTTTTTTTGAACACAGCTCATATACAGAAATACACCGCTATACGTTGGTTTTCCGAAAAGGACCGCAAAGCACATTAAAATTAATAATCTTCAACGAATAAACCATAAATTTTTTAACTTCTCAATTACACCGCCGAAATGCGTAGATCAAGCGGCAAATGGCCAAGCAGCGTAAAGATAAGCCACAAATAAAAAAAAAAAACAAAGCAACAAAAAATACACATTTCGTAAAAACACACATATATGTATGTACATACAAATTTAAGGCATACCCATTACATACTTATAAATATACATATTTATACAATATATTTCAGTACGTGTATTTAACCAGTTGCTTGGCCCTCCTAACAAATGGCACACACTTCTTATATCCACTTTACAAAGGCACAAACTTTCATACTTTTGCTCATATTTATATTTCCACGCACACGTTTGGGTGGATCCAGCATCCAGCTGCCCAACAAAGCCTTCTTAGCGGCGCCGCCGGCAGCTCTCGGCCATTATGCACGTAATTCAAATGAGCAGCAGTAAAAAATGCAATATAATTGCGCAATATTTTCGGTCATTTGCAAATTTTAATTACGAATTTTCTTCATAGCACACGCACACACTCATTTGCAAATAAAATTCCATAAAACCCTGCATACAGTTGTAATGAAGCGCCTACTGTGCGCTGTAATTTAAATGGCAAATTTATTACAGTGTGAATTACAACAAATAAAAATGACAAATTAAGTATCATTTAAAAACTCCTGTTTTATAGTCTCAGCAAATATTTTTTAATAAGTTTTTGATTTAAAATCATAATTGCTCTGGCAATAATCATAGTGACATAATGCATGGCAATTATATTAATTTTAATGTTATTGGTTTGGCATGCCAAGATTATACATATAAGGATCGTAGTTAGACATTAATGGACAAAGTTTTTGGAATGAAATTAAAGTTCTAAGTAGCTTTTTTGTTCGGATAGCCCTTGAAATATGTTATAGCAACACACCCATTGCTTTTACACAGCATTCATTGCTATTTCCATTTAAGCGTTAACATGCGTTTCTTCGAATAAAAAACGGCCCATTTTCAGATTTCTTTTAACTAAAAATATAAATATTTTAATCACACTTTTTATTATTCCAAAGATACATATTTTACAGAGGTTTTTAAACCTTCAAAGGAAAATATTATTATAACGTAATTTTGGGCAGTTCCTTGAAAACCTGTTTAAAATTTCATTAAGATCGGTAAGTAGTTCGCAAGAAACTTTGTTAACCGACTATGAACAAAGAGTTTCGAGAAAAATACGTTTAAAGTGCGAATATTCACGGATTTACATATCTCCAAACCTTTTACTAAGATCAACTTGAGAATATAATACAATATTCTAGTACGATGTAAATTGTTTAATTCTAATATATCTAACCATAAAAAACAAATTTTTTTCAAGCCGTGAAACTCCTGTAATCGCTTCAGGAGTTATATGGGTTTCCTCAGGTGAAAAGCAGGCTTTTTCAGCAATTTTTTCTCATATAAAAATTCAATATTTATGAAAACTTAACCCAGCACTTGGACGAAACTTAAAATTGGATTTTTGACAGACATTTTTACAAAAAACTGAAAATTTCGCCAAGTTTTTTTTTTTTTTTTCGAAATAGTTGAAATCGAACAAAAATTACTTGGTCCAAGTTTTTAAGAATTGCATCTCAAAGACCTTTGTAAAATTTCATGAAAATCGGTTGAGTAGTTTTTCAGTTTCGAGAAAAATGCGTTTAAAAACGGCGCAGTTTGCCTTGCTAGCCTCGAACTCACGAGTTCTGCAGGCTGTATCTCCGAAACTGTTACTCGGATCAACTTGAATATTTAGAACAATATTCTACAGATGATGTAGAACATAATAAGACAATAAAAATACTCGATTTTTTAAACCCTGTAAGCCCATGTAACCCCTTAAAATATTTTCTCATGACAGGTCAGTTGAAAAGTTCCTGATCTGACATATAAATGGCGCATACATGAACAATTTTTATTGACTTTACCTTGGAAAAAAATCCAATAACGCTATGTAAAAGTCGTTATTGGATAATTTGTAGGACGACATCGCCCAAAACCATCCGTATTTGAAGAAAAAGAAATTGCTTTTCGCCAAGACAATGTACCGCTTCACCGTGAGTTTCGAATTGCTTCTCCAGCCACGGTACTCTACAGATCTGGTCCTCAGCGAAAATTTCCTGTGGTCAAGTCTCAAAATAATGCTCGCTAAGAAGAGGTTTTCGTCGAATGAACAGGTGATCGCCGAGACTGTTTAATGTTAAATTTTACCAAATAAAAGTGTTTTAATATAAAAGACCGTGGCTTTTTCCATTGATTGTTAGTTTCGAAAAAAAGAACATTTTTTCAACCAACACACTATTCAATTTACTGTTTTCGGTTACGCTGACTTCTATAGTATTCTGTTGTGATGCTTCCTATGTTTTCACAGACTCCTATAAAGCAATCTCTTCTTTTTTAATAAAACACTTTTATGGCTAGTTGCTCTAGATCTGAAGGAAACCTTTTTAAAATTTCTACTGGAAGTTCTTCTACCTCTCTGTATTTTGTACATATAGCACATCTTCGTTATAAACAGCAGGGCCATTATTCAAGTATTATACGTTTTACAACACAAGGTGCGTTCCATAGTAAACAGGACTGTAAAAAAAGGGAACAAACGGTTTTTTCGGCAAAATCAATTTATTTTATTCAAAATAGTCTCCTTCTGCTTCAACACAGCGTTTTGGATGGTCCAAAAGCATGTCGAACGAGTGTTTTAGCTCGTTGGCTGGTATGGCCGCCAGTATGCCAGTGAAGCCTCCTGAATGGCATCTACGAGTGCATAACGCTTTCCTTTCATGGCCAAATGCAATTTTCCGAAAAGGAAGAAGTCGCACGGTGCCATTTTAGGTGAATACGGGGAATGGTTAATGGTTAAGATGTGATTTTTGGTCAAATGATCGTCCTTCGAATGTTGGGTTATGAGTAATTTTTGGTCGTCAGTCAATTTGTGCGGAACAAACCATGCACACACCTTTCGTAAGCCCAAATGTTCGGTCAAAATGCGATAAATCGATGTTTTGGAGATGTTCGATTCCATTTCCATGAATTTCAATGATGACTTCGGCTGATTTTTGATGAATTCACGCACAGTTTCGATGGAATTTCCGGTGATTTTGATTGGCCCACATGTTCATCGTCATTTATATCCTCACGACCACTTCGAAAACGTTGAAACCACTCGTGCACTCTGCTACGGGATAGGCAATCATCAGCATAAACTTGTTTCATCAATTGAAAAGTTTCGGTAAAAGTTTTACCAATTTTAAAACAAAATTTAATGTTGGCTTTTTGTTCGAAGCTCATTTTTGCACCGATAACACAAACATACTGACACTTAAAACGCAATAACTTCACTTCCATTTGATGACATGTCAAAGAATATCAAATTTCAAAAATCATAAAAAAATTTTTTTTTTTTGGTTAAAACTGCAGGCAAGAGGCTATGATAAACTGCATATGTTTTTTTCATATGAGAAAGAGTACAAAAAAAATTGTACGAAATCTACAATTTTTTTCATGTGAATAGAATGAAAAGGCGCATTAAACGAAGCACAAATTCTTTAAAAAACTCAATTTAAATATATTGCGTAATCACAAATATACCTGTTCACCTAATTGGTAACAATGATGGCATACTGGCATACATATAGCCCTTTCATGAGCCCTGCAAGCAATCATTTATTGGCTTTTCAAAATATTAGCCACAGTTTTTTATTATAGTACACCTGATCTACAGCCCAAAATGTTTTGAAAAGCACTTTAACAACACTTTTTATTTAATAAGTTTCCAGACACAACCAAACAATAAAATAACAACTCCATGAAAACAAACGAAAATCACCAAATTTGTTACTACAAACCAACATTATTGGCATTTGAGCTGATTTACCACAATAAAAATACACATGAGCATAAGTATGTATTTTTGAATGTATATGTAAATGTATATCATTGTATATATGTTGTAGTAAAACACACAATCTGGCCAATCAATCTTGTGACTTTGACATTTACGACCATACATGACTGCGCTTAGGTGACACGAAATATTTTTGAGACAATTATATGTTAGACAAACACACACATGCATACATATACAAACACATAGTTATGTGTGTGTGCAAGCGTGCGTATTGCGAAGTGTGTGAGCGACATTTCAACGACATTTGCTGCCTTTGTTTACCTTTGTCGACTTCTTCAAACAAGCGAAGACAAACAAACAGCAACAATAACAACAATCGCAGCAGCAATAACAGCAACTATAACAACAATAAACGCAACAATGAACAACAACAACTGCCGTCGTACAAATTTTACTGCTCCGCCAGACAAAATGTCACCAAAAAGCAGCGTTCGCCAGACCTAACAGCCAAATGCTAACTCGCCAGCACGCTGATTGGCCGGATGGCTGGCTGTCTGGCTGCGCGTGCAACGACTGAGGAGCAAGCTGGCAGAGTAACACACACTTGCATATATATGCGTGCGCTGGTGTTGGTTTCGCAAGGGTTTGGCCGCCATTCGCATATTGGCACTTCTTGCCACACGAGCAAGTGTCAAAGGCAGCGGGGAAGCAGCGTCGCGTTGCGCTGCTCTACTCTGTGAGGTGTTGCGGCTGCGCCCATTTCGATTCGCAGCGCGGCACTGGGAACGACTTGTCTGCCCACTCACACACACTTGCGTCTAGTTGAACAAGTGTGTATGTGTGTGTGTATGTCACGCTGTCGTTTGGATATTCACATTGTTTCAATATTACACCATTTATTGCCAACGCCGTTGCCGTTGTTATGCTCGGCTGTTCGGTCAGTTATGACTCGTTCAGTTTAGTGCCCACAATTTTGTATGCATTTATTTGAATTTTTCGCCAGCGCCTTATTTTTATTGTTGTCTTCGTTTGTAGTTTTGTAAAACTATTTTTTGCCTTTGCCGTTTATGCTGTCGACTTTAATGACCGTTAAATTGCACTTAGCAGCCATTTAGTGGCTTAGGTTATACGCTATTATTGCATTGCTAACTGCTAGGCTGGCTGCTCGCTTTCAAAAGACCCATACAATTTATGTACCTACAAATAAAAGACTTAAGCAACGAACTCGCACTCGAAGCGGAAATTATTGCGGTGCTGCGCTGTCGCATTGCATCAATTCCATCGTCACAGGCGCAGACAAGTGCACATGTATCTCTGGCTGCGTGCATGCATGTGTGTGCGTGTGCTGGGCGCGAGTGTCATCTGCTGTTCTGCCGTAGATTTCTTATTTGTTTTGTCATTTTTTGTGCTTTTGTTTATTTACGCTTTTATTTTTATTGACGCAATAAAACTTATTAACACTAAATTTAATAACGGAAATGTCGAAGGCAATAAGGTGAGCACTGATTGAACGGCTCAAGAGATATTTTAATTTTATTAGTACTTTTTATCTATTTTTGTGTGGAAGTTATAGCTGTCTCTTCGGTGCCTTATTATCCTAATAAAAGTTATGGCTTTTGTCTGTATCTTTATTTATTATAACAGCATGTGCCGGTGAAATAGAAAGGCTGGTGAACATATGTCTTAAAGGTGATGTTTTATTAGATTTGTTCATCTGCAAAGAAAAACTTTCTTTTTGTTAGTATATTTCGCTGAAATAAGCGCTAAATTAAAAGTGCTTTGAAACAATGAGCGCACAGTAATATTTTTCATAATTTTTTTTTTAATTAAAAAAATTCCTGATATTATATTCTAGTCGAGTTAAGTAACTATCTGCCTGCTGTTCAACCTTAAGAGCGGACTAATAACATTGCTCCGCCCTTTGCTGCAGACGAAAGTTGATTATCTACGTCATTTGCTTCGACTTTTATTGATCCTACCAAACTATGTCCATGCGTTTTGTGGAAATTTGATCAGGCCAAAAGTTCACTGTCTGAAATTGCAGATACTTCCTAATGTCTCTGTCTCCGCTATGAAGGGTCTTTAGCTCGTGTTGGATGGAGCCATGTATAAAAGTTCACGCAAGTGAGGATTCTTTTACATATGGCTCAATCATCTCACGACTTTCGGTCCTAGACCAAGTATCCTCTGGGTAGCCAAAAAACATCCGTTTGAAGGCGAGCTAAAATGAGAAGGCGAAACATCCCCTCCCCAGGGCTGTGTGCTGGGATTAGGACTCGCCACGTAAAAAACCAATTCCAATGAAAATAAGAAAACAGCCTCGGATAAGAGACTCTCCTTTTAATGACGACCCCTGTAGACGTGTTAAAGATTACTATTTAAGATCCCCATCCCTTAATAGGGAAGGTGCCGCTGCCAAGCTGGTTGATGTCCTTGTTAGAGTGAAGGCTGACATCACCGCCGTCCAAGAAGAGGAAGACCTTCACTTCGTTGGAGAGATCAGGTGAGGAGAGACCTAGCTGGACTTGGTATCTCGAATTGGCGTCACATCAATCGGCTATATCGACTATAACCACGTAAACGGTGTCTATGCCATTAAAAAAGAAGATTTGTAAAAGGAAGAGGGTTGGATTAGGTACTCCAATGAGCTTCTGGCAAGCGTCTGTGCAAATAGGAAAAAAAGCAAAAAATAGCTTCTACAATATCCTTTAATACAAGATGAAAATGCATGAAATCGAAATGAGTGAAGTTGTCAACCTTAGGATGAACTCTCCATGTGACACCCACTCAAGTAAGTAATTCATCCTCATTTTCAGATATGGCAAGAGCACGAATAGTGAAGACCCAACCCGCTCATCGATAAACGAAAAAGTTCAAAAACCGACTTTTCTATAGCAGATGGGAACCCAGTCCGAAAAGCTGGCAAACGTTCTAAGGCCGCTAGACACGTAGTGCTCAAACAGCGAATACTGGTTACTGAACCCAGCTAAGGGGCAATGAGGCTCTCCCCCGAAAATTAGAAATCTCCGAAGTCAAGTAGACAACTCGAAATAGCCGAGATTACTAAATGTTCAAAGAAAACGGAGGTTCAAGCCTCTTCAATGGGACCGACTGAGCAGCACAGTTATAAACCATCGGCGACCGCTAAGGTGACGTAGTAGAGAGGAATTGCAAGTCTTTGGAGGGGTGGCTTGAACCTTCAACTACGTCATAATAATACCTGACAGACCCCTCTCACAGCGTATGTATCTCAGCGAAGCAAAGGCTCTGTTTGAAGCGACGATGGTCAAATGGAACTAATCCTGCCCTCGTTCCCGAACAGCTCGATATTCAAAATCGACATCAAGCGGAGTCTTCGGTTGGACATCCGCTTAAGTTTGAAGAGTCTGTAGAAGCTATGGAATAACTCCTAGATACGCTTTATGCGTGACGAGAAGGTTCCAAGACCACTGAAGACTCACCTTCTCATCTTCACATCTTTGTTAAGAGTAGCTTGGCTGTAATGTCCACGGAGTCGATACTGAAGATGCTGGCAAAACAAAAACACGGAATTGAGTACAAGTCTATGGAGATATTCCATCGTGGCTACATCCCAAAAGTTGATGTAACAGTTATGGATGCAGACGCAGTCTCTTACTCATTCCTAGGGGTCTGTAGGTGGTAGGTCGACATAACATCTTCACGGAAAGTTGGTAGTAGACCCAGGTTCGTACTCATTCCTCGATTCTGTACGGGGTACGGCTCCTCCGATGTTCTCCACCGTCCAGTTCAGGTCACCGCCGGATAGTGATAACATCTTCTTCGGAGAGTTGCTCCCTTAACGTTGGTAACTCCGGCAAGACTGGAGCGAGGAGGGAGATGGAACCATCAATTAGAGAGTAATTACGTTAGTTCGGACATTACCAAGTCACATACTGCGACAGCAACTCGAAAACTTGATTTGAAAGTGCTTATACATCCACTCTATAGTATGGACCTGGCTCCAAGTGGAACAGTTAGTTTCCTTCAATGGCGAATGACTTCTAGTGCAAAATTCTGATTCAAAAAAGCTTGAGAAAATCTACTGTCTCAATCAGTTTTAATAGAGAGAAGGGTATCTATTGCAGTGATTCTATGAAATGATCCCCAAAAAGGCAAAAAGTTATCGAACAAAACAACGGCGCATATTTTACCTGAAATGGATTATCCTAACCAGCTTCTTACTATAACTTATTTGGGAATAACCGGCAATGTGGACTCTATTTGAAAAACAATGATTTAGCCAACACTCGGGTTCAAATAACTGTACATTAATGAATAGAATGCAAGCTATTCAACAAAGAATATAGTAGAAGCATTTAGCAACATTTGGTGGCAAGTACATTGCTGCCGCCGACAAGTAACTGCAAATCTACAACTCCAACACAAATACTTGTATTTAACGCTTTTAGCAACAAAGCGACAATTTTCGAAGCGGCTAATAATTTCTTAGGAAAATGATTTGCAAATCGCTTTATGAATGCTCCAGCCAGAAAGGACCGCCTACCGCGCGTTGCACATTAATGCTGCACCGCCGCAAGCAATTAAAATGCAAATTTCAAATTAGCGCTGATATTGTTTTTGCTCTCCACAGCGCTTGAACCGAATTGATTTTATTCACTTGGCAATGTGACTACTGTGCAATCGAAGAGTGCAACAAGTGCTTGCAGCACTTGCTTGCAACACCATAAGCCGCAACATTTGCGTCGCCAATTGGCGGCCTGCGCCTTTTGTCTGGGCGATTAAAGTGCTCAAATTGCTGCTACCGTCTCGAGCACACGCCCGCAACAATGTGGCACTTCAATATGTTGCCGGCGTCAATGTTGCAACTTCACACTTTTATTGGCAATTTAATGGAACTAAAAATTCTACAAAAATAAAATGAAAAACTATTTTCAAAACAAGGAAATATTTCGAATTTGAACAACAACAACAAACAACAAAGCATAATGTTCTGCGGCATAAGTTGCAGCTCGTAAAATGGTCTTTAAGACGCATTGTTTAGCACTTGTTTGGTTGTTGCTTTTGTTATTTACTTCTCTTAGTGCCGGACAGCGGCGGCGGCTTCTCCTTTAGTTGCTTATAAACCCGAAAAGCTGTTATGAGACACACACGGCAGCAGCTGAACTTGCAGCAGCAACAATTTTAAGTGCAATATGTTGCCAAAGTCATTAATAGTTGCATGCCACTTGCCAGCGTAATGTGTCAACAACATTAACAGCTCATTAAAATCATTGTGCTTGTATATTTGTATGCGTTTGCCACACCTTACCCCCAAACATGGCAAAACTGTCTGGCGGAATTATTTTATTTTGTTTAGCTGTGTGGCATGCGGCACTTAAAACTCGGCTTCCCATACGATTCGTAATCACTTTTAAGCACTGGCAATCAGGCAATGAACTGTATTGTTTCACATCAGTGTCGATAGCTTTATTTGTATGGCAAAATTATTTATACTCCTAGCTAATACGATGGTGCTATGGTTGGACAGTTCTGTTTTTCAATAAGCAATGTAACAGCGTATGTTCAATCTCGGCTTATATATCTATTTTCAAATACCCAAGACCATGTAGTTTTTCAGTTTTGAATAGTAGCACGCAAGGGTTTGACGATTCCGCCCCAGCTTGTGCATCGAGAAAAATTTTAGTCTCATATTTTTTCTACTAAGAATGAAGGCCGCTTTTTAACCTCTGCCATGACGAAAGCTACGCATTCTGTAAATATTTCTGAGGAACATTCGCGCCCTCCCAATGTCTCGTTGTCTAGAAAACTCAAAACACAGCTCCAATATATAATATTCTCTCGAAAATACCTAAGATTTCTCATAAATGATGTGAATACTCTTTCTTTCGATAAACCATAGCTTAGATAATTCTGCGACTATTATGGAGGACTCTTAGTGGATGCAAATAAGATCGCAATTTGATTAACACGAAGCACGTCTCCAGCCTAAAACCAGAAAGTGTTTATTAACCCTTCCTTGAAAAGCAAAAAACACAACAACGAACTCTCTCTGTCAGCTCTCTGAGAGCGTTGCTTCATTTACTCTCTACGCGTCGGCAAAAATACAAGTATTATGAGAACGAACCGACCCAGAATAATAGAGATTTCGCGAAGTTTTTACCATTCCTTTTTTCAGTTTAGGCTGTGGCCAAGGTTTTCGCAAACATAATTGCAACAGAGACTTCTTACATTATAGACATTTATTTTTGTTTCTATGTAGCATTGTATATATGTAACTTTAACTCCTGACGCCACAACTAGAGTGTCTTGCGAATATTAAGGAGACAGAAAAACTTAAAGAAACGCTGTTTACCCTTAATGATAAGAAAATGATGGAATAATGTATAAACTCTCATACGATCTCGACTTTGAGTGATAGTTTTCAGCGATCTTCCCTGAGAAAATATTTGTCTTGAACATCTTTTGAACTAAAGAGTTATCCATTTCGAAGTTCTCTATTTTTTTAATGAAAAACCAACACAAAAACTTAAAATAAAATTGGAAATGTTTAATGCTATTCGAAAGCACATTCTTTGACATTTATTTTTTGAAGATTATCTCTTTCAAATGTTGACCGCGGCTATCTCTAAGATGATCCAACTTCATTGACTGGTAACTGGCAAATTACACGATGTTTTGCTCTCAGGCCCTTATCAAAGCGGAATTGTCCCCATAGACTTTAGAGTTCACATATTTCGACAGAAAAAAGTCTAACAGTGTGATATCTCACGATCTTGGTGGACAATCGACCGGCCCAAAACGTGATTATCTGCTCATCGAACTGTTCTCTCCATAAATCCATTGATTCAATTTCAGGCTTCAAACGCCTAGCAATATTGAACAAAAATAACAAGACAGTTGACATTTCCTTTTGGATCACAGGAGAATAAGATGGTGAATTCTTTCAAAATTATACACAAACATTTTATTTCATATGGTCTATTTGAATTAAATAAAATCATGTAAATTTTTTTTTTTTTAATTTTGTGGTAAAAGTTGGATGTTTAAAAAAATTTATTTCTCAAGATAAAATTATTGTCTATAATTTAAAACTGAATCTCCTGTTTTGCAATTCAGTTATATAGCTTCAAATACGTATATCGAAGCTCTAACACCATTCACTTCACAAGCAGATTAAAGCTTGATTGAAATTCCAAGTCAATTAGTATAAAATACGAGTTCACCTACTTTGACATTTCTCAATGCATTCACACAATTTGACAGCTCACGATAGCATCGCTTAAGCCGCTATTCATAAAAACTATACGTCTATATATATGTACGTTTATGAATAAGAATATTTTAAATTTATTGTCAATAACTTATTAGATAAACCACAAAATATGCAAATGTCACAGTGCGCCGTCCGCACAGTTACGCATCGCGCTGCTGGCATTGTCTCTTTGCTGGTCACACTAATTGTGCGCTTCTTCAAGGTTCTCACGACTGACTGAAAAACGTAGAAAATTAATAAAAATATTAATTCTTAACTTTACAAAAACTCCTGTTTTTTGAGAAATCAAAATATTAAAAAAAAATTGTAAGCCAAATCGTTTAATAATTCAGACCAATGACAGCAAAACAATGCAAATGAATTCGAACAAAAGTCAGGGTTTGCTTCTTGTTCTACTGTGATATACAGTATAAGGATTATTTCCTCAAATAATATTACAAAATTTGGTAACTTAACCGGTTTGTAAACTAACTAGAAGAAATATTTGAAATGAATTATATCTAATGTGATTCCATTGAACAAAGCAAAAAACAAAAAAATGTTTACAGAAAAATATTTCTCCACAAAAAAAATATTTCATACTTATCGCACACACCTCGTATATTGTTCCATTTTTCATACAATGACACCTGATTTCAACGTTTAACTTAAATTAGCTGTATAATTAAGCAAATAAATGCGGTCAGGTTGCATAAACAATCTCCTATCGACATAATGCAAATCAGAAATCTGGAAAATATTTACAAAAATCACCAGATCTGGTGAAAGGTGCAATAGTTAGTTATAAACTGTAATAAATTATTGCAATGAAGTCAGCAGTGTTCAGTATGTAACCTTGTCGATTCTGCTCTCATTCAGGCGATCGTTACACAATGGGCCACAATGTTAAAAGGACACTGAAGTAGGGTTTGAAATCAGCCTACTGTATCGATTATTGATCTGTTCGACAAAAATCAGTCAAAAACTAGGTTTCATGTGCTCCAAAACATATTTTGCCATCGCTGCACCCTAAAGTGATTTCCGTATGGGAGGCCTTATGTAAGTTGTTTTAAAATTCTAAGGATTTATATATACAGATTTAAAGAATAAACATTAAGATTAAGTTAAGCATTTTTCGAGTTATCCGCGTTCTCCGACGGCGCGGAAAACATGTACTCCACTGCTTCGGTGATTCTGGTTTTCTCCGTACATTCAAATTCTTTACTAAAAGATAATGTCCGAACAATGACCCAAAGTTAAAAAAAACCGAAATTTGATATCATTGAGGTGTTTTAAAAAAATTTTAACATAATTTTGGTGGCTTTGATCTGCCAAAATTCCGTTTTTGATGAGATAAAAAAAATTATAGATATGTTGAATAAAGCAACTTTTGTTATTGTGAAAAAAATTGATAAAAAAGAATTTCGCATGTTGATAAAATATTGTTTTTTGAAGAGAAAAAATACAGTTGAAGCAAAAACTTGACTTGAAGATGAGTTTCCGGATATTGTCCAAGCAATATCAA
This sequence comes from Bactrocera neohumeralis, assembly GCF_024586455.1. NCBI lineage: Eukaryota > Metazoa > Arthropoda > Insecta > Diptera > Tephritidae > Bactrocera > Bactrocera neohumeralis. Next base: position 13,739,234 of record NC_065919.1, on the reverse strand, counting down.
TCATCAGGGATTAGCTTGCTAAGTACAGACGTGAACACCAGAGAGGAGGTTGTTACCGACGAAAAGATAAAAAAAAGACCACAAAATTCATTTGGTTGATAATAAAGTGAAGTTGTTCAAGATAGCTCTAAAGATATCAACTGAACGTGTAGATCATATCAGAGTTTTTGGAGAAATTCAATCGTAATATGCCCGAAGTTTTACATCGATATGTGACAATGGACGAAACGTGACTCCATCCTTTCACTCCAATCGACAGACAGTGGACTACACACAATGAACCCGCCCAAAGCGCAATAGTTGGGTGGCAAGTTTATCACGTACATTTGGGATGCGTATGGAATAATTTTTATAGACTACATAGAAAACAAACGAAGCATCAACAGCGACTATTACATAGCGTTATTGAACCCTTTGAAGGAAGACATCGCCGAAAAGCGGTCGCATTTGAAGGAAAAGAAAGTGATGTTTCACTAAGACAATGCACTAGGTCGGAAGTCAGTGAAAACGATGCAATAATTGTGCTTCGAATTGCCTCCGCATCCACCGTGTTCTCCAGATCTGGCTCCCAACGTCTATTTTCTGTTCTTAAATCCCAAAAAAAATGCTCGCTGGGAAGAAATTTTCGTCGAATGAAGAGGTGCTCGCCGAAACTGAAACCAATTTTTAAGCAAAGACAAATCGTACAACAAAAATGGTATCAAAAAATAGGAGGGTCGCTATAATCAGTGTATCACCCTTAGAGGAAAATATGTTGAATAAAAAAAGACAAATTTTTTCGAAGAAATACTTTTCAATTGATTTGTTAATTTCTTCGGATCCTTGCTTTAAACAGTAAACCATGCCAAAAATTGTGAAATATCTCGTCAAATGAAAAGGCTTTCCATACAAGCAGTTTATTCCGATTGTTCAGTTTGTATGGCAGCTATATGATGTAGTGGCCTGATAACAATCGTTCCGAGAAATGAGCAGCTTCTTGGACAGAAAAGATCGGGTGCAAAATTTCATATCGGCATCTCAAAAACAAAGGGACTAGTTGGCATATATACCGACAGATAAACAGGCCGACAGACGAGCGGATGGACGTACAAACGGATGAATTTACCTAAATCGTCTCGTTTGCTCATGCTGACCATTTATTTATACACATTCTATGGTCTCTGACGATTCTTTTTTGTGTTTTACAAACATCGGAGCAAACCCTGTATAGGATATGAAAACTGAAGCAATTATTATTTGCTTAAAATATGAGGATTTCATTAAAAATGTTATAATTTTCTTATTCCTGTCCTCCATTCATTCGAAAGCTATCTACAGAGCCTTCTCAAGCTTATCGAGCTTTCATTAAACTATATAAAGATATCCAGAATTTTACCAATACCTAACCCAGAGCAAAAACCGCTCTCAACGCATTCCATGCCACAGTATATATGAATGTTGAACAGAATAACAACAACAATGAAACCGTGAACGAGACTACAACTATCTACATCATAAAAAAGTTGAAGAAGCCACAAAGAAATGCTGGCACATTGGTGCATATGCAGATGCAGACGCTTTGATGAGACGATTTGTTTTTGTGCGAAAAAATGACAAACTTATGCAAATGACTCTATGGAAATGAACAAGGAAAAGCATTATGGCAAGCCAATAACACCACCAAAAACATGGCTGTATGGCAGTGTGGCTTTGCATCTGCGAGCATTTGATGACGCTGACTCCTGGCGGCTGTGCAGCGAACAGGTTCAACAGCTAAATTTATGCGCAACATTTGAAATGAACTCGCCGCGTCGTCAGAGCCGGCGCAAATGAGATGCCACCGCCTGTTGGCTTTTGCTTTTCCCTGCCCGCTGTTGTTGTTGTTGTTGAAGCTGTTGTTTGGCGCTTTTAATACCCATTTGCTGTTTGTGCGCATTGTTGTTGCGCCTGCAACAAATGCTTTTGCGCTCGATGATGACACTTGGCTACCGTGTTGCAACAATAGACACAACAGCATTCGGGCATCAACTGCTACATCATCAGCACAACAACAGACGGTGGCAGGGAACATCGCTTGACTCACATTTATATGCAAAAATACACACACAAACACACGTTCAGTAGTTAAATTCGCATAAACACATTTGTTGCATTATCGCTGAGTTGTTTGCACTTTGCTCCTGCAACACCGCCAACACTTTGCAACAGCGTGATGATAAATTTCATACAAATTTGTTGCATTGCCTGCCATCGTCTGTCAGTGGGGGACATGCCGCTGCTGCCGCACATCATAGTCATAGCTGTTATTTTTGCCTAAAACGTTTGAATGTGGCAACTGTTGCAGTGGTTGTCGCTGTGGTTTTGCCTTGTATTGGTGGCGGCGAAAAATTGTTGCTGCTCACACGCATAAAGAACGAATGTCAAAAGTCGCGACAACTACAAATGAAGTGGCACTTGCAACAGATATTTGTGACGAAAGCAAAGGATCTTCAATGCATTTTTTGGTTTCCAAATTTCTTGCGATTTGCATTCGTGCCTTGGAAGGTAAAACACTGTCTTTGAACATAAGTGATATCAAAGTACAGATTGTTTCTTGTTTCCGATCGAATAAGTTGGAATTGTGAAGTTCTAGGAAGTCTCAAACCAAGTCTCAAACCGTGAAGGAAATGTATATAACTACTCAATATCTCAAGCGGATTTTTGCTGATGTTAAAAAAGGGACCTGAAATTGAAGAAGAAATCACAGAAATAGTAGACAGAAGACATAACAGAAAATGAAGTTGGAGAAGAATCCTTTGATGAAGTTCATGAACTTTTAATAACTGAGAAAAAGAAAACTGAATTGATACTTTGACCTTTGTCTCCCCCGGGAGGCTCACATTTTAGAGGAATACTTGAGTTAAATTGAAGCGTTTAAAGATGAGGACGAAGCTGAAATAATCAAGCACATTTTGGAAGATTAAGCTGAAGCATATGAGGAGAAAGAGGACGTACAAGAACCGCTTTTGCCGAAAAAGCACACAGATGATTTAGTTAAGCCAAATTCTAATCTCAGCGAAAAAGAAGAAATTATTGTAGATGATGGCAAGCAGCTAACAAGTATGGCTAGTAAAGCTGCTAAAATGCAGAACCAATTTGAAGAAAAACAATATAGCGTCTGTGCCAAAAACGAAGATCTAATCAGCCCTTCCAAAGCTACCAATACACAAATTGATAAACTCCTAGTATTTATCCGACTGTGTCCATTGTCCCAAAGGATTTTATATCGATTACTTTGGAGTTGAAAACACAGTATGCAGATATGGGGTCTAAATTGAGAAAAAAAACTTTCACACAGCAAGAATAAGATACGACAACTGACTGCTTATGTTGTACACACGCTGCACTAGACTCTGATCCACCTGATAAGCGCCTGATGATTAGCCCATTTACGATATAAAATTTAAAGCCTCCATCGATGGTGGTATAACAGCGGAAGATGTTTCGAATGACTCTCCAACCACAACCAAAGAGAAAGGACCTCAACGTGGTGCTGCTAGTAGACGAGGTAGACGCAAACCAACGGCTGTAGCAACACTGGGCACAAAATTCAAGGAGAAGAAACACCAATATAAACGAACTAAATTTAAGTGAGTGAGTTAAGTTTAAGAAATCATAACGGCCACACACATCAATAGTGACTCGCTAGAAGGTCCAGCTGCGCGGTTAGGTAGGTCGTACACATTCACCTTATAGTCTGAACCTGGCACTAAGTGATTACTATATGCTCCTGTCTATAGCGAATGACTTACACGAGAAAAGCTTGTGAAAATCGATTGTCCCAGATTTCTTTCCAAGCAAAACAAGGGTTTCTTTGACAGTTTCTTTATGAAATTAGCTTCAAAATGAAAATTTATCAAACAAAATTGCAGATATTTGATCTAAATCGCATCATTATATGCTTTGCTAAATGAAATCTTCAATTTAATGCAAAAAAATGGATTTCCTCTTACGGTACGTACCTTATTTATATAAGAAATAGGGAGTCCTATAAACTTTTAGCGTAGCAGCTTTCTTAGGTCAGATATTTGGGTATGAGGAACGAAGATTTTTCGCCAGTAATATGACAGATAATTTTCGTTTGAGGGATCGATTTTAATTTATAGAAAAGGTATTTATAGCTCAGTACTTGGATTTTTGTACGAAAACATCGCATTTAGAAGATCCAAACAAATCCTAAAAGAAGATTGGGGAACTGAAAATGACCCTTGCTTTCGTTGCCCATTTGATGAGCTGCTGGTATAGTGGAGTAACTTTTTTTGAAACACTAAATTATTAAATCTTAATTTCTTTCATTTTGATCATGATGGGAACATAAAACAGCAAAGCAAATAGTTATTTATACACAGAATAAAAGATTCCCACAAGAAACACAGCAAACAAGTTATTATTTTCTTAAGAGTAACGACACTAAAAAATACAAAATTAAATTAAGCAAATTTGCTGAAAACATTCAAAAATTTTATAATAACAAAATCCAAACAAACAACTAGACTCACGTACGCATTTCGGTATGTATTAGTTTTTATAGCTTGGCGAACCACTCAAAATCATGTAATTAAAATTTACAACTTTTTAGCAATGTAAACAGCCCAAGAAAATCAAATTTTTATGGCGCACATTAAACGATGACGCGACGATATAAAATCATTTACAAACGTTTATAAATACATATACATATGTACATATATAATTATAAATAGGCTTATGACTGTATATATTCGTAAGTACTCTGCAGTGAATAATCAAACGAGTCAGCGTAATGCCAGTTTGCCACTAGAATTTCCAGACTAATAGCGAACTAGTCAGAAAATCATTAGACTTGCGACAGTTGGTTCGGAAAGAAAGCGAAATTCCGTTTTTGAAATAATATTTTTTACGTATAATACAGCGTAGGTGAGAAAAATTTTAAATTAAAACTGCCGCAAAGTATATAAATAGAACTAGTCAGTAATGGATATGCGTGAAATTAAACAGTGATTCATTTCGAAGTTGCCTACTTTTTCAAAGAAAAAACACAGAAACTTCAAACTAAATAGACAGTGTTTATTGTCATTCGAAGGAACATTCTTTGACATTTATTTTTGGAAGATCATCTCTTCCGAATGATGGCCGCGGCTACGTCTCAGATGGTCCAACCGTTGAGTCCAATTTTCGATGACTCCTTGGAGCACTACGATTGGTAAATGGCGAATGACACGCTCCATGGGCTTAATTGAAGTGGGATTGTCCACATAGACTGTCGACTTTACATATCCCTACAAGAAAAAATCTAACTGTGTGATATCACACGATCTTGGTGGCCAATCAACCGGCCCAAAACGTGAAATTATCTGCTCACCGAAGTGTTCTCTCAATATATCCATTCATTGATGCGTTGTGTGGGAAGTGGCATCGTCTTGTTGAAACCAAATGTCGCCGAGATCATGAGTTTCAATTTCAAGCATCAAATAGTTGACCGATGATTCCACCGACCGACAAACCGCAACAAACCGTTGTATTCTCTGAATGAAATGCCAGCTCTTGAATCTCTACAGGTCGTTGGATCTTCTGGGAACTGTTGAAGAGCCCTTAGAGCGAAGCGAAAAATAAAAAATATCAAGTGTTTGTATGAAAAGAGAATGCCAGTTGACTAGTTGTTTTTCACTTCAGTTGTGGAGTGATTTACTACCAGTTGATTTCACCTGCACCTGCTGAAGTGCATACTTTTTTATTTCCACATCTTTTAAGTAGGACGTGGTGGGAGTAAATGGCTTCAACTATTTATTCAAAGCATTTTTGTGAAATCCCGCAGCGTTTTATTATTAAATACTTATATTTTATTGCCTTTTTAGGTAATATCTGCTATAATATTTGCAATTTGCTTCTATAATTTATATATATGCATTGGTAATTTTACACCTTATTTTCGCACTCTGTGGCGATTTTATTTTAAATCATAAACATTTTATTAGTTTAATATGATACTAATGCTAACTGTTATAAATAACTATCAATTTCATGTGTCTATTAAGTTTTATGTGTTATTAACGCCAGCGTCCTCATATCATCGAAAGAGCCAGTAAAAAAGCGTGTGATTTAAGTTAAAAGTGTTAGTTTTTGAGTTTATAAATAATGTAAACATAATTATAGTAAAAGTATGTCAAACTTAAACATTAGGTAATTAAAATGCTGATATTTAAACCTAATAAGAGAGAAGAATGGGCGACTCAATAGTATTTTTGTAATTTGAGATTTTCAAAATAATGGAACATTCGCTCATTAATGAATACGATTATTTATTATTATTATTATTGCAACCAGAGACGCTCTTGCAAAACGATATGACTTCTAAAGAGCAGAGTTAATTTTAATTTTTACTGTTATTATTATCGCTTTTATTATGAAAACTTGTGAAACCTCAAAGCACACCCGAAAAATATTCACTGCAGCGGCCCTCCGATAAGCTTCTCTACCTTACGGCATGAACGCCGATTAGCCAATGGCCTCTTAGAACCCCCCAACTAGGGCGACGAAAGCTCACGGAAGCATGTATACCAATAAAGCAATAGCTTGTTAGAACCCCCACAACTAGGAAGAGACTAGACTTATTGAGAGAAAAGTGCTCTCTTGCGTTCAATCTTAAGGTAAACAAAATCTTGCGACTAATTCCTAATAGCGGAATAAGAGTACCCTTTCTTGTCAGCTCATTATCTTTACAGTTGCCTGTGACTCCACTGTAGCATGGTATTCACACTAGTCTTATCACAGAGAGAATCGATGCTATTGATAACGAGATAAGGCACTCCTTAACCAGCCCTGAACGCAAGGCTAGTGAGCTTCATGGCTAATATCGCCGCTGTGTTATCAGAGTGGATAGTCACTTCTCTGAAATAGACTGCACTTCGTAGCATTAAATCTACTGCTACCTTAATGGCAGCAGCGTCTGCTTGAAAACACTGCAATAGTCATGAAGTCTGAAACTCATGTAGATAGAGAGTTCCTGATAATTTACTAAACCAACAACTTTCCCCTCAAGCTTTGACACAATCCACTCTCCTCCAACGGCTTCTACTAACACCCAGATATGTGAACAGAGAAAAAGCCACCATAGTTTGATTTGGCAACACCATGATCCAAAAGAACCGGTATAAAGCCAAAACTTGTGAGAGTTTCCGAAAGTTCAGACATGCGTTCATTTATGAACTTAAATTTTCCATACACCTTCCGGCGATATCTATAGTGCCCATGAAGAATTGCTTTAAGTGACGTGGTTGGAGTGAATCCTAGAGCACCGCATCTGCTGATGAGCACCACCCATTGAACAATCTCGAGCCTTAAGACAACTGTGGTCTTTTCCAGGCCTCTCCACCACACAAAGACCCCATAGAACATAAGTTCTATAGGCCTGACTATGATGTCGTAGAAGCGGAAGCCTCCTGTGTTGGTGTTGTGTTATGACATTTGAAAGCTTCATAAAGTTCATAGAGCTCCCAAATATAAAGCTTATTTTGATATTCAATCCAGCCACAACAAGCCTTAAACTTACTTAAAAGCACAATAAAATTAGAAGACTTGCATTGTGAATATTTTATTAAAGTATCTATCTACTACTGAGACTCTTACTAAAGAGAGCAAATTTTTACCAATCAAAATTAATAACAAATTATAATTTTTTACTGATATAAAATTAAAATTTAGATTTTACCTTCAGCCCTCGATAAGTGTAATTTTATACATTAAAACATTGATTTCTTTACCACCCGCTGCCAACTTTAACTCGGTGGTCATCTTGCCATGCCGCACACCGTACCAAAGTCCATCGATTGACCTCGCCTTGCAGCTGCGTTTTCACGCCAATCACTATCGATGATCAGCGTGAGCCACCACTAATGTTCGCGGCGAATATTCACATGTACTCAACAAAATATAGGCTCAACTCTACTATTCTCTGCCACTCTTAATTTAGCGATGTCTGCAGGTGTGGTCTTATGACGTCTGTAAGTGCAATTGTCGTGCTTAACAGCTCATAGTTTTTCTTTTAATCGAAATCGCGATCTTAGCGGCCGTTACAGCCGCCTGCCTGCTGCGGTTCGCAAATATTTTTGGTGTAAGTAGGTGGTAGCAATGGCAACTGTAATGGTTACTAAACAATCGCACTGAATTTTTTAAATGAATTTTGAATTTTTACTTAACCGTTTTACTATTTTTTTTTTATTTCATATTTGCAAATTATTGTATTGTTTTTATTGTAATATCATATTAGGGCTATAATTTGCACACAATTTTCTTTGGTGCGCTTTCATCTGCCTCTCGAAATGAAGAGTACCACATATGAGTTGTAATGGCGATATATCCCCGCGAAACTAATACGGCTGTGTAAACTGACGTTGAACAATGTCAAAAGCTCCGTCAGGATCGGGAAGGGCCTCTTCGAGCTGTTCGATACCAAACGAGGTTTCAGATAAAGCGACTCCTTTTCGTGCGACTTCTTCAAACTGCTGCTGGAGAAAATAATTCGATCTGCAGAGCGGAATCGGGAAGGCACAATCTTTTATAAGAGTGTATAGCTGCTGGCGTATGCCGTTGGTATTAACATCATTGGCCCCAACAACCGCGCCGTTAGTTCTGCTTTGTCCAGACTTGATAAGGGTGTGAAGCAAATGGGTCTGGCAGTGAACGAGGGCAAGACGAAATATCTCGTGTCATCAAACAAACAGGCGTCGCACTCGCGACTTGACTCCCACAGTCATAAATTCGAAGTTATAGATAATATTGACTATTGTGGAAACAGCATTAACACCAAAAACAACGCCAACCTCAAAATCCAACGCGGAATAACTCTTGCCAACAGATGCTACTTCGGACTGAGTAGGCAATTGAGAAGTAAAGTCCTTTCTCGACGAACAAAAACTAAACTCTACAAACTCTACTCATTATTCCTAACAACGTCTGATGTGTCGACGTTACAAGTTTTGGAGAGAAAAATTCTGGGACAGATTTATGGTCCTTTGCGCATTGGCCACAGCGAACATTGCATTCGATGGAACTACATAGTTTAGCGGCTACGCTGGCAGAGTGGAGAAGCGGAAGACCTCCACTCCGTTGGAGGAGCCTGGCGGAGAAGGACGTGGCTTCGCTTGGAATCTCCGATTGGCGCCACCTGACGAATAGAAAAAACGACTGGTGCGCTTTTGATAACTTGGCTATAACCACGTAAGCGGTTTCAACGTCCGTAAAAGAATTTAAAGATATACGTATTCTTGCTAGGTACTTAGGCAGCCGGTCCTGTTTGTCTTTGTCCTCGAAGTGGATCGAAAGACTCAAAGCTTAGTTTGAGAATTTTAATGTTAAAAATATATGGTAAATGTAGCATTCTCATACTTTTGTAGATATACTCTTTTATTTAATAATTATAGATACAAAGTTGTCAAAATTATTACTCAAAACAACACAAGTGATTGATCTCCGCTATTTCTGTGCACATTTCTGGATGGATACAAGTTATCAAACCTTTTTGTCAAATAAAACCGAGTTGAGTAACAGAAAATTTACGTGTCTACATATCATTTTATGCCAAAACATCCTAAACTTTTCCCTCAATTCAACAAAGGCATATACATTGTGACAAAAAAGCAGTCGAAAATTGTAACTGAATTCCGCGGGTGAATGATATTTCAAAAAAATATAGTTTGCTGAGTTGGTAGGACAGTCCTTATTTTGCGTTTACAATTTCTGGGTACTTTTTTGTCACAATTTATGTACATCATTTAAACTGTTTCACAAGTTTACTCCCAAGGTCTTGTAAATTATTTCATGAAGACCCTAAAATCAATGTTGAAGCACTCCCTTCTTAATTCACCTATTTGGTACTCGAGAGAGAGAAAAAGAGCGATTCAACGAAAGATTTATGAATATATACTGGCAAGGAGCCTTTAAATCACTACTTAGAATTTGATTTATTACTAGATTAGGTTAAGTTATGAAACGTATTACAACTAAAAGCCCTTTACCACTATGGCACTTTGAGAAAAATGGTGGTCTTATCGATGAATATATGATTTTTACAAAGATTGCATATATGGTTGAGCATTTAAATGATTCTGTGATGGTGGATAATTAGCAATCTCAAATGAGTGGGTTTCAGTATTAATACTTATTTAACAGTATAAATTTTTAACTTTAATCAAGCTCACACATAAATGGCGCTCCTAGAACTAAATCCATATGTTTTTTAGTTTGCCGGAAACGATGAATGTTGTGCACGCCCAGGATAGGTTGTTACCAACGAAAACATCAAACAAGTTCACAAAATCATTTTGGATGACCGTAAAGTGCAATTGTCTGAGACACTAGACACTCTATACGATATATACTTAACGTGTACATCACATCTCTCACACTTATTTGGGTGTGAGAAAGCTCTGTGCAAAGTGGATGCCGCGCGAGCTCACTTTTGACCAAAAACAACGACGAGTTGATGATTCGGAGCACTGTTTGGAGATGTTCAAACGTACTAAGCCCGTGTTTTAGCATTGAATTGTGACAATGGGCGAAATATGGCTACATCATTTCACTCCGAAGTCCAATCGACAGCCAATCGAGTAGACTGTATACGATGAACCCGCTTTAAAACATCGGCTGGCAAGGTTTGTTTTTTTGACTACCGTGAAAAAGAAAGAGCTATCAACAGCGCCTATTACATAGCGTTATTGAAGCGTTTAAAAGACGATATCACCGAAAAATGGCCGCATTTGGAGAAAACCAATGTGCTGTTTCACCTAGCCATTGCACCGTGTCCCAAGTCAGTGAAAACGATGGCAAAAAACTATGAATTGAGCCTCGAATTGCTTCCGCATCCACCATTATCTACAGATCGGCCCCCAGTGACTATCTCCTGTTCTCAGATTTCAAAACAATGCTCGCTGGTAAGAAATTTTTGTCGCATGAAAAGGTGATCGTCGAAACTGAAGACTATTTTGAGGCAAAGGAAAAATCGTACAACAATATTGATATCGGAAAGTTTGAGGTTCGCCATAAACAGTGTATCACCCTTAAAGGGAACAATGTTAAATGAAAAAAAAACGAATTTTGCCCAAGAAATATATTTTACTATGATAGGGCGGGGAGTTTTCAATGGACCGGTTATTTCTGTTCACGCTTTCATGCATTTTGGTTGTTGCTTTTTTATGACATTTATTTACATTTGAAACAAACATGAGATAATTTTCATTTAAATGTTGACCGCGATAACTTTTTTTTAAAAAAAAACGCAAAAAATTTGCGTCTTATTTGGTGGTTCATGACATAAATTTTTGAAGATAATTTCAAAATGTTGACTTTTGATTGGTCGAGCATTTCGGCCGGAATAGCCCGAATTTCCAATTAAAGTAACCGTTGGCACTAAAATATATTTCACACAATTCTAAAACTAGCTTACGCGACTGTTAAACTTCTGAGTTGTTGCTTTTTTATGATACACTAAATTTTGATTATACATTTCAACTGTTAAACAAACATAAGCAAATCATATTTTCATCATTAACAACAACAAAACAATACAATGAAGCGATTGATAATACAAGCATAACACATTCTAAATCGTGTGGGCCAGCGAACAAAGCCGATGTGTGGCATTTGTGAAGTGTGATTGTGAACCCAAACTTATAAACACGAATATTAATATTTGCTATGTTTATGTGTGTCTTCCATCAAAAGTTGACATCTTTGTTAAAGGTTAAGCGTGAAGCGTCCATTATTAGAGGAACAATAAATTTATTATTTACGAGCACACTTTATTCATACTTATATATATGTATGTATATGTCATATAAGTATCACTTATGTTGGACCCAAAATATGCGTTTATTGCGTTTATTGAATTGGTTTTAAGCTTCACTTTTGTTTATATTTTAAACATTTTGGTTTGTGCTTTTAGCTTGTGTTGAAAATATGGAAATTTTTATTAATTGTGGTTTTATTAGTTGATGACATTTTTATTTAACACATTTTTATGAATGATTTTCAGAGAAAGCAAGTCTCAAAGAAGACTTTAAATTAAAAAGAACCTGAATGGAATTTAACACTATTTTTTATACTACATACATTCGTAAGCAAAAATAGTTAAAAATCAAAAATATAAAAAAGTAAAATAAATAAAAAAAAATTTAAAAAAAATATACAAAACAAAATAAAAATTTACGATTCCAATATTAACACCACTCACCGTAAATTTATGCCAAAAATTTTCCACACTATATTTCCATTATATCAATAATATCAATAACGCCACCATAATCCCCACAATAATTCGCACGTTTTCAAAATTGGTGTGTGTTTTTTTCGACAGATTTCATTATTTATTTGTTTGTGTATTTAATTTATGAAACTGTGACTCATTTACAATTCATAAATAAAGCTATATAGCGCACTAAAAGCATTCAAGCGGGACCCTGTTGAAAAGCACACAAACACACTACCACATACAAGGTTGATAATACAGTTATGTTTGTATACGAGCACAAAATAAATTTTGATTTGTGCTTTTATGGCCGCTTAGCAATTTTAAGACTATGCAGCAGAAGAAAAGCTGGAAAAAATAGCAACAACACGCCTTGAAAGGTTGGGGTGTTGTCAAGCATTACGTATCAGTGCCGTTAAGCGCTTTGTAAACGCCGGATTAGTTGATTGCTTTACGATGACCCAAAATGCCTGTAAATGCATTTATTATTTGTTAGATTTCTAGGTGAACGCCGCGCTGGTGACAGCCAGCATGTGTAAGAAGCAGGGAGACACAAATATATATATACGTGATAGATAAGCATGCATTAGAGTGGGTGTGAAAAAATTAATATTTTTTATCGCTTGGTACTCTGAAAAATGAGTTTAGACACCTATAAAAAAGTACAAATACGAGCTCTTCATTGTAATAGGAAGGTCCTTCGCCTTGCGGAACTACTTTTTCTTATTATCAGAATGAATAATTCACATTTCACTTCCAGCTACTTGCCAAAAATATCTCTTGTAGAGACTTTCTTAGAGTTGTCTGAGATCTTATTTTTCAGCGTACCAAACGAAAAAAATACTTTTTTGTGACCCACACTAATATGCAAACAACACATACGGTATATCTAAGTGTATAACATATATTGATTTGTAGGTAAGTGACGTGACATTGTGGCAGCACGCGCAGCTCAAAGCTTTCAAGTTATTAGTTGCAACATTAATTCTGGCTCAATTTGTAATCCTACTTCAGAATGATGTAGTCTGTTTGTATGTTTAACAGCTCAAAGTTTTTTAAATTTTTATACTCTCGCAACAAAGTTGCTAAGGAGAGTATTATAGTTTTGTTCACATAACGGTTGTTTGTAAGTCCTAAAACTAAAAGAGTCAGATATAGGGTTATATATACCAAAGTGATCAGGGTGACGAGTAGGGCTGAAATCCGGATGTCTGTCTGTCCGTCCGTCTGTCCGTCCGTGCAAGCTGTAACTTGAGTAGAAATTTAGATGTCATAATGAAACTTGGTACACGTATTTCTCGGCTCTATAAGAAGGTTAAGTTCGAAGATGGGCAAAATCGGACCACTGCCACGTCCACAAAATGGCGGAAACCGAAAACCTATAAAGTGTCATAACTAAGCCATAAATAAAGATATTAAAGTAAAAAATTTGCACAAAGGATCGCATTAAGGAGGGGCATATTTGGACGTAATTTTTTTGGAAAAGTGGGCGTGGCGCCGCCCCCTACTAAGTTTTTTGTACATATCTCGGAAACTACTATAGTTATGTCAACCAAACTCCACAGAGTCGTTTTCTTCAGGCATTTCCATATATAGTTCAAAAATGGAAGAAATCGGATAATAACCACGCCCACCTCCCATACAAAGGTTATGTTGAAAATCACTAAAAGTGCGTTAGCCGACTAACAAAAAACGTCAGAAACACTAAATTTTACGGAAGAAATGGCAGAAGGAAGCTGCACCCAGGCTTTTTTTTTTTAATTGAAAATGGGCGTGGCGTCGCCCACTTATGGACCAAAAACCATATCTCAGGAACTACTAATCTAATTAATTTTACAGCAAAATTAAAAAATATATAAATGACGGATAATGAAATCTCGATTATCACTTATCATGCGAGAGTATAAAATGTTCGGTGACACCCGAACTTAGCCTTTCCTTACTTGTCTAATATTAACGACCATTCATTTTAGCTGTGAATCAAGAACTGCTGAGCTATTCTCAAACTTTTTTCCTCTGAAATGTTAGATAAAGAGGTATATGACTCAAGAAATATATAGAATCGAAAAATAATAATATAGCTTTTTTCCGATTTTATCGATCTAAGTGTGTACGGGGAGTGTAATCATTTGCTGGAAAAGTTTACTTCGTAGCTTTTAATCTTTAAATATTATGTACTAAAGTGTAGAGCTCAAAACCAATTGAAATTAATTTCATGCGATAGAGAACTTTCATGATAGGAAGAGCTTTCGCATACGAAACCATGCTGTGGAATGACTGTCGTGAAGATCGTGAATTAAAGGCTAAAGCTGCAATTCGCTTACCACATTCTTGCTAATAAAAGTAATTGACTCGTTAATATCTCCATTCTCAGTAGTGTAAGCCCAGTTATAGCTTTTGGTGTTTGAATTGAATATTTCATTATAACAAATGAACTTTCCGATCTTAATTAGACACATTGTTCTCCAACTAAATATGGTTTGAGACGCTAAAGCGGTAACAGCCGAGTTAACAACAGCGGGCCAGTCATTTCTTCTTTTCGCAATTTGAAGCCAATTCGAGATACCAAGTGTAGCCATGTCCTTCTCCACCTGATCTCTACGACAGAGTGGAAGTCTTCTTCTTCCACTGCTTCCCCCGACGGGCACTGCGTATATTCTGAGCTGGAATCGCTGCCGCCTTAATTTGCTGAACTATGTCAATGTCAACGTATAACTCGTACAGCTCATCGTTCCATTAAATTCGGTATTTGCCATTGGCAATGCGCAAAGGGCCATAAGTCTTCCGCAGAACCTTTCCCTCGAAAACTCGTAGCGTCGACTCATCAGATGTTGTCCATGCCATAATGAGTGACTTATAGAGTTTAGTTTTTGTTCGTCGAGAGAGAACTTTACTTCTCAATATCATCGGCGTACGTCAGCAGCTGTACACTCTTATAGACGATGGTACCTTCTCTATTTGTTGGAGCTTTTGGTATTTGTTTTGCGGGGATACAAAATTCAGACATTGCAACATGAATTCAGCTCCTTTTTGTGCTGTTAAAAGCAGCTTTGAAATATCCGAAGATGTGGTGCGTGTCTCTTCTCTTTTCACGGTTCTGTTGATTTGCCAGGCCTAAAGCTACATTGATATGGTCCACTCAGTTTTTTGATAGTGGGCTTTAATCTTTTACACAATACGCTCGATAGAACCTTATATACGAAGTTGAGTAGGCTTACCCCACCGTAGTTCTCTATTCATTGATAGGGTTTTTTACGTGGCGGATGCCAAACCTAGCGCACAACCCTAGAAAGGGACGGATCCCTTCTCACTTTAGCTCGCCCTCAAATGGATGTTTTTTGGCAACCCAGAGGATACGACCGGAAGTCGTGAGCTGCTTGAGCCATATGTAAATGAATCGTTTCTGGCATCTCCCAAGTAATTGGCCTTCAGAGAACTTTCATCACTTGCGTGAACGTCTACTTCCTAATATTAAGAAATAGTCTATCTAAAACCGTATCTCTTTACTCTCTTTTCGTTCTCTCTCCACACATACCCACACCATATATGGTAAACTGCGCGCATAAGCCGAATCGATAAAATCTGTTTGTATATCGGTACAATATTTTCTATATCCGGGTTAAGTTTGATCTCCATATACAAATAGACGTGCGTTTGAGAAAGCTTTTTCTGACGATTTTTAGCATAACAAAAAATTTAACGACGAGTTTGCTTTACATTTTCTCTTTCTAACAGAATCATGACTGCGGCATCGTTGAAAATACTGTAAAAGAGTTTTGAGAAGTCAACTTTATCACGAACACAAGTATTTGAGTGGCTCAATGCATTCATGGAAGGTCGTGAACTCGCCTCATGTGAATCGTTCGTCCACATATAAAATGTTTAAAAATTAAAAACAGTTCGTGAAAATCGTCCTGTTGGCGTCCGAAAGATGGCAGACATTTCCAACATCTCTAGTGATTCGACTTAACACATTTTGGTTAATGTTTTGGTTATTTTGCTAGACTCGTACCAATAGTAGTAAAAGCGTCGTCTAGCATGATTTTTACTAACTTTTTGGACAAACACTACACGAGAGTCATCACTCAGCTAACATATTTTTCTGTTTTCGAAACTGAAAAACTCGTTTTGGGATCCCCCATGGATCTGTTAAACCAATAAACAAAAATCGTCAGACTAATCGTGTGCATCTTAAAACAGCTGGGAGCTGCAACAGCTTTAAGAATCATAAAGTTTCAGCTTAAATCCTGAATTACAGATAAATTTTTAGGATGAACAATTTTGTTTCAAATGAACTAGAGAAGGATTTCAAATTTCAGCACAAATTTCTTGACAGCTAAGACTTGAACCTGCGAGCTTCGGAGAAATAGTATGGCATTCAACCTACAATTTTTTCTCCATTCATTTGTGTATTACTTTTCTTAATGACATTCTAAGTTCTCTCCACTTTCGAAGCATTGACTTGACTGATAAAAGCCTGCTTCTAAGATATAACCATATATTGTCGAATTTAAAGAAAGCTTCAAAATAAAAAACAAAACTGAAAGAGCTAGTGACTGTAGATTTCTTAATATTCTGAACACTAATTAAACATAATTTTAGTAAAATTTGGACTTCAGTTCGCCAGTAGTGTGCCAGAAGCATAGAAGAGTTGTGTAAATTAATGATCTTACTGTTCGGTTGCCATATCTGAAGTCAGTTAGAAAATAAAACGAATGTATCCTATAATCTTTGGACTAATCCAGCGAACATCAGCGAAGCACCATTACAGTCAAGCGCTACAAGATGCCACCGCATCGCAAAATGCACGAAGAAACGGATGAATGGAGTGTAAACAAGCATTGACAAGGCGTTGAAATGATTTTGACTGACTTTCAATGTTGTGACACTATGTCGCGCCAGTGTTAGGCGAAGCGCTCGCTGCCTACTCGGACAAATCAAACAAAAATCGGAATTGAAATGTGTGTGCATGCGTGTGTGTGTATGATGGGCGTTTAGATGGACATGGCGAACTTTGTATGGTGCGCTGAAATGCCAGAATGCGTGTTGCTGACGATGTACAAAACAAAGTTGTTAACTTTTGTTCGTGTGTGTGTGATGGCGGTGTGGCACGCAGAAGAAGATGTCAAATGACAAGATAAAGCTTCATTAAAATTCCGCCGCGCCATGTCAATCGCCATAAATGAAAATTTAATGAGTAGCGAAAATGTTTGAGTGCGCTAAAATCGATTTGAAGTGAAGTGGAAAAACAAAAGCGAAGCTCAGTTGAAGGCAACAGCTAAAGGTGTTAATTAAGCGCTAAAGATTCGTGAAGATTTTCCGAAATTCTTATAGCCGTATTGCAACATCAACATCAACATCATAAAAAAGCATTAGTTTCACTTTCTTGCATAATCCTTTATAAAACGATTATTTAATTAAAAACAAAAAAATCCACGCGTCAAAAAGAATTCGAAATTGATGCGCGAGAAAGTGAAAAAATTGCGTGCAACAGTTGCAAGTGCTAGCGCTAACACCCGAAACTGACACAATTACAGCACAGACACACAAACACTACACCGCTTACACCACTTACACCGCCAGCGCTACTACCACTCTTACGTATTGGCGTCTTCGCCCCGCCAAACATGCAACATTAAGCCGCAGGCGAAATATGGCAGTTTCGCTGGCAAATTTAACGCAAATTTCCAACGCATAAAATAAACCAAATCAACCGGTGAATCACACGAAAACATAAAACAGAAAATTCTGAAGCTGAATTCCACAAAAAAAAGTGTTGCATGCCACAGCTACATAAATTTGGCAACCTTCGACTCCTGTTGCCCGCGATGAGTCGGTTAGTTGGCACGAACGTCGCTTTGCCGACCGCCTGCAAGCCCTTGCAAATACATCACACATACATACACACGCACATATAAAGCGCATACACATACACACACGCAGTTTATATTTAAATCTTGTATTTTTTGTCTGCCGTTATTTTTGTCCGCTTGCCTGCCACATTTGCTGTTATTATTCTTGCTTAAATTGTCAATTGCAAGACAGTCGTTCGGGCCGCGTCGAGTCCCTAACGATTTATCTTACTTATTCACTCCAATGGCTCACCACACACACACACATATATATGTGTCGGCTTATAACGGGTGATCCAAGTAGAGCTACTCTTTTCGATAGCCTTCGTTTGACAGATCACGCGTGAGTCGTGTCAAGCTGTCATGTTCCCAAGCGACATCGATTCACTCCATGCAATCTTGAAAAGTTCCAAGAAGATCCGACGTTTTCGGGTCAAATTTTGACCTGCGATGTGGCCCATTTCTGGCTCATTGTGCAGCCTGAAGATCTCATCAATCAATGGACATATTAAGACAACACTACGATGAGCAGATAATTTCAGGTTTTGGGCCAGATGATTGGCCGCCAAGATTCAATTCAGGCCTTAGAGTAAACAGCACGCCTGCCATTCGCCAGTTACCAGTCGAAATGCTCCAACGAGTCATCGAAAATTGGACTCAACGGATGGATCATCTGAGACGTAGCCGTGGCCAACATTTGAAAGAGATAATCTTCCAAAAATAAATGAGATTCTTTATTGTTCTTTCGAATGACAATAAACACTCGCCATTTAGTTTGAAGTTTCTGTGTTTTTCTTCTAACAAGTAGGGCACTACGAAACGGATTACCCTTTATATATAATCTATACATACATATATACCCTTATGCATGCACATATCGATACATATTAATTTGCATGCATATCAGCGCGTATCTCTTTTCTTTTGGGGTCTTCCCGACCCCAATTATGTTGTGTTCATTGTGGTTGCAACAGCAACAACAAATCAATTTAACTTGTTTTGTGTTTTTTTTTTCGTTGCTTTTTTTGCCTTTAATCAGACGGAGCGCGCTGCATTTGCGGGCCGACGTATTTTTTTCTTTTTTGCAGCGCAGATATTTCAACTTTGTTGTTTGTTCAATAAAATTTTATTATCGGCTTAAATAACGGCTTGCATGTTTTTGACAATACGAGTTTTAGCGAAGAGTTGCCAACTTGTATTAGTTTTAAATTTTTTCAAAAATTCAAAAAAATGTTGCAGGCCTTGGAGTGGAAAATATACTTAGTAGAAGTTGCCTTCATTAAATGTCACGCGGAAATACGAGCTGTTTTTGAGAATATTTCATATAACATGTCTTTAGGACAATGGCTAAAAATTTGGCTGAAAAAATCAGCTAAAAAATGTCCCCTCAACCGAAGATATACTTGTATATACTTGGCGATGTGCTAAAAGTATCTCTTTTGTATACTAGTGGTTGGATTTATCCCTGCGAAACTCATACTAATGAGAAGTTCAACGCAACCCTTAGCTCCCTCAAAATATAAAGGGGCCTCTTCGAACTGAAAGTGAGTGGTCTTATGGTTAACGAGGGCAAGAAAAAGTACCTGGTGGTCACATACATAGATTAGTTCGAAAGACGCGAGATCTACGTCGCTGTGGACTATACATTTCAAAAAGATGAAGACTTTGTATTTCTCCGAACCAGCATTAATTCCACCAAAAAATCTAAGCCTGGGGATCAAGCGCAGAATAACTCTTGCTAACAGGTGCTACTGAACAAAAATTACGCTCTACAAGTCCTCATTATTGCCGTCCTATTAAACGGCATGTTTCTACATGGAAGATAATGACCCGAGATAAGAAAGCACTTGGAGCATTTGAGAGAACTGTGCTTCGCATGAGTTTCGTGAACGATGAATATCTGAGGATTGTGAAAAAACTATATGATCTCTGTGGCGGCATGGATAATGTTAAGTGCATCAAAATTCAGCGAATGCGCTGATGAGACCATGCCATTGGCATGTATGATGATTCTCCAGCGATATGCTCCTTTCGTTTTGCCCTATTCGACTCGTGACCCATGGGTGGACAATAGAATCTTCCAATGGAGGACCAAATGCATAGTGACCAGTGTGTATTTTGGAAGTAGAACAGACGTGACCTCGCAAAGGCTAGATGCAACTGGCGAAGTTTTGTGTTCCCGGCCCAGACCGACCCACTGTTGTAGTGCCGAAGAAAAAGTAGAAGAAGAAAATAATTCATAATTATTTTAAGAAATTTCAACCAAACTCTTTGGCTTTATCTGGCATCACTAAGACATCCGATCAAAGAACAGTCGAAAATACTCAAACCCATAAAATTCAAGGAAGGATAATAAAGAGCGCAGTTGCTTTTTGGTACTAAAGCATTCCAATTTATAATGGCGCTTAAGCAAATCAGCCTCTTCTCAGACAAATATCAATTATAAACACAAAAAGCTGGCAACCTTTTATAATTACCCCAATACACGATCAAGAAATCTTGTTCACATCAACTCGTAATTCTTCCGATAACGATTACTCATCGTCCTGTTTTAATTCTGCTTCTCTTTTGACGTGTTCTTCTTCATCTCGAATATTTATTTTTATTTCTCATTTTGGCTGCTGCAGTTAAGTTCGCATGATTCCAAGTCCTATTTTTATTGCTTTTTCAATCGTATGCTAAATTTGGCCTAAGGCTCAAATTGCACGCACAATTCTGCCGGCGAGAGAAAGTTTATAACCACAACACTGTTAACCAATACACACACGGGGGTTTTAGGTCAGGAATTTTTGCGGTATAACGATGAGTAAGTGGACCGCCGCCCTCAGCTTAACGAAAGTGTTACACATTCCCACAATTTTGAGTTAGCAGTTACAGGCCACAGAATGACCTTCAGAAAGACGAGTTGTGGCAACTGGAGAAAATCGTAATATTTGCAATGGTGAAAAGGTGTAGGAGTTACTAAGCAGAAGTGTAGATCTTAAAGAATGAAGAACCAAAATGTTAAAAAATAGATGCTTTTGGGTATGGACTAACTGAAAAAAAAATTAAAATTATTCTAAAAATTTAAAATTTTAGTTAGCCTGGTTTAGAACCGCTGAACTATCAAGTATAGCTAGGAACTCAACCTAAAAGGACGAAATATCACAGCACTATTTTGATTTGGAAGAGAAACTGCAGCAAACATAGCATTTAAGGTCAAATATATATCTACAAGCCGTTATCTCAAAAATAGTCTAGCAAATATACCGATTTTAAAATCTTTGAAATTCAGCTCGCAAAGTTTCTAGTAATTTTACTTGCGATTCAATATAAAAAGAGTGACTTACCGGGTAACAACGTCTTCTTTAAAGAATACATAACTATATTTGACGCTACCAAAATGTACTTAGTTCTTACCGTTAACGAGCTGCGAGAGTCTTTCTACAATTTCTCAAATATTTATTACATCAGAATGTGACTGCTCACGATTGAAAGCGAATTTGTGCCTGTAAGCGTATTTCCTTGATATTTGTGTTACCACTGCATGTCATGCCACATAAATATAAATCACGTTTGCTGCCACTTCAGCTTTTTCTGCGGAGTTCGCTGTGCATTTTACAACGAAGCACACACATGAGGACGCGTCTTAGAAAGAAAGAAGTGCAACAAGTTCACTAAGTTTTCAAAAAAAAAGCGATGAAAAAAGTTAACATTCACGTTTTCCGGTTCAAGTTGCATGCAACAATTTAGTAGTTAATGGTATATGTATATGCCACATTGCCACATCGTGATGATTATTATGTGCGCACTTATTTATTTATATAAAGGTAATTTCTAAGTACGCTTATAAGCAATAGACATGTGGCAGCAGCAGCATTTTACGGCACCTCCACGGGACCTAATAAAAATTATTTAGCTAACATGCAATAATGCTGAATACACACATAAATCTCCGATTCTCAATAACATATACTCAACATATATGTATATCTACCATATGTCTCTTAACTGAAGAAGAAGACCGCAAAACGCTGACAATTTCGTTTGATTTATTGGCTGAAAATGTGTCATTTGGTTTCTTGCTTTTGGCAGACAAAGCTCTAAGTACTCTAATTGAATTAGGACTACAACAGGAGAGCTTGAATCTATACTGTACATTTCTGTGCCCTTGTGATGTAGGTTTTCATATGATCCGACATATTGAAGGCTCCAGAAGCTTAGGTTGTGTTAGGTTACACTGGCTGGTTGTTAAGCTATACATAGAGCTGAATTTAAGTCGTGCACCACGTCAAAGCTTTTTGCGAAATTTTATAAAGACTTGATGTCTAATTCTGATACTTCATCTAGTCCATTGAACTGCGCAGCTCCTAGATATCTAAGCCTAGATATAGATAAGGCCAAACATAAGCAGAGGAGGCGTCTCTATCATACCTACTTCCCTGAACTTTCTAAATATGTCATCGTAGTTCAGTTTAATTTGAGGTGCAGCATTTGTCATACTGGAGGTCAAGACTTTTTGCGAGCTTTAAGATCACTTTCATATCTAATTTTGATACTTTATCTCTCGCCTTGATTTACAAAGCTCCTAGATATCTAAGACGATATTTAGATAATGCAAGACAGAAGCTTCGGAGGTGTTCTAGCATCTCTCGACAATCTTAAAGCTTTTTGCGAACTTTAAAAGCGCTTTCGTATCAAATTTTGATACTTTATCTAGCCCCTTGATTTGCAAATCTCCTTGATATCTTAGACGAGTTTTAGATATTGTTATACAGGAGCCCAGGAAGTGTCCTAGCATTTCTCTAAAAGCTTAAAGCTTTTTGCGAACTTTAAGAGCGCTTTCATACATAATTTTGATACTTTATCTAGTCTCTTGAACTTCGAAGCTCTTAGATATCTAAGAAAAGTTCTAGATAATGCTAGATAGAAGCTCAGGCGATGTTCTGTCATCTTTCGACAAGCTTAAAGCTTCTGGATTAACTTCCTCAAACAAAATGCTATTGAAATTTCGATATTAGAAAAAGTGTATTCCCATTATTTTGGAGTAAGCCTAATCAGTGTTTCGAATGCTACACAGTCACACACCCGATTAGTGAAGCAAAAGTCATTTAATAAAATACATGCTCCTCGCTGTCGTTATTACAAACCAAATAAGCGCCCTTATTAGAGTTTTAACATAAGATCAGTGAAGTGAGGAAGCAGAGTTCGGTGATAATTTCTATCGGGTTCATTGGGACAAAGTGCTATGTTACAATTTTTTGCAGATTTTTTTCTCCAGCAATTCACTGCAAAGCTTCACAGTCCACGATTCTTCCTCCTCGGGTACTGATGGACGTTTAGATGTTTGCGGTGAGATCTCCACTAGTCGGAATACCGAACAGTTAGGATCGTTTGCGCGTGAGTTGTTTAAGCGGCGAAGGCGGTTAGCTGGGAATTAGGGTTAGATTTTGTATGAGTGGTGTGTGTATGTGATGTGTGTATGAGGTCTAACCCCTGGCCACCAGTATGGGAAGCTCAACTAGTAGTAGTTGCGCCTACGAGATCTGACCGGAGACTTAATTCTGGTACCACGGGGAGCCCTTGGAGTTCGCTCCAACCTGCTCATGCAGGCTGGCTCCTCGAGAAGCGGTTGTTTAAAACAAAAATGCGGGAAGAACTGACATTTTGTCTGTTGAGTGTTGAGTGTTGAGTTGCATTGCAAGGCAGAGGTTTTAGTTTCTTAGTTCTATTTTTTCTAGGTTTCGATACAGTTTCTTCGAAAAAACTCATCACTTGAACTTTCGAACCCATTTATTCTTAACTTTTCAGACTTTTCTATGTATGCGCTGCACTCCTTTAACTGTACAACCTCTTTGCTTTCTTAAAAAGTTCCTTAACAGTAATGAGCTTTGAAGGGAATTTCCTACCATGGAGGATAGGTCGTCTTTAATGCGGTTTTGAAGACATGCGTTCTTTTGGTTAGAATTTTATTCCATTGTTATAATGATGGATCTATAAGCCAACTTAAATTTAAGCTGAGAAATGTTCGATTCAACGCCCTGATTTTCACAGTTCTCCCATACCAACACGGATAATGTCTAAACACTTGATTACGTCTAAGAATGTACTTTTTTGCTTTGTAAGCTTTTAATTGAACTTCAGCAGTTAATTATTAAGACAAGCATCGAATGCAGCTATAATTAGTCCATTAACTATTGATTAACGCTTAAAATGCATTACACGCCATTTGCCATACAAAACGCGCCTTTAAAAGCTCGCTAAACAGTTATTAAATAATTTGAAACACCCCAACCAACTCACACAAGCAGCGTTAAAGGGTTGACTGAGTGTGAATAAAGACAAGCACCCGACTCAATGCGGGCCACAGTCACCATACGACAGCGCGAGGACAACGAGTAGCAGCAAAATGCTCGCCACTTTCTATAATCTAACGGCACTACTGCGTCTCTGCGAAGCATTGACATTGACGCAGGACTTGGCGTTTATGGTGCAAAATATTGCCGAAGCCGCCAGCCAGGAACAGCGGCATGTGCACACAATCATTTATGTCAGTCAGGAGTATAGGCAAGGAGAAGAACAATTGCAAACAGGCACGCTACTCGCTGGACTACACTCATCACACAATCCGTGGCCAATGCTGAGTTTCGATGCCGCGGCACCAATTCGACGCTTGTGGGACAACTTCAATAATAATTACATAGTTGTGGCACGGCTTGCAGGGCAGCAGCAGGCAAATGTAGAATTCTTGCAAGTCTTGTGGCAACGACTTTGGCAAAATACACAAAGTCGTATAATATTGCTGCTGAACGATGACGTGAGCGCAGAATATGTGGCACGTATACTAAACTACTGTGCCACGCATAACGCGATGAACGTGATTGCTTTACGTCCAAAAGAGGCTGTGTTAGGGCGTAGCTACTGGACGTTGAGTATTTTTCCGGTGTGGCAAGTTGTCAAGCGCACGTTTCCAACGACATATAGGAGAACATTTCCGCAACATGTTGGCAATATGCACGGACAGCGGCTACGTATCGCAACCTCCAACTCTTATCCGCAGTGCTATCTCATGCGCGACGCACGCGGCGACGCGGTGGTCAGCGGACATATCGGCAAAATATTTGTCGAGTATGCACGGCGTCATAATGCCACGCTGGTGTATCCGTTTGGCAAAATGCAGGGCAGCTTATTTGTCGATCGCTTGGATGACTTGGTGCAAAATGGCAGTGCCGATATGAACTGCCAAGCCACATATGAGAACCCAAATCGCAATCTCAGCTACTCAAGAATGTTCGACAGTCATCGCTGGTGCCTAATGGTGCCTATGGAGCAACCGTTGCCACCAGCAACCTACTTTTTCATCATCTTCGACAAAGCTACACTCATTATGATGCTATTTGGGTTGCTGGCGCTCAGCTTTACGCTCACGCTGACTTTTTACTTGCAAGGCGCTGCCATCTCTTTTGCCGATCTTGTATTCAATGCGCCCATCTTGCAGGGTTTACTCGGTCAAACATTTTGGATGGAGAATCGCACTTTGGCCGCACGCAGCGCAATCTATGCAGGCATCTCGGTGGCTGGCATCATTTTCAGCACCACCTATGGCACATATTTGCAGAGTTTCAACATGCGTGCACCCATCGAAGCGCCGGCCGAAACTATACCGGAATTGTTGACACGCGGTCTCAAAATATTAATTCACAGCGATGAAGTAAAACTATTTGAATTGCCAGTGGAAGGGTATCAGTGGTTCGTGCCATTTATAAAGCAGATGACTGTTGTCGAGAACCGAAGTGAAATTGAGCAATTACGTAACGCATTCGACACGCGCTATGTATATCAGGTGACCACCATTTGGCCCATCATTGAAGAGCAACAAAAATTCTTTGCACGTCCAATTTTTCGCCTCTCCAATATCTGTCCTGTAACCCGTTGGCCTTTGGTAATCAGTTTTAGTGAAAATTCTGTGCATCGTTGGGCTATCAATGCCCTATTGGGTGATCTGCAAGCAGCGGGCCTGTTGGCGCACTGGAAACGACATGCCTTCATCGAAATGCTACAACTGAATCAGATTAATTTGCTGGATAAAAGTGAGAAAACGGATTTCGTACCAATGAAACTGGAGGCCCTCTATATTGTGTTAAGTGGACTTGCTGTGCTTGAGTTGATAGCTGTGGTGTGTATGCTGCTCGAATTGGTTTGGGCAAAACGAAGCGTTATTTTTAGACCAATTTTTGGTCAGAATTAACTACCTTAACGAAAGTGATGTAATATTAAATATTATATAGTCAGGGCTACGAATAATCACAATTCCTATAGTCATATGGTAATATTACTCAAAACACTCGTAAATAGTACGACTTCAGTTTGGGTTCGGAAGTATGCTGCTGAGGAGATGATAAAACATCTATATACATACCAACACAACAACTGCCAACTATGTTTTTCACTCACTCACGAAACCCACGGCTTAGATGGTCGAACCCACGTAAAGTTTGCTTAGTGCTTTTGTGTTGGAGGAGAGTTCATCGTGAAAAGCTCCCGATAGAAATTTATTCGAACTCTTTTAGGCCTCTAAGCGGTAGCTCTATTTGAAGTTGTAAAGTTTGATTTTCTAACTTCGATGATATTTAGTATTTTTCGAGGATATTGAAAATGTTGGTAAGGACGGAAAAAATACTTTGGTAAAACCATATCTTGCTGGTGGTAAACAGGTCAAAAGCTACTTGTTAGAATTCATTTGACTTACCGGAATCCATAAAAAATTCCGAACGGTATTTACATCATATTTTTTAAAGCAGTTGTCTTTCTAGCGTGGATCTCTAAACCCCTCCTACTCGCATATCGTATAAGCTCTCACGCAAAATTTCGAAATCCCTCTCATTTAGTACTATCCCTATTACTCCCACATACAAAAGGTTTCTCATTGATTATTTTTTCTTTAGCACTCCCAGCAGGGTTCAAACTTTGAACCCGCCAGTCAGAACAAATCTGAAATGTTGGGTCTCAGACTAACCCAGCAAGCGTTGATCAACTACCAGCAAAGTTCTTCTGGTTTATAGTAAATCGTAAGCGGCCTAGGAAACGCTTCGCTCCCAGCAAGATCCATCTTTTAGTGGTTGTCGGAGTTCTAACTGGACACTGGCTCAACGGGATTCATGCGGTAAGATTGATCATCTTGCTGTCTGGTAGAAGTTGAAATAGAATCATATCAAAATTACATCATCGACAGTTCCACTGCCAGCTTAAAGCAAAATGACTTCGGATCTCATACTTTTAGACATCCAGCTGAAATCTTCTTCTTCTTGAGTGTTTTCATCCTTTCGGACCGACATGACCTAGCCAGCGTAGCCGCTGTCATACAGCTCATCGTCGTGCCCAACGCGCAAAGGATCATAAATATTCCGCAGAACCTTTCTCCCGAAAACTCGTGACGTCGACACATCAGATATTCTCATCGTCCATGCCTCTGCACCATATAGCAGGACGGGAATAATGAGTGACTTAAAGAGTTTTGTTTTTATTCAATTGCCTACTTAGGCCCAAGTAGCACGAAGTTATAACTGTCAACAGTGACGTGGGAGCATAGTCGCGAGTGCGACGACTGTTTATTTGATGACGGAAGATATTTCGTCTTAACCTTGTTCACTACCAGACCCATTTGCTTCGGTTCCTAATCCATTCTGGAGAAAGCAGAACTAACGGCGCAGTTGTTGATGCTAATGATATCATAATAATCGGATTACGCCAACTTGTCTCAAACCTCGTTTGGTATCGAACGACTCGGAGAGGTCCTTCCCGATACTGACGGAGCTTTTGGTATTGATCAACGTCAGTTGACCCAGCTATAATAGTTTTACGGGGATACCAAATTCAGACTATAAAATCGACTAACAGGTGGTGTGTGTGGATCGTCTTCTCACAAGTCTTTTCCGCTTGGTGAATATCTGGTCAGTTGTTGATTTGCCAGGCCTAAGGCCACACTGATTACGTCCAATCAGTTTGTTGACGGTGGGCCTTAATCTTTCACACAATACGCTCGAGAATACCTTGTATGCGAAGTTGAAGAGGCTTATCCCACGGTAGTTGACGCCTATTGTGGGGTCTCCCTTTTTGTGGATTGGGCAAAACATAAATTCCAATCGTCGGGCATAAAAACAGATTGGAGTTCTTTCTTCTTCACAAAGGGACTGTACATAACAGTCTACCATAAGTGTGATCCCCAGCCATGCTGAGCGATCTGTCATCTAACTTAACCTAAGTCGCACAATCAATGAGGTCAATTGAAGTGCCGAAATATAAATAACCGAAATTACATCATTTCCCAATAATAATAGCGTCACCACATTTATTTGTGTGCCCTGAAAACCGTTATGTGGTTTCTTGCTGAAAGTGGACTAGTAGAAACCTCCCACCACCACTACACATTCTGACATTTTGACTTCGCTCACACCTCACACATGTGTGCATCACTGTGAGGGGTCACCCCGCGAGTCAGTAATCGTCATGTTGCAGCGCATTCAAATCCAATTTGTTGCACATGCAATTATTGTGCGATTGTCACCGCCATTAGCTAAACAATTATTGCACCAAATTGTTTCCCTTTGTTATTGCCAAGTACCAAATGTAGCTAAGCAACAAACAATGAACGTACATGCATTAAACTGAACATTGCCTGCCGCTTGCCCCATATGGCGGTCGCATGGCTATGTTTAATACATTTGACATGTTCAACATGTTGCGGTATACAAATTTTGTGGCACGTTTTTGTGGTGTCGTCTAGAATTTGGAAGCGCTTGGTGAGTGCTAACACCTGCAAAATAGCAATAACAACAACACAACAGCAATAGCATTAGCATAAACTGCCGCTAATGACATACATGTTGTCACTTTTGGCCATAGCCGTCGACGAAATGTGTTGCATGCACAAGTAATGTTGACTAAGTGGCGCAAAATGCTTGCACACATGCATCGCAGCACAAGGCTGTGCATGTGCAACAGGAAGCGGCGTTGCGCTAACACTAAAACCGATTTGTCTATCTCAGCTTATAACAAGCAGATGCAAAATAGCTGCAGAAATATCCGCAGCAACAACGAAAATAACGTTTAAAATTTAAATGCTGCCAAGAAATGAGTGCGCTTTCAAAGTGGCAAGCAGCAGTGGCTGCTGTTGCAACGAAGATGTCACAACAATCGCCGCAAGCGCTGCACAAACAACCAGCCAGCTGCAATTACATGTTCATATCAGTACACATGTACATAGTATGTGTGTATGTGCCTATGTGTGTGTGTGTGTGTGTGTGCTGGTAGATATTTTGGTAGCGTCTGTTTTTGACAGATGTGGAACCATTAAATCTGCTTCGTCTATTTTCGGTTATTTATTGCGCCTCACTTCCACTTTAGAGCGAGCGGCCTCTTTCGTTTCGGGGGCATGTTCGTGTTAATGCTGGCAAAGTGCATACTCATTGCATACACAACACATTGGTACGTACGCAGGTATGTGTGCTGGTGCTTTAGCATCGACAGTTCGTCCAATCATTTGTTGTTTTACTAACGAGATGTCGTCTAAATGACTTGTTGCCGCTTGTCTGGCGGTTTGGTGGTTAGCAGTTGAAAGCTGCTGTTGACTCGTAACTGTTGTCTGTTGCCTGCTGGCATCTTTTTGGTGCTTTATTGATGTTGCATTGACGAAATTCATGATGATTTATTTTTGGTCTTGTCATTATGCTGCATCTTCGTCTTTTTTCTGGTTCAAATAATGATTGCGCATGTGTCTTCTTGATTTTCACGACACCTTTATTGCCGAAGGCATTTCAATTCATTTTTTCTCCCGCTCGTCTTTGCTGAATTTTACATTAGATGCAAATTTGGTCTGAAACCAACAAATCTTTATAGATATATATAAATATATAGTCGTTTCTATTTTTAGCAAATCGGCGTCAATTCGATATACCAAGTGCAGCCAGGTCCTTCTCCACCTGATCTCTCCAACGGAGTCCTCTTCCTCTAGTAATCCCGGCGAATACTGCGTCGAATACTTTCAGAGCTGGAGTGTTCTCATCCATACGTACGAGATGACCTAATCAGCGTAGCCGCTGTCTCTTAAATGAATGTCAATGTCGTCGTCTAACTCATACAGCTCATCTTTCCATCGTATGCGATATTTGCCGTGGCCAATGCGTAAAGAACCATAATTCTTCCGCAGAAACTTCCTCGCGAAAACTCGTACTTCGGCTCATCAGATGTTGTTTTCATCCATGCCTCTGCACCATATAGCAAGACAGGAATAATAAGTGACTTTACTTCTCAATTGCCTACTCAGTACGAAGTGGGACCCGTTGGCAAGAGTTATTCTGCATTTGATTTCGATTCTTACTGGTTCTTAAATAGATGAAATTACCTACGACTTCGAAGTTATGACTGTCAACAGTGACTTGGGAGCCAAGTCCCGAGTGCGACGACTGTTTGTTTAATGACAGGAGATATTTCGTCATGGCCTCGTTCACTACCGACCTATTAGCTTCGGTTAATTATTCAAACTGGAGAAAGCAGAACAAACGGCGCGGTTGCTGAATCAAATGGTATCAATATCATCGGCGAACGCCAACTGCTGTACACTTTTGTGCCTTCTCGATTCAGCTCTGCAGCTCGAATTATTTTTTCCTTCAGTAGATTGAAGAAGTCGCACGATAAGGAGTCGCCTTGTCTAAAACCTCATTTGGCATCGAACGGCTCGGGTGGTCCTTCCCGATCCTGTCGGAGCCTGTCGTCAATTTACACAGTCGAATTAATTTTGCGAGTATACCAAATTCAGACAGGCAGCTCATTTTCGTCCTGTCAAAAGCAGCTTTGAAATCGACGAAGAGGTGCTGCATGTCGAGTTTCTTTTCACGGGTCTTTTCCAAGATCCAGGCCTAAAGCCACACTCATAAGGTCCAATCAGCTTGTTGTTGATGGGCTTTAATCTTTCACACAATATGCTCGATAGAACAATTTATGCTATTTTGCCGAGGCCTATCCCACGGTTATCCCACGCAGTTCGTGGAGTCTTCCTTTTCAGACGGGTAATTGCTATTCGAACTTCTTCATGGTCGGGCAATAGTACGTCTGTTCCTTCGTCATCGTTTGGTGAATCGGGTAAACTATGTTTACCTTTATCTTAATAAATGGTCAATCTCTTTAGAAATACGTCGAATGTAAATACTGGTATAAGTACCATACATATATGTATGAGTTTTTATCAAAAAATGAAAAATTCCGCTCCTCTCATTAACTTACTACATTTCCTTTTGATAACAACCGGTATCGAACTTCCTCCGGGGGTATTTAAAGAATAGTCCATCATATAACTTTAAGTCTTTTTTTTATTAATAGAAAATAAAGAGAATGTCGTCATATATTCCCCGCTCACCATTTCTGTCGCTTGTGAGTTTAAATTAATGTTAGTTGAAAATTTTACGAAGGGTCTGCGGCCACAAAGGTACCATAAATTGTTCCAAAGTTATTACAACTCAATTTCATGTATAGCAGGCGAATATTGTAATAAAAAGTTATTGTACAAAGAGAGCTGCATTCGTTAACACACAAAGCGACTTGAACGGTGGACAAACTAACATTGAACCCGCTGTCCGCGAAGGATAAACTTGTTCCGCTTGAAACGCCAACCAAGGAATTATTTAACAATGCAGTTCTTACAAAATATAACTGTGCTACTCAGTCTGATCGAATTGGCAACTGTGAAACAACAATTTTTTGAAATAATCTCAGATATCTGCGAAGCAACGACAAACGAACAACAAATTTACACTATCATCTACTTTAATGATAGGAATGTAGCTAATGGCGCTGCCGGAAGGGAACAACTGGACTTGTTTAAGGAAATCCATCAGCGAAACAGGCGTAACCCAGTAGCCGTTATGAATGTAGACAGCAATAACACCCACATCATGCAATATGCGTTGCAGTTTAATCGTAATTTGGTCAGTATAGTGGAACTTAGCGAGGACACCAACCAAAATGAGCAAATTTTAGACAAACTGTGGCAGCGATTACACCGAAATATGCAAAGCACACTCATACTGCTTTTCGATGACACAGCCAATGCCACTCACGTGAATCGGATCTTGAGTAGTTGCGTTGGAAAACACGCCATAAATGTTATCGCCTTGCAGCCGAAACTAGCAGTAAGCGACCACAGCTACTGGGCTGTGCAACTATTTTCCAAACAGCAAATCATTCGACGCAATTTTTCACCACATTATCACAATATATTCCGAAATCAATTGGAAAATATGCATGGTTATCCGCTGCGCATAGTAGATAAGGGTTGGTATCCACAAATTTATAACTTCACACCCAAACACGGACCTACCACGCTTAGCGGTTATTTGGGTAGGGCTTTAACAGAATACGCATATCGTCGCAATGCTACACTTACATCGCCATATCCGCCAAGCAGCAAAGTTTATTTTTTAAAAGAATTAGACGAAATCTTGCTGAATAACAGCGCAGTCACCGGTCCGCTTTGGCCGTTGCATGTCCTGGAGGATAGATTGAGTTTTTCGAATGCATTGCAAATGTTCGAGATGTGTCTGATGATACCGCTAGAGAAACCAATACCCAAGAACACATTCTACTACAACATATTTCACAAGACGCCGGTTATCTTATTTTTCGCCAGTCAGCTGCTAATCACTTGTATTTTGATACTCCTGTCACGTTGGAGAGATCACCAAAGACCACTTGGCTTCAATGATTTCTGCAACATTTCAGTGCTAGAAGGCCTACTGGGCATGCCGTTTCGGATGACGCAGCGCAGTACATTTATACATAGACTGATTTATATTATCATCTGGTTTAGGGCCTTAAATATTGATGTCGCCTACAATGCTTATCTGCAAAGTTTCAATTGTGGTGCACCAATTGAGCCGCTTTCAAAGACAATTGATGACGTAATCAAACGTGGTATTAAGGTAACTATGGACGCGACACATTTACAAAACTTTCGTAACGAAAACAATATACGTGTAAACTTGCACAAATTCACATTGTTCAGCAACTCTACCGAATTACTAACACTCCGTGACTCCTTGGATACAAGATTTGCATTTTATGCCCACGATATGTGGTTCGTTTACAAAGAGCAGCAGAAATATTTCTCTCGGCCACTTTTTCGCCTCACAGATATCTGCTCTAGGAAGAGTTCGCCATTGGCATTGCCTTTTCATACGAATTCAATGTATCGAGAAAGCTTAACGGACTTCATGGGCCGGCTGCTTGCAGCTGGACTGATAAAGTTTTGGGCACATAATAGTTTTTTTGAACTGGTATCGATGAAAAAAGTTTTGCTGGAAGATCGCAATAAGCAGGAACTTTTCAAACCAATGAAATTGGAAGATTTACAAGACGTCATCATTGTAATGAGCATTTTATTTACCGCGAGTTTTTGTTGCTTTCTGCTGGAACTTTTTTGGCAAAAACTTGAAAAGCTTTTCAATTCAATGGTGCGAATTAACCGAAGCATTACTAGTAGACCAATATTTTTGCGCTAAATGAGTACATACTTGTATAACTGTAATTATGTGACAAATATATTCCAAAATACTATGCTTAATTCATTCCGAAATGTTATCTTGAATTTGTTGAAAATATATAGCATTTGTGTATCTGAATCATTTTATATACTTTATCAGAGCATGTTTTATAGTCTGAGTATCTGAGTGCTATTCACTTAGGAGTGGCCAGTAGGAGAAGATCTGTGGGCTGAGTTTGGAACCCGACACGTAAAAAACGCCCCCCAATGGAAAGGAAGCAACAGCCTCGGACGGGAGACCCACCCTCTCCCGCCCCCTTTTTAATGACGATCATGTCAAACGCGTTAAGTATTATGAATAAGGGGATGCACCTGGAATGTCTGGTCTCTCAATTATGCCGCTGCCCAGCTGGATCAACTCCTCGTAAAAATAAAGGCTGCCTTCAGAGAAGGACGAGGTAACCAAAGATGCCTTCCATTAGCGCTGAAGGAAGGTTCGACCACAAGAAAGCATAACACCAGTAGAAGGTGAACCCGATTCACCAATCGATGATCGAGTAGACCGTAAAAAAGTCCGAATAGCAATTACCCGTCTTAGGAACAACAAAGCGGCAGGAGCCGATGGATTGCCGGCCGAGATATTCAAATATGAAGAATACGACGAAATACGGCGAGAAACTGAAAAGCAGCATGCATTAGCTTCCTTGTTGAATATAGTCGGACGAATGCATGCCCGACGATTGGAATTTAAGTCTGCTCTGCCCAATCCGCAAAATGAAAACCCCACAATCTGCGCCAACAACCATGAGATAAGCCTCTTCAATGAAAAATGAAAGATTAAAGCCCCCCGTCAACAAACTGAATGGAATTATTAGTATGACTTTAGGCTTAGAATATGAACAACTGACCAGATATCCACCATGATGAAAGTTTGGAAAAGACTCGTGAAAAGAGCATCGACACGCACCACCTCCTCGTCGATGCTTTTGACAGCACAAAAAGGAGCTGACTATATGCGGCGATGTCTGAATTTGGGATCCCTGCAAAACTAATACGGCTGTTTAAACTAACGTTGAGCAATACCTAAAGAGGACCTCTACGACAAAACGATTCCCTTTCGTACGTCTTCTTCAATCTACTGCTGAACAAAATAATTCAAGCTAGAGAACTTAATCGAAAAGATACAATCTTCTATAAGAGTGTACAGAATAACTCTTGCCAACAGGTGCTACTTTGAACTGAGTTGGCAATTGAAGAGTAAAGTCCTTTCTTGACGAACATAAACTAAACTCTATAAGTCACTTATTATTCCCGTCCTGCTATATGTTGCAGAGGCATGGACGATGACAGCATCTGATAAGACGACGTTACGAGTTTTCGAGAAAAAGGTTCTGTGGAAGATTTATGGTATTTAGCGCATTGGCCACGGCGAATATCGCATTCGATGGAACTATGAGCTGTATGAGCTATACGACGACAGTGACATAGTTTAGCGACTACGCTTGCTAAGTCATGTCGTCCGAATGGTTTAAAAAGCTCCAGCTTTGAGAGTATTCGACGTAGTACCCACCGCGGGAAGCAGAGGAAGACCTCCACTCCATTGGAAAGACCCGGTGGAGAAAGTCCTGGCTTCGCTTGAAATCTCCAATTGGCGCCAAACAGCGAAAACGAAGAACGACGGAAGCGCTGTTGTAAGCTCGGCTATAATCGGTGTCGACATCAATAAGGAAGAAGAATAGACCACGCAAACTCTCGGTTCCTCATCCAACACCGAATCGTTGAAACATGTACAGATGGTCGAAACAGTAATGGTCTAAATTGTTTTCGAAGAGTATGTCAAATTTTGTCCAAAAACTTATTTGTAGTAGACTTTTTCCTTCGACTGCGAGTAGGCAGCTGGGTTTTTCTAAAAAATGAGAGTATTGGTTATATTTATAGCTGAGTTGATTTAGCCATGTCCGTCTGTCTGTATATATACGAATTAGTCCCTCAGTTTTTAAGAAATCATTTTAAAATTTGGCACGCGTCATTTTCTCTTCAAGAAGCTGCTTATTTGTCGGAACTCCGGTCCGATATCGGACCACTATAACATATAGCTGCCACACAAACTGAACGATCGGAAAAAAGTTCTTGTAATCATGGTTTATGGCTTAAGGTAACAATATAATATCCGAAAAAATTGTTCAGATCGGATTACTATAGCATATAGCTTCCATACAAACTGAACACATAGCTATTAACATAAATGCACCTGTGAAGGATATTTAGCTTCGGTGCAACCGAAGTTAACGTTTTTTCTTGTTTTATTATTGAATCTAATTATCTCACAATTAAGGTGTGAACTTTTTACAGTTAAGAGTGTCAGAGCACCTACTCACTGTATGTATAGTATATGTCAACACAGTCACAATGACGTCCACTCAACGCCAGCATTATGAAGGTTATATTAAACTGTAAGCCCTTAATTGTTTTGCGATTCGCAGTGAACTTTACAATTATAATTTAATTACTTTTATTGGCTCTATGAGCAACACCGGTACTAAACGAAGGATGTGCTGAGCTTTGGCTCAGAACGTTGCATAATAGGCTAAACCAAGTATTGTTAAATTTGTAGACGGTTATAACGGCTTGTGAAGAGCACACGTTAGTTTCGCATTATGGAAGTGTTATACAACTTGACCGCACTACTCAGTTTAATCGAAATATCAAGCATACAGCAGCGCTACGCTGAGATAGTCCAGCAAATATGTAAAACTGTAGCCGCAGAGCAGGACGTCTTTACTTTTATATACGCAAGCAGCTACAATGTTAGTAACGATACCCCCGATCAGTTCCAATTAGACATTCCATCTATTTTGCATCAAACTGGAATGCTAAATATTATAACTGTGCTCAATAACGGTAGCCAATTAGCTACTGAGCCCTACGCGAAGCAATTTCATCACAACTTGCTCAGCGTAGTGCAACTTAGCGAAGACATACACCATAATGATCAAATTTTACAGATACTGTGGCTACGTTTGGACCGTAATAGACAAAGTGGACTTATATTGCTTTTGCCCGACGCGGCAAATGAAGGTTATGTGAGGAGCATTTACGCAAAGAGTGTCGAGAATTACGCCATAAATGTCATCGCCTTGCAGCCGCACTTGGCTGTAAACGAGCACAGTTACTGGACTCTACAACTATATCCTAAACAGCAAACTCTTCGGCAAAACTTTCCGCAGCATTACCAAAACATATTTCCCAAACAATTGGAAAACATGCATGGCCACCCCCTACGTATACTGCAAAACGGTTGGCACCCGCAATTGTATAACTTCACAGCTAGAGATGGAACCGTAAGGCTCAGTGGATATTTAGGCAGGGCTTTAACGAAGTATGCTCATCTTCGAAATGCTACAATTATAGCGGTAAAACCTTCCACCAATAAAATTTTCAATTATACTGATAGCCTAAATACTTACCTATCAGGCGAAGCGGACACAGGCCCGCTTTGGCCACTCCAAATAAGCCATCCGCAATTGAGTTACTCTTGCGTATATCAATATTATGACTTCTGCTTTATGGTGCCAAAGGAAAAGGCTTTGCCAAAGTTTACTTTCTTTCGTAATATAATGCAGATGCGAACTCGTGTTTTACTCTCCATCAGCTATGTATGTTTATCTTGCATTTGGACTGTTTTGAATCGCCTGGAACGCCAGCGTATGCCACCACTTTTCGATTACATACTGAATATTTATGTGTTTCAGGGCCTATTAGGTCTACCTTTTTGGACTAATGGAAGCAATC
This sequence comes from Bactrocera neohumeralis, assembly GCF_024586455.1. NCBI lineage: Eukaryota > Metazoa > Arthropoda > Insecta > Diptera > Tephritidae > Bactrocera > Bactrocera neohumeralis. Next base: position 13,701,841 of record NC_065919.1, on the reverse strand, counting down.
AATCGGTAAGAAAGGTCATATACATTATAATTTCGTTCTCGGGCGTCGTCATCGGAACAGCCTATATAACGCATCTGCAGAGTTACAATGTAGAAGCACCCATTGCTGCGCGCACCATAACTATTGATGATATACTGGAACGTGGCATCAAAATAGCTACGTGCAAAGATAGTTTACCCTGGGTAACGAACATAACAGATGTAAATCGGAATATTGATAAGCTTACTTTGTTCGATAACGTTACGGAATTTCTAACAAAACGAGATAGCCTAGACACAAACTATGCATATAGTGTCACCGATATGTGGATCGTCTACAATGAACAGCAGAAGTATTTCTCTCGACCGCTTTTTCGCCTGTCGGACATTTGCTTCGGAAAACATTTGCCAATGGTATTGCCTTTGCCTGCGAACTCAGTGTATCGTCACGACTTGAATGGGTTTTTTGGGAGATTGCATGAAATTGGTCTGAAAAACTATTGGTTGCATCATAGCTTTCAGGAGTTGGTGGAGATGAATTACACATCGCTAAAAGATCGAAACCCTAGGCATGGCTTTCAATCATTTAAAGTGAGTGACTTACGTTTAGTAATTCTCGAAATTACTATTTTGTACGGTATAAGTATTGGGTGCTTTATTTTTGAACTCAACTGGTTAAGACTAAGAAAGCTATGCAACTTGCTCTTAAGAATGTGTAATTATTAATAAAAATCAAGAAATATTTAAAGTTGTGCCAATTATATTATTAAGATATAGGTATTTTCGACACTATTTTGCTCTTCTTTTTTGCCGTTACGCTAATTTAACTTGTGGAACACAAGCCATGCAGTGTAAAATATACTAGCGTCAAAGCCTGTTCGGCGAGTTAGACATTTTTATGTGTTGTACCGTAGTTTGCTCCACAGAACATTTAGTTGATTATGGACGTAACTTAACTTGGCGTGGTGACTAAGGTTGTAGGGTTTTAATTTAATTAATTACAATTAATTAACGGTTAAAATGATAATGTTTCAATTAGCTGAGAGTCACTCTATAGCAGTTCAATAATAAGATATAAGCATACCAGAAACATCGCGTTTATGCTTTCTTGGATGTCTTAATTCTTAAGATAGGATTTTGAGGTAGAGAGAAGGTACAAAAGTAATACTAAATCAATTTAAACTGTATTAAGGGAGTATTCTTGTCTAGGATTTTGAAAAAATCGATCTTTTTTTTGCATATCTTGAAAGTTTAGACTTTCAAAAATATGACCTTAGAAGGATTTTTGAAAATTCGACTTCTTTTCGGAGATACAGCCGATTTTGTGACGTGGCATCCGTGTTCACTAGAATTGTCTCCAAAACTTTAAACGCGCGTTTCTCAAAACTGATTTTTCGGAACGATACCCACGATTTCTCAGGTTCTACTGGACCTTACTGGATTTACTTGAAATTTTTATGGAGTCTTCTTTATAGGCTTGTCTATGGTTGGAACTAGCCCCATCCCCAAATTTTTATTTTTATTATTTTTAAAAAATTCGAAATTTTCAGAAAAAGTGATCCAAAAAAAATTTTTTTTCCGGCGTTCGCCATTTTGTGAAAAAAAAAATTTCCCACTTTTCCGTAGTTCCGGCCATTGCGACATTATTCTAGATTAATAATTTTTTTTTTGGTTTCAGATAACTAGGAGGGTTGAAATCATGGGTATGGTCACGTGGAAATTTTTAGAGACCCCCACTTCGTCAGCTCATAATTTTTGAAATTTTTTACTTTTTTTAGTTTTTAATTTTTTTCTGTACTTTTCTAAAATTAACAAATAACTTATAAAAAAATGGATAGTAAAAATATTAATTGCCTTTTTTTACGACACTTTAAAAATTACCTGAAATTCATGCTCCTAGACCAGAATACCCCCTAGGACACTGATACCACTACTTGGCCAGAAACAAGAACTTCATTTGGAACACAAGCAACTATTCCATTTCATCCTGCTATCTTCAGTGGTATGAATATATTTGTTTTGGAAAAATATCGCGCAGCTGAGCGCCTCTTTAGGAACATCGGATTGTGAAAAATTTGTTTCAGGTTTGATCATGTTGAAAACTTTATACATGAGATATTCAAAACTCACCCGTATTCTACAAAACTACTCAAAAACTTTTTTATCTATAATTATCTTTCCAATACGAACGAAAGCGACACACATGTGGCAAATGACCTAAGGTGCAATCAAAGGAAACATGACAATTTTATAATTTAAATAATAGCAGCAATTAAGCAATAAACTTCACTCGATAGTCGTAAACAAATAGGAACGTTTTCCTTGCCAAAACATTTAGAAGTATTACCAAAGTCGAACACAACGTCTAAAGCGGTGAATCTGTACTGCTAACTTATTAACCGAAATAATGCAGCTTCTGTACAATCTCACCACGTTGCTTAGCCTTATTGAGCCTTCAACGATAGAGCAACAGTTCACCGCAGTTATCAAGGATATCTGCACCGTTATAGCCAACGAACAGCAACTTTACACATTCATCCATGCCAGTTCAAAGGCCACACCAGATGCGATTAACGGCCACGCCTACCTAGATGTGACATTTGCTCTGCACACACTCGACACACCAAGTCCAACAGCTGTGATCAGTATTGACCGCCTCGCGCCCATTAAGAATTATACGGAGCTCTTTCATCACAGTTTACTCAGTGTGGTGCAACTCAGCCAAGAGAAGCAGGCCGATAAGCAACTACTTAGCGCAATGTGGCAACGCCTCGAGGAGAACAGAAGCACACGCCTCTTACTGCTTTTCAATGACGCAGCAAGTGAAGCTTATGTAACGCTGATTCTGAAGTACTGTGCCGACCAAAGCGCCATAAACGTCATCGGCTTGCAGCCAGGCATGGCGGTGTACGAGCACAGTTATTGGACGTTGCAAATATTTCCCAAGCAGCGCATTATTCGACAGACTTTTGCAACACACTATCGCGATTTGTACCCCCGCCATATGGAGAATATGCACGGACACGTTTTGCGTGTTATAGAGAATGCCTGGTATCCCGTTTTATACAATTTCACACCCAAGCACGGACCTGCAAAGCTCAGTGGGTATGGAGGCAAAGCAATAGTAGAGTATGCACGTCATCATAATGCATCGATCACGTCTCCGATAAAAGTCATGGATAGAGAATTTTTGTTTCCAGAATCGTGCGATCTGCTGCGTAATAAAAGCGCAGATATGGGCTTACTTTCACCCATACAAATGTGGAAATCACGCATAAGTTACTCGTCCGTGTTGATTTTCAAGGATTATTGTATGATGCTACCAGTGGAGAAACCATTGCCCCGTTATACTTTCTACTACGAAATAGTGGATTTATGTGTGATTGCTATATTCTGTGTCAGCATCATTTTGATCTCCTTCGTCTTGGCCGTTATGTCGCATTGGTATGACCGGCAGCGAAATCAGCTCTGCCTCGAATGCGTTTGCTCACTTGCAGTGTTACAAAGACTGCTAGGTGCTCCATATCAAGCCCAGCGACACATTTCCACTCTGCACAAGTTTATCAGCATTATCATATCGCTGACCGGTATAATCATCAGCAACAGTTATTCGACTTATCTACAGGCTTACACTGTAACCGCACCGGCAGCTTCGCATATGAATACCGTAGATGATATTTTGAAGAATGGCATACAAATTGCGCTTAGTACCGCCAACATTAACTGGATAAACAAGGAAAAGTATCATACAGATATGCTTAAGAATTATACATTATTCAAAAATTTCACCGATTTGCTTTTGCTGCGCGACAAACTCGACACGCGGTACGCATTTCCGGTCAGCGATATGTGGCATATCTATGAACAACAGCAGAAATATTTCTCCAAACCGCTCTTTCGCATTTCGAATATTTGCTTTGGGAAAAACGTTCCAATGGCATTCATCTTACAGGCGAACTCAATCTACCGGCCAACAGTAAATGAATTCATGGCCAGAGTGCAAGAGGCCGGCTTAATAAAGTTTTGGTATCGTCATAGTTTTGTAGAATTAGTTGCGATGGGCGTAATCAAATTGGACGATCTCAATAAGAAGGCGTGCTTTGTACCACTCAAATTAGCGGACATGGTTGTTGTGTTTTATTTTATGAGTATATTAATTGCCTTGTGTATTTTATGTTTTTTGTTGGAGATTTTTTGGTTGAGAATTCGAAAGCATTCGGAAATTTGTCTCAAGCTCGTGCTTAAAGGAATTAAAAAGTTACATTTTCGCGGCCGCCGCTGATAAGATGATGTGGCAACTGAAAACAAAAAATATTACGAGAACTTGTATCGGCTATTTGAGGACTTATAACATAAGAAACCACTAGAAAATTACGCTTTAATGTACGGATGATTTTGTGTCACTATATTCTCGCTTTTTAATAAGTCTTTAAATGTTACTTCAAGCATCTAACTATATTAAAAATTAAACCGAAAATATGCGTATTATTTTATTTTGAATTTTCCATGAATTCTTACTTGGAGATTTCCGCTCTCTTGCTCTCTCACTTGGTAACATTCATATAGGTAATCCGTCGAATCTTTAACATTAACAAAAGACTAGTTTATAATTTCAGAAATGATATTATCAGAAGATTTTGTGCTGTCAGAAGAAGCATTAAAATTGACGAAGAGGTGGTGTGTAATAATCCTCTCTCTTTTGGTGAATTGGGCAGAGCACACTTAAATTCAAATCGTTGGGCATGCTTTCGACCGACCATATTGTACAAAGAGCATGGCTCCTTATCATCTTTACTTGGACGGACAATGAAACGTTCGCTCCATATTTATTGACTGGGTAATGCCTCTCCTGGTGTTATGCTTTCTTTTCGTCAGACCTTCCTTGTGTTTGTTGACGTGCGTTTGATTAGTCCGAGTCAATGTTGAGACCTCGGGGCGTACGCACGTCTAAAACACTGGAGAAGTGCCTTCCGTCCATCACAGCGTGATCGATCTAGTTGGTGACTTTTCAATCCGGAGACAGCTAGGTAGCTTAATGAATTTTCCTATGTTGAAATCAAGTAATACAGAAAGCCATATTTCGGGTCCCGGCGAAGTCGATTTGGGAATATTTCATCATAGAGGCTGAATTTACCAACCATTGTGTCAGAGACATCTTCTGGCGTTAAACTCGCCAAGCACGACTAAGACATCGTGGCGGGGGCAGCTCTCATAGGTGCGCTACATGCGCTCATAAAAAACATCTTTGGTCACATCGTTCGTCTCTTCCGTCGAGGCGCTTTAATATGGATTGTGGCTAGACGTTCATACACCGTGATGAATTCCAGGACTCGGCGAAGGAGTCTCTCTCTCACCATGAATCACACACCGAATTTGTCCTCCTTTGTATGGACACTGTAGTAAATGACACAAAAATCTACTCATCTCAGTCCATATACCGTCCATTGCACTTTTAAAAGAGAGTATAGTAGTTTTCTTCAATCATCAAATTTATTTTATCGCCTTCAAAGTAAAATCCATTTGAAGCGATGCACATGTGACAACGCTTCTTCCAATCGTCAAAACAGTTTTTATAGGCACTTTCCGAGATGGCCCTCAGCTCTCGCGTCGAATTTGTTTTGATATCTTCAATTAAGCTCAAAGCTAAATCACTTGAATATGGTGCTTGCTCAATGATATTTGTTGAGTGTTTGGCCAAGATTTAACACAAATACGTAAAAAAATTTTGTAAAATTCGAGAAACACTACTGCGGTCGACTGACATAAACAGCTGCTGTAAACACACTTGTTGACAGATCGCGCTAATTTTTGGCGTCATAATAAAGGACACTTGTACCAACCTGAGAAAAAAAATTTACTTCTCTTCCATATTAGCGTGAGATGAGAGGGGGAAGTGAGGAATTCCCGCTACTTTCTTGACAGGATGTATGGAGAGAAAATGGATTATAACCCCACCCACTCCACAGATCAGAGATATTGAAGTTTAGACTTGTGACGGTACAAAAGTGCTTTATTGTAGCTGATATCAAGATTGGTCAAAGGGCGTGGCACCGCCTACCTTAATGTGAATTCTTATATCTAAGAAACTTATCGACCGTATTCCATCAAATTTGGAGCTCAATTTTATGTCGGCATTTATATGTTACCTTCTGGAAATATGCGAAATCGGATGGTAACCGATCTAATTTCCCATATATATGTATGTAACAATTTTAAATTCAATATGATGATTGAAGTTATCGGAGGCAATTCTTATATTTTTTTTATATTGTTAATTTATGATTTTTTCCGATAAAACATATTTCGTGGGCGTGATAAAGTTCCGATTCTGCCCATCTGTTAATATATAATATACAATTTACCATCCATGGTATAAAGCTCTTTAAGTTTCAAAAGAAAACGGAAGAAAAATACTTTGTGACTTGCGAATGCTTCAATTTCAAGCGAAAGCTTTTAGTTGATTTAAAATTATGAAAGCTCACCAAATAAGCTTTTGTTAGTTGATTTAAAATTATTTTTATGAAAGCTCACCAAATAAGTTTTTGTTAATTGTTTTAAAACTATTTTTATAAAAGCTCACCAAGTAAGTAAATTGAGCTTTTTAAGACACTCGCTAGACAAATAAATTAAGTGCTTAAATTAAATGCGGCCTTTGCTGAGCTTTAAAGCTCTTTAGTGCAAAATATATTACCTACACAATAAATTTATCAGCATATTTTAAGGAGCTAGACAATTTCAAATTTTTAAATTACGGTAAGGTAAATATTTATCATAAAGTTCAATTTTCCCTTTAGTGCAGAGTTGAACTTTTTGAGTGCTAAGTACTTTCCCAGTAACAAATAAACAAATGAGGGAAGGTGATCTACTAAACAGCTGGCACATTAATAATAATATAAGTCAATGTATACTAACCATTCGTTAGTTACTGGTTAAATTAATATATCATACCCTGAACAGGGTACATTAAGTTTGCCACGAAGTTTGTAACACACAAAACGAAACGTCAGAGACCCTATAAAGTGTATATAGTTATAATTTTTCAGCGTGATGAGATTCGTCGATTTAGTCATGCTTGTCCGTCTGCATGTACACTAACTAGTCCTTTGATATTTGATATATCGATATAAAATTTTGCACGCGTTTTTTTCTCCTTACTGAGCTGCTCATTTGTCGAAACCGACGATGTTGAAGCTCTATGGCATACAGCTGCCATAACCAAAAACTGAGCGGTCAAAATCATGTCTTTGTATGGAAAACTCTTTCATTTGACGAGATATCTTCCTGAAATTTCGTATGAATTATTACTTAAGTTAGCATTACATTTTCCGAAGAAATCGCTTACTACAGCATATAGCTGTCATACAAACTGAACTATCAGAATCAAGTTCTTGTATGAAAAACGTTTTCATTTGACGAGATATTTTTCTGATATTTTTCACGAATAATTGGGTAAAGAAGTAATATAACCTCCTGAGAATTTTTTCAGATCGGATCACTATGGCATATAGCAGCCATACAAACTGAATAATCAGAAACAAGTTCTTGAAAGGAAGCTTTGCTATTTGTGAAAGGTATTATAGCTACGGTGCAGCTGAAGTTTACGTTTTTTTCTTGTGGTTCACCTAAAATTAAATATACTTAAAAATAGTTTTATTCTAACTAATATCTGCATACCGCACCTGCATCCAGTTCAACCACAATAATCCACACTGACCAAAAGTTACCAGTTATTCTTATCTTATTCCACTTAACTCTATTGAGACACACACCGATGCACATTTTCAAACTGAAAAGTAATTGAACTTTTCATAATTCTCAGGCCAGACTATATATCAAACTGGCCGACCGAATATTTGGGCGGTAAGTGCCGACACACCTTTGGCGCGTTTGTGGCTCAAGTCTTTTGTTTTCACACATTTTACACACCGCAGTCTCACCTAATCACCGCAAAGGTGAGGGTGTTTTGTATTGTGATTTATTTTCGCAAGTAAACTATTTATATTGGGTTTAAGTGAGGTCAACCAACAAGTATCTCGCATGTACGTGCACATGTTAAAGGGCTAAAGTGTTGTAATCGATATTGAAATGTGGCAAGCGGGAGTGCATGTGCGAATATTTGAAGCAGAGTTGAGCAAATGCACAAGCCTATATGCGTGTATAGATTTATGGGTTATGGAATAAGACGAATATATGTAGCATATGTGTTGTATATGTGCGTAGAGCGACATTTTTCCATTCTCAAAACTGCGAAGAAAGTTGGGTGTAACAAATTTTGCCATGCATTTGAGTAAAAAAATCACTTTCAAGTATTCCAAAATGCTTCAACGTAGCACACGCAGTTTGTCGCTTCAAATAACCCCTTCTTGCCACCACTGAGGGTGGGATAGCCTCTAAACAAACCCCTCAAATTCAAATGCACGTGCAACACATTGTCAGATCGATTTCGATAACACTACGCACCAGCGCAACAATCTCGCAACAGGCTTGGTTCATGTACACGCTCCTCACCAGCGGCCACTCCCACGTGTTATTCAATTGTCACTCTCAAGGTGTTAAGTTGTTGGCTTCTAACAACGGTTAAAAGTATTTTGAATCATTTAAGCGCTTGTTCGATCGCATATATATTGCACCAAGTCTTTCGCTTTGTTGCTGTTGTAATTGTTATCTGACAGTTCCAACTCGCCGATGTGTTTCTAGCGTTCGCAGCGCATTGAATTTGAAATGCAATTGATTTATTGCTGTCTCGTCGTGCTGCCGACGCTGACAATTTGCATCGCGCAGCATGTGGCACATGTGTGTATGCGGCATGCACAGGTAGGTACGTGTATTCGAGCCATAGTTTTTAATTAATTGCCGCAAAGACAAAAACTCAGCGCATTCACGTTGATATTTGTTTGATTTCTGACTGTCTAACGGCGACAGTGCGTTGTCCGTTGACCTCCCTGCTGCACAGTCACAACATTGATTTGTATATATGTATGTCAAATATATATACTTATGTACGTTGGTAGATTGTCTACATACACTGTTTTTTTTTCTTTGTGCGTGTCTGTTAGGCGTCTATAATTTTTTGGGTCAACACTGTTGTCCGTCAATCAACATTTCTTGTACATTTCTTGCATCTCACCATTAATTGTTGTTGTTGTTTTAATATGCGCGTTATTTCGCCGTTTTTACAACAATTTTCACAGTTTGTTTTTACCATTTTTTTATATTTTTTGTATTCTTTTGTGACTTGCATATGTCACTTTGACCGCGCTGAATTGTCATTTCGGTGCTGCGCTCAGGGCAACACTAAAAAATTGTGAAACTCAAAAAATTAAAAAAAAAGTTAAAAAGTGTTTATACTGTTTATATTAAAATTCTTCACTACTCAAAATCCGCATACAATAAATGAACATTACACATAGCTGCTTAGTCAGCAAAGCCAGTTTTAGTATCAAGAATTTCATTATATAAGCCTAAAGCAACTAAGCAACCTATAATATTAATATTCTTCTTTATTTCCAATTTTTTTCTGCGTTGAAAATCGTTCGCTTTTTACACTGTTTTAACAAATTTATCGATTTTTTTTTTTTTGAATTTTTCATTTATATACATAGGGTCTAATAAAATATTTAGATGACGATTTTTGGTATATAGTATAGAGGGTAAAAAGTGTTGATAAAAAATTATCGATACAAATTATCGTTAGCAATCGATTAACGAATATTGCTTGCTTTTTTTGAAGTCGATACTTTTTTTGTACAAAATTCTATCGAATGCCACCGGAATCTGGTAAGATTCCCAACCTATTGGGTCATTGCGAGAGTATAGCCTTACTGAGGGCAAAGGGATTATTAGATCTAATGTGATCAATCTCGGGCCCAGCTATCTAGTAGTAGAACACTGGAGGATACTGAAGCACCCTGACAATCCGCTCCCATTCTACCAATAGCGGTTCTAGGGTACCTTTTATTGCTAGCTCATCACCTTTAAAATTTCTTGCGATGCCACTATGGCCCATTACTCAGACCAGTCTTATCACAAAGACACTCGATTCTATTGATAGCGAGATTAGGCACTCCTTGATCAACCCTGAACGCACGGCTTGTGAGCTCCATGGCTAGCATCGCCGCTTTGCTATCTGAGTGAATAGTCACTTCTCTGAAAGAGCCTGCACTCCGGAGCAGCAAATCTGCTGCTACCTTAATGGCTGCAAGGTTTTGACAGTAAACCCCTCCTCCAACCTTTCTCAAAAGCTTTGACCCATCGATAAAAACTCCTCCTACGGCTTCTTCCCGCCCATAGCTCTCTCATCTATGGGCAGAGATCCCAGACTTAGGTCTGACCACTTTATGATAAAAGTGATCCGATATGAAGTCAATGTATCGCGAATATGCACGTGTCATACACCTTCCGACGATGTCTACAGGCATTATGCGCAAGATGGCGTTAAAGATGCCCATGGTTGGAGCGAACCTTGCACCACACATGCTGATGAGCGCCGTCCGTTGAACGCTCTCGAGTTTCTTTGCAAGTGTGATCTTTTCTAGAGCCCTCCACCACATAAAGACTCTATAAAACAAAATTGGCTTGACTATGGTGTTATAGAGCAAGAGGACTACTTTCGGTGAAAGACCCCACGTTTTGTCAATGGCTCCTCTACAGCAGTATAAGGCAATCGATACCTTCTTTGCTCTCTCTTCGATATTCAGCTTCCAAGAAAGCTTCCTATCCCCAGATATTTCACTTTATTCGCCATTTGCAGACAGACGTCTCCCATTTGTGACAGCGGTGCCACCGGTATCTTATATCTTCTGTTAAATAAAACTAGCTCGATTTTTCCTGGGTTGATGGAGAGACCGTAGACCTGGGATATCCCTGCTCAACTTGTACACGATACTCCGGAACTTTCCTTTGAAGCACATCGTCTGCATCCTCAAGTTTTTTAAGCAGATTCGTAACGACCAAAAACCATGGCAAAGATGAGTCAAAGCCGAAAAAACCATGTCAAACCAAGTCAAAAATCAAGGTTATGTTGTCACTTTTCTTCAATTATCTAGGTATGGTGCACTCCGAATTCTTTCCGAGCGGCCAAACTATCAACAAAGAATATTACTTAAGTTTTATGCGTCATTTGCGCAAAGCTATTGGAAAAAAGAGGCCGGAATTATGAGACAACAACGCTTGGTTTTTGCACCACGATAATGCATCGTCTCTTACTGCTTTGATTCTTCGTGAGTTTTTCGCCAAATTTTTAACCAATATCGTGCCCCAACCAGAGTATCCGCCTGATTTAGCTCCGTGTGACTTCTGGCTTTTTAACGTACTCTAACGACCGTTCCGGAGAAACCGTTTTGAGTCAATTGAAGACATTAAACGTGAATCGCATTGAAGGCTATTCAGGAAATTGACTTAACAACTGTTTCGAGGATTGGAAAAAATCTTGGCACAAGTGTATTGTGGCCAAGGAAGATTACTTTTAGGGGGACGACATAGATTTCGAAGAGTAAATTAAGAATATTAAAATTATGAACAAAGTCTTACTTTTTTTGCTCGTAGTAGTATATGAGAAAACACCAGTTTGAAGCTAATATTATTCAAGATAATATCAGGAAATCTATTTAGTGGGAGTATATGATATTTAAAGATAGCTGAGCAGTATGCTACATCAACGGGAAAAAGAGAAAAACAGATGTTTAATAGCAATAAAAATCCAAATGTATACAGATATGTTTTTAACAAGTAAAATTTGTTTATCATTGGTCATATTTCCAATGACGTAACTATTTAATATTGCGCTAAAACTAAGCATCACTAAAAGTAGGAGCAGAAAAATATACACATTTATGTAAATTCCACTGTGTGACTGACAAATTTGCCGCTGACAAAGCTTTCATTTTGATGGATTGCCATTTTTCTGACACAAGCGCACAATTGGCGGTCAAAAAGGCCGGGCATACAAATGACAAATGTGTCATGTTAAATACTTTTATTTCCATTTTCAACGCTGGCATTTAGGTTAGCAATGTAGGCTGTAGGGCGAACACAACAAGCGCAACGAAACCGACAACCGAGCGCCTTCGGTACGTGGATGTTAGCATAATTCGCTTTCAGCACTCGCAAAGCTTAAACAAAACGAGAATAAATAGCAAATACGTTTGGAGCTGTCATTGCGGAACTGCCGGTTGCCGGTTGAGCTTCAAAAAAAAGCATTGCCACTTCAAAAAACTCCAAGCGAAACGACTTTGGTGGCGGCGGCGGCAACAACAACAAATGCCAGGCGGTGGCGGTGCATCATATCGCATTGGCAACAAATTGTATGTGTGGTACGTGCGCATGCGCATGCGCATTGCCGCGTGGGAGTCAGAAGCGGCACGATTTGTGTCGCTTAACTATTTTTAAATGAAGAAATAAAATAGCGACGAACTGCACTAAGCAGCTGCCACATGCAACGTGCCGAGTAATGCGAAAAAGAAATGCCTTGGCGGCAACCACTTGGACGCGGTACTTGTATTACCGCAACTTTTGTTGTAGTAGTCGTCGCTATCTCGCCACACACACACATGGACAAACGCCAACTAATGCCGCATGTCGCGCTTCTTGCCACAAAAAAATTGGAGCACACGCGCACCCGCCAGCGGCACTTTATGGGTGGCCGCGCGCCGTTCGCCTTGTCAAATGTGACCGCTTGTGTGCAAACAAACCCCAAACACAGCGCAAGCAACAACCGCAGAAAGAAAGAAAAAGCGAAAGAAAAACAAAGCCACACTGGCCACACATATACGTACATATATATACACAAATATATAAATGTGGCGCATTAGGAAAGCGAAAAAATGTTGCACGTCCGCCGCTGCCTGTTGCAAGCCGGCACACGCAGACGCGACCTTGCCACACAATGCACGCCACACGAGTTAGGCGGCCGGCATCACTGCGATCGTTGCCATGCCGGCGCATTTAATTGATTGACAGCCATCAAGCAGACAAGCAGCGCAATAGTGCGCTATTAAAGGCCATAAATTGGCGCAAAAAAAAATGTGAAAAATCTGAAAAAGTGCATAAAATGTAAATCAGCACAAGCGACAAAAGCGGCACACAGCGGAAGTCGTCGCTGTGGCAGCGACAAAATAGAAAACGCCAAACGGCGGAAAAAACATCGCACGAGTTGCGCGCACGCGGCATGCAACCACCCACGCATGCGCACTCAACATGCCACACCACACCAGCCGGCAAACAAATCAAGCGCCCTCCACAGGCAGCAGTGACTAAAAGCGCAGCATTGACTTGCCGACAAACTGACAAAATGTATGCCACAAGCCAGCAGCGCCGAACTGCAGCAAACAAAAAGAGCACTGTATTTCAGTTTTCAAAGCGAAAAAAGTATTTGCTGCAAAATAAAACGAAGTAACGTTGAATATTCATGAAATCACGCGATTTTCGAAAATACACTTTTTTTGTCCATATGGAAGCGTGCTTGAATGACAGAAGCGCTGATCTCCAGCGGCGCTTTTAAAACTAGTGTGTGCATATGGAAATATTTAAGCGGAGTCTTGTGGCAGAGCGCTTAGTGATGCTTATGACAGTAACATAATAGTAACGGCATCCACAAGCAATTGCAATAAATCACTCATTTACTTGAACATCTATTATATGATATATGAGTTGGCAAAAAGCTGCTTGACTTCAATGGAGCCTAGCTGAAGGTCTTAATTGGTACAGGCATTTGGACCTCATGTGTTTTTGAAGCAACTTTGTGGCGTTTATATGAATTTTGCTGGTGATAACAAAGATAATTGAAATAGTGAAATTAATGAGAAGTCTAAAAAAACAAGAATGACAATTATTAACCTAATTTCAGCTGAAAATTCTAAATTAAGAATATTTACTAATAAAAAACTGTGATCTTCTATTAAATTACTAAATTTTGAAACTTTCCTTACCACTAGAGGCACTTACTAATTCAAAATTATTACTGTAATTGGTCGGACACTTACTTAACTGCTGTCTCCTATAACTTTTTCGCTTTTTTGGTCTTCATATATTCAAGTAGTATGGAACTTTTCACCAACAGACAAACAACCACGCTAATGCTAAAATACCATACATAACCGCAAAAGAAACGTCAAATCACTATATTTTATGCTGACATCGAATTTTTTTAGTATTATCTAAAATTCTACAATACTTCTAAAATATTCTTCTAAATTTTCAAATTGATCTGAGTAATAGCTTCGGAGATACAGACTTGAAAACTTCTGAGCGTTTTTCTTGAAACTTTTTTTTTGAAGTCGGTTCGCAAGATTTCTCGAGAACTACTCAACCGATCTTCATGAAATCTTACACAGGTTTTTGAAATAAATTCATAAAGCTTGGATGAAAGATTTTTTTCCGATTACAACTATTTGAAAATTTTTACAATTTTTATGTTTTTGTAAAAATTTCTGACAAAAATCTAATTTTAAGTTTTGTTTTTTTTTTTTTTCCTTCGTCCAAATTCTAAGTTAAGGTTTTAACTAAAACACGTTTATTTTTTCTATTTAGATGATCCTGTAAGGAGTTATCCTGCCAACGCGGGTGCATCTTTTTCCGAGCGGTCACTGGAAATAACGTCGCACTGGCCAAGCTTAAACTATAATATTTTTTTTTCAAAAATTTCAGAACTTCTTTGTTAATAGTGTATGTTTGTGACAATAAAAAATTCTAATTAAATATTTCATCATCATTTTTTATATGAAAAAGAAATGGCTGAAAAAAGGCCGTTTTTTACCCGAGGAAACCCATGTAACCGCTTAAGCTAATTTAAATTCCGAAAAATGGTAAAAAAAATCTTATTAAACAGCTGAAAAAGATTACTTTGCTTATTTCATCTACCTATTATTTCGTAGAAGCAAGGGGTATTGGTCCATTTTCTAAACAAATTTCTCGACGCAAAGTACACCATCAGAAAGTAGAGACTTCCACAACCATAAAGACTTTTGAAAAAAATTTCATATTTTGACTTGAAAATTTTCAATATTAGGTCAATATAACGGGGAAAAAAACAATACATATGTGACATAAGACGGTAAATTTATACCAAATAAAACTCATAACCTAGTTTTTTTGAATTTTTCGCATAAATTTTGAGGTTATTTGGAGAAAGTCTATATAAAAAGGCTATATATCTTTTCATTACCTATAACATTACCATATAACTTTTCTCTATTTAACCCTTAAATTTTGGAGTTAAAAGCAAACTCCGACGGTGCTGGGTGCAGTAGTGTTGCCGGCCATCCAGGTGAAACCTAAACAAAGTCATTCTGTCGAAAAAAATAAAATTCACAAAATGACGGCATTTAAAGAAAAGTTGAATTATACCAAAAACGACTGATTTTTGATTTTGCTTAGCAAAATTTTTATTTATTGTGATTATATCTACTAGTAGGTCATTTTATGGAAAGCTACAGCGTCTAGCAATAAGGATGACGTGATTTTTACAGCTCGTGGTGGCCATGTTTGTTCACGAATTTGAGTCAAATTTCGTGAGTGTATTCAGTAAGGTTGCCATTTCATCATGTTATGTCTCATTTTAGTAAAACTCCTGAAAAATTGTCCAAAGTTGTTACGCACATTCTTGTTTTCCGGTGGCTGCTGTAAGAGCTCTTGGCCTTAATTTGCGTCAAAAAATTGTAAATTGATTATAATCTCCGAGAATAGTGTGGCACCACCGTCAAAAAAAGCCCTCAATGAAGGAAATTTCGCCACCGTTCCGCTCAGTATTGAGGCCAATCTGAATCGGTCGGTTCAACATCGTTCTCCACAATTGGGTCTCTCTCCGATGACAGCATAGCGAACTTTGCAGTTGGATTTGACTCTACATCCATATACAATTGTATTGGCACAAGAACTGCAGCCGACAGATCATTTAAAGCGCCGTAACTTTGCTTATCAACCAACTACACTCTAGGAGCACGAGGAAAACATTCAGTACAACACAGTCGAAATGCTACACTGATCTTTGAAAAACGTCGTTTTTGTTGGTACAGAGGCGGAAATTGAAATCCGGACAATTAAGAATTCATGGTTTTTCTTATTTTTTTGCCAAATGTCTTGGATTTTGATTAACGTTGTGTGTGCTTATAATATTCCTAAATAAAGTTAAATGAGAGAAAAAAATTTTGTTTTCTTATTAAAATGTATTTTTTTTGCTAATTTTCTCTATTTGAGAATACAAGCTAAAGTACTTGTCCTCTTCTTTGCTACCTTGGTCTTCATAATATACCAAAGGTTCTCAATGAGGTTTAAAACTGTGCTGTTACCTGGCCATTCTACATAACCGCTACATAATATGTTGAACTTGAACTCGTCAGAGAAGATTCGTTCTGCCAATCGACTTCAGTCCAGGTTTTATGCTTTATAGCCCACAGGAGACGTTATTGACGCATTTTCTTAGTCAAAAGTCGCTTTTTGCCTGGTCGTTGAGTGTTCAAACCAACAGTCCGAAGCCTATTTCGTATAGTTCTAGCAATGATTTCGGTTTCAAGGTCTTCGATAATCTCCATTCTGATATTCTCAACGGTTTTTAATCGATCCTTTAGGCTAAAGCGATCCTCTCTAGAAGATGTTTCCTTGCAGATCTTCAACCTGGTTTTCTATTCAGAGACACACTCAATTTTGACATTAACTAATTATACAAAAACCGCAGAATATGCAACTTAAACCAACACATAAAACAATTTATTATTTATATATAACAAAATATTGCCATACAGGCTACATTTGACAAGGCAAAAACACAGCAAGCAATTTTGGGCATTGCCACTATCAAATTAAGATATTAATCATGACAACGCCTGCTTATTAAACTAGTTTTTTCGGCGCATACAAATGAGCTTATTAAAGAAACACGTATATCCTTAAAATATATGAATAAATATATTTTTATATGTATAAATACATATAGGTATATAGTATGTGTATTAATTTAAAACGTAAAATAATTTTTTTCAGTCGGCAATAATCAATTTAATTGGACGCTGTCGGTGCAGTTTAGGCTGAAGGAGCCGGTGCCCTGCCGGCATTTTATTACAATTAAATTTTTCTGGCTTTTTGTTGTTGTCAATGTTGCACTTGAACCTTGTGCTGCTGTCAAATTATACACCTCCATCGCTGCACGGGCACATAAAGTATGAATCGCTCGTGTGTAAACACAAGGACATTGTGTTAATGCCACAACCACTGCATCGTGCATCGCGTCATTAAATGTAAATTGCAGCGAGTGCAGTGAGTTATAAGCTGGGCGTGCGGTTTTTGTAGCTGTTGCTCTGATTTTAGTCGGACATGGTTTTTTGAGAAACGCTTTTATAGTGCAAACATACATATTGGGTAGTCGAAAAAGTATTTTCGTATTTCTCGTCTGCTACACGAATCGATACATTATAGTCTGCGTAAACTTCACAAATATCATTGGTGGCTAAAAGAAATATACAATAATTCAAAATATAGCTAATTTCTTCATTATTTTTACTCATTTTTGAACAGCTGTAACTTTTTTTCAAAATCCCCGAATTTAACTTTTTCGTGACTAAGTGAAACTTAAAATCTCACCTTTCTCACCTCGATATAACGTGATTGGTAGCACTGGAGATATACGACTTCAACGACATCAATTGACAAAATACGAAAAGACTTTTTCGACTACCCAATATTTATATACAAATGCACGTTCAGCTAAGTAAGTTAAGTGAGAAGGGTATATTTTGAACCTTTGAGCATAAAACCGAAATGCGCTGATTTTTCGTTGTTTGTTCGCTTATAAATGTGCATTTGTCCAATAAAAACTTTGAACTTCAGATCAAATGTTCCTTGATACCCGACATCACTTTTCTTACAACGCATTCTTACCACTATATCGATTAAATACAAAAACAAAATGTCTCGCAACAGGCTTTGTTGCCGCAACATTGCAAAAAAAACTGTTTTCGCCTGCCTAAAGGACAATTTTCTCATTAATATTTCTTGACGTTTTGCGCTCACAACGCATTAACGCCACGTTGCCAACATCAATACAAAAGACTGAAGCAACGAACCTCGTGTGTCGTCGCCGCCTCAGATGTAGATGACGGTAGAAAAATTACTTAATAATTTACATCAAAATTTATTAATTTTAATATGATTTATAAAAATTTATGAGCGGCTGTGAGGCATTAACAATTTGCCAATAAATAAATGTTGCTTGCCACAAAAGCCAAAAACAACAACAAGTGTATGTAAATTTGGTTAACTTTATATTTCAGAGTGCGTGTGTATATGAACATGCGCGTTTGCATGTAGTTAAGCTTCAGCACTACCGTTGACATTATAGCCGCAAGGCAAACAAACAGGCCGTCAAAGTAGGCTGCAACAGCGACGTCAACCTGCAACGTATCAAAAATTGAGGCAAAGAACAAGCATTTCGGTTGTTTGCCGAAAATCGACGCATTTTCGGTGGACTGCTGTTGCTGTCGCAAGTTTTACTCCGCAATAATGGCTGCAGGCTAAGAACGTACGCACATTAAGTTTGTAAAAGTGAGGCAGTGTAGGTATTAGCATATTGTTATATAAGCTATGCAACCAAAAATGCATGGATGCAGTGGTTACAGGTGAGTTGAATTATGGAAAAAAGCAAAAATAGATTAAAAAAAATTACATTTAAAAATTTTTAAATACAAAAGCTTGATTTTTATCGTTCGGTTTGTATGGCAGCTATATACTATAAACGTGCGATCTGGAAAATTTTTGCGAATATTGTAGCGTTGTCTTGAATAAGAAACTATACCAAATTTCTTGAAGCTACCTCAACAAATAACAAAGCTTTCCATACAAGAACTTGATGCCGATCGTTCAGTTATATGCTGTAAGAGTCCAATATGGGCGGTTTCGACAAATGAGCAGTGTTTTGGTGAGGGTACAAAAAGAAAAAAACATAAAACAAAAAAGTTGTTATTGTTGTTGTTGTTTTCAAATTAATTTTCCTTGGCATTGATATCAACACTGAACACAAAGGCGCATATTTTCGAAATTAAATAATAATACATAATATGTGAAAAAAAATTTGCGTCATATTTAAGTAAACCTGCCCACTGTACATAATCAAAGCAGTACTAAAAAGCAAAAACAAAGATTACAGCGAAACAATTTTGCATTTTTATAAGCAACTTAAATCAATTGAGTTGGTAAAAATCACAACAACATCGATGTAACAACAACAACAACAATACATTATAATAATAACAACAACAACAAAAACTACAAAAAATATAACAAGAACAAGATTGCTACAACAACAACAATACTACAACAACAGCAAAATACAACATTAACCAAATTACAACAACAATAAAACAGCAACGCCGCGGTAATAAAGATGAAAACAACATGCAAAAGATCAATAAGTTGGCAAGCAAGCGCGCGAAGTTCAGCGAGTGCAGCGCAGGGAACTACAAGAGGAGCTTACTAAAACGCTGAATGAGGCAGCGCAGTGTCCCAGCGCGTAAGCATATAATTTATGGCCAACATAATTGCCGTATGCGCCTTAATAGGACCGCACAAACCAGCGACAGCGCTTCACTGCTCCTTCCGCACACAAGCAAGCGATTATATGTAAATATATGTATGTATATATACAAATATACATGTTGTTGTTATTGCCACATTTCGTTAAGCTTGTTGTAGCGTTCCTTACATTAGTGCGAATGTGTGTGTGCGTGTGCTGCTGTTAAAATTACAAAAACAAAGTATACGCGTACGAAATGTGTGCCCTCAGCTCAGCTGGCGTGCAACAAATGCAGGCAGAAGTGCGTTGTGCGACATTGTAAGCGCTTCTCGTGTAGCGTTGCGTAAAACCAAAGGCATAATTAATCAATTTTCTACTCAACAGCCGAGACAGAAGCGGTAACGCGAAATATATTGGCGTACAAATCAGGCGGCAACAGCTAAAACGCCGCCAAAAACAGCGGCGGCTACAACAACAACACACAGTGAAAATTTAGTCATAATAAGACAAGCACTCAAAGACATGCAACATATGTTGCAATTTGCATGTAAATATGTTTAATTTGCAAGCAAAAGAAATTTAACTGTGTCTGTATGTATGTATATATTTGCTGGTGTTTTCAAAGCTTGTAAAAGTGCTGGCAAAGTTATGTTTCAATATATCACCCAGTAGTGAAGTGGAAATGGCAAATTGTAGGAAATTAAATTTTTTGGAGAAAACATTTTTCTTGCAAAACCCAGTATTTTATTAAAAAAAAAACATTTGGAAATTTTAAGGCTTTGGAAAGCAAAATTTAATGTTGCAAAATGTAAAACTCTTCCAAGCTCTGGAGTGGCATAATTATAAATTATTATCATTGTCTTCCTTAAAGTTAGGAAAGAGGTGAGATAATTCATGCAAAACAAGATCCTCTTTGGTAATTTTTATACTCTCGCAACAATGTTGCTAACGAGAGTATTATAGTTTTGTTCACATAACGGTTATTTGTAAGTCCTAAAACTAAAAGAGTCAGATATAGGGTTATATATACCAAAGTGATCAGGGTGACGAGTAGAGTTGAAATCCGGATGCCTGTCTGTCCGTCCGTCCGTGTGTCCGTCCGTCCGTCCGTCCGTGCAAGCTGTTATACTTGAGTAAAAATTGAGAATCATGATGAAACTTGGTACACGTATTCCTAAGAGGCTCCATAAGAAGGTTAAGTTCGAAGATGGGCAAAATCGGCCCACTGCCACGCCCACAAAATGGCGGAAACCGAAACCTATAAAGTGTCATAACTAAGCCATAAATAAAGATATTAAAGTGAAATTTGGCACAAAGGATCGCATTAGAGAGGGGCATATTTGGACGCAATTGTTTTGGAAAAGTGGGCGTGGCCCCGCCCCCTACTAAGTTTTTTGTACATATCTCGGAAACTACTATAGCTATGTCAACCAAAGTCTACAGAGTCGTTTTCTTCAGGCATTTCCATATACAGTTCAAAAATGGAAGAAATCGGATAATAACCACGCCCACCTCCCATACAAAGGTTATGTTCAAAATCACTAAAAGTGCGTTAACCGACTAACAAAAAACGTCAGAAACACTAAAATTTACGGAAGAAATGGCAGAAAGAAAGCTACACTCAGGCTTTTCTAAAAACTGAAAATGGGTGTGGCGTCGCCCACTTATGGACCAAAAACCATATCTCAGGAACTACTCTACCGATTTCAATGAAATTCGGTATATAATATTTTCTTAACACCCTGATGACATGAACGAAATATGGGTGAAATCGGTTCACAACCACGCCCTCTTCCAATATAACGCTATTTATTATTAAATCATTATCCAAAATTTTTTGTAAATAATCTCAAAAAATACCCGGAAATTGAAAATAAAAAACAAAATATTTAATTATTCATCAATAATTATTTTGCTGCCCTCAAAGTAATCCAAACCAGAAGTAATACATTTATGTCAACGATTTTTTCAGTCCTCGAAACACTTTTCATAAATACTTTTTGGGATGGCCTGTTTTGCTTTATCTCTACGGCCGACTGAAAACGCTTTGCAGGGAGCGGCAATTTCAGTTTGGAAACCAAGAAACCAAAAATCACACGGAGCCAAATCTGGTGAAAACGGTGGTTGATCGATGGTATTCATTGCGTTTTTGACTTTAAATTTGATCACAATCGTGACTCGGTGCGACGGTGCATTATCTTCGTGTAGAATCCATGAACTGTTCTTCCACAATTACGACCTTTTGGGATGGATTTTCTCACGCAGATGCCTCAATACGGCCAAACAGAACTCCGCATAGACCGTCTGTCCCTCCAGAACAAATTCATAATGCACCAAACCACAAATATCGAAAAAAGCAATGAGCATCACCTTGATTATTGAGCATATTTAGCGTGCTTTCTTTGGTTTCGGCTCGTTTTTTCCCTTCATTGCGATGATTTTTTACTTGTTTTCATGTGAAACTCATAAACCCAATTCTTATCAGCAGTTATAATGACCTCCATGAATGTAGGATCGGAATTTGCACGAATATGCATATCCAAAGAGACCTGTGTGCAGTTGTCTTTATGAAAAAAAAATCAGTTTTATCGGGACGAGTCGAGCAAGAACGTGTTTCATACCCAAAATATCCCACAAACTAATTCGAACGGACTTGTGATAAGTGTCGAGCACTATATCTTTCACTTTTTTAATATTTTCAACAATTGAAGAGGTCGTCGTCAAGAACGAGGTACATATGTCTTCAACGATCTCTCGGCCGTCTTTGAAGGCTTTCTATCAATCGTAGGCTTGTGGTTTTGATAAAACTGATTCACCGTAAGCCTTGTCCAACATTCGCAGTTATGCCACACTCAAGATTTGGTTAAAAATACAAAATTTTAGACAAATTCTTTGTTCAATATTTTTACCCATTGTAAAAATCGCAACGCTCTACTGAAGTGTACCGGCTTAAGCAGCTGCTGTAAACCAACTGGTTGTCAGATCTTTCTAGTGGCTCTGCTCGTTTAAATATTGACATGATTTTTCCTGTATTTCTGCATACTCAAATTTTTATTTAATTAAAAAAACTTCAGAAATTAAGCGGCGATATCTTGCATACAAATTTGTCCACGGGGATACCTAAACACGTGACTTATTACAAA
This sequence comes from Bactrocera neohumeralis, assembly GCF_024586455.1. Classification (NCBI taxonomy): domain Eukaryota; kingdom Metazoa; phylum Arthropoda; class Insecta; order Diptera; family Tephritidae; genus Bactrocera; species Bactrocera neohumeralis. Next base: position 13,679,222 of record NC_065919.1, on the reverse strand, counting down.
TTTTGCACGTGGTACGCAAACCAAGCGCGCATAAATTATACTCACACAGAAGGTTCAAGCACATTAATTAAATATTCATCAAACAGCAACACGTTGCAACTTTTGGTGACTTGTTGTTGCTGCAGCGCCAGTCAGCTTTCGCCGAAAACAGCGTGTCCACTAAGCACCTTCGAGCACATAATTTAGCTGTAAATTATTAATTTTGTTGTTTTCTGTCGCTTCTGCTATCACTTTTATTACTGCACTCAGTACCTTTTGGATAGCTATCGCGGCCTTTTCACATAAATCAACGCTTCTTGCGTTCAGTTATTTGACCCTGCCTGGCGTTTGCTGCGCAGGCGGCTTTACGCTTGCATAACCTTTTATTGGCGTGTCACCGTTTTGTTTTACGTGAACCACGCTTGGGAATTTTTGCCTGTGTTTTGGTTGGGTTTTCAAACTAATATTAAAGGATTTCTATTTTTCTTATCATTAGTTAGAAAAATAAAATTTCGCTCCCGACTAACTGAAAAAATATCTCTTTTCCTGGATTTTGTAGGAAATAGTATGGTCTGCAAAAATGAAATACTTTTCATCATATCACATATATAAAATTTTCAGCTGACAGTGTCAGTCATAACCAATATATAACCAATAACTAACCAATACTTAACCAATACTTAACCAATACATAACCAATACTTAACCAATAATTAACCAATACATAACAAATATATAACCATTTTAAAACCAAAACTCAAATTTTGTTTCAATATTAGTGATTTCTTTTGTATCGTTTTTACTTCGCCTGTAAACTTATGAAAAGTGATGTTACGATATTTTGCATTTTAAGGTGACGATATGTAGTATCTTCAATCGAAAGAAAATTACGTTTTTTAGCACGATTTCGTTTCAACCGAAATTTTACTGCTTTTAACATAATTTTCTCTCAAACTATTTTACTTCATTTCATCTGCTTTTTTATTGTTTTTTTTTTTTTTTGCTGTGAAATTTTGAATTTTTGAAATTTTTGTTGCACCTTCGTGGGCGAAAAGTTGAAATGATTTTTGACAGTTTTTAATGGGAAACGAGTATTAAAGTGTTACACGTGACAGCTCAGCCTCGGTCATCAGGTGTGTAGCGTGATAGGCAATGGAACTGTCAGTGTGGCATGTTGCTGTGGCACGCCTCAATTACGCCCGAATCGGATTTAATTTAACACACACACACGTACAACTTGTTGCTGCTGTTTGTATGTCAAAAAAGCAATTAAATTGCTATAAAAGAGGGACTTGTACGTAGATGCCGTTATAAATGAAAAAAATGTATGCTAAGAATTAAGTATACACAAGTAGTCGTATTTCAAAATTAGTGCGAGCTGCATTTGACGAAATTATTTTTGCTTAACTTAAAGCATAAACGAAAATCGAATAGAAGAAATTCGAAACCAAACAGTTGTCGATAGAAATTTTTTTCATAGCAACGTGGAGAAGATTGGTGGAGAGGTGTATTGTCACGAACTCTCAATCAACTTCAGCTTCAGACTTTCTAACGACTGCAGTGCTTTTCAGGTCAAGGTTGCTGCCATTAAGATAGCGCTAGATTTACTGCTCCGACTGGCAGCCTTCTTCAGTGTCGAGTGACTATCCATTACAGCCGCCCGTTCAGAGCTGTTCAAGGAATGTCTAACCTCGTTGTCAATGGCATTGAACCACTTTGTGTTAAGAATTGTGTGGATACCAGTGGATTTGTAAGTCACCGTATAGCTGACGATCTGGCAAGGAAAGGCGCTATAGCTCCGCTTTCAGTAAATCGGTCGGTGCTCTCTTCTCCTGGTGTGCTCTACTACTGGTTAGCTGACCTTCACGGGAGTTTCGTCAGCGCTGGGCCACTAGCGGTTCATGCGCTATGCTTTCTCGTCCAAGATCGATCGTAAGAGATCCAGTGAGCTCTTTCCTCTTAGTAAAGCTAGCCTCTTCCTAATTGTTGGAGCTCTAGCAAGCCATTGAATTGTCGGCGTTCATGCTGTAAGTTTGAAAACCTTACCGAACACCAGCTATAAAAGAAAGATGAAGAAGTGGAATAAATTTTGTCCTTTAACTATCCGGCTCTAGCAAGCTGAAATTTTAAACAATTAGGAGCTCACACCTTCCGATATCTCACCGACCTCATCGAGCTGTTGGGAATAGAAATTAAACGCCTAGACAAATTTTGTTTGAACACAACCCGCTTTACTGACTTATACGACTAATACACGAGTTCTGTTGTTTGGCTTCTAAAGTGACTGGATATAGTAGCCCAAGTGTGAACTCCGGATCAGCAATCGAACCCAACATAAGCTAACTTAACGTGAAGTTTTCTGGACAAATCAAGCTCTATGAGAAAACCGAAGCTCCGAATTTCCTCAGCCTTGGAAGCACCCTTTTGGATTTTCATTGGTTTTCAAAGTTAAAAGATACAATAAGATGCAAGACTTGACGAGGTTCTCAAGATAACTGGAACCAGTGTTCGTGATTTTTTTCACCCAAAACAACAACAATGATCTGGTTATAATAGTAAAATGTTTTTTTCAAAAGATCCCTAAGTCACAAACAGCAAAAGTTCTTTAAGATGAGATATGGAAATTGACTCGTACCTTTTCCAACCCAGTGCCCTTACGGCGATCTAATCCCGTTTGCATTGGCTTATGGGAAGTAGTAGTACCGGCTAAATCTCGAACTTAATGCTAAGAAATACACCAACCTTCATCAGTATTCATGGCGGAGCAGACAAACTACTCCTCCGGCGCCACGATTCTTTCCTTCATATCAATTATGATCTTGCGAAAATCACAACCGCCATATTAATACTCAACTTACATTTTGGGTAATTTCCATTCCGCTTGCGTCCAATAAATTTCCCTACGCATGCGGAATTAAGTTATCAACGGTAAAAATATGCAACATAAAATTTAGCGATTAATGCAATCAGGAGAAAGTAATTAAAATTAATGCACTCAGAAAATGAGGCACTCAAAACGCATGACAAACGACCGTGAGGGCAGTAAAAACAGCAACAACAACAACGAAATTAATGCAGCAACACGCAGGCGCGACTGTTGCCTCTCAGCTTTGCTCAAGATGTTGATAGCGTAATCGCTTGGCCGCGAAATAAACGCAATCAATCATGCGAAAATCAGCGACGCCACATAATGTGGCAACGCCTCAGTAACTCAAAAAACAAGCAACAGCAACAACAATGAACTGGCCACAATATTTTGCGAAGGCACTGCAATGGTGCGCTGTTTTTTCAAATTTTGGACACTGCAGCAAGTAAGATGCGTGCGAAATCGGCTGCAAAAAAGTAAAGAAGCGAAAATGTTCCCTCCAAGTCACAATCAACACTTTGGCATTGGCGGTGATGAGCTGCGCTGCAGGCCTGGCATAATGGACGCTGCGCTGTTGCTTGTTTTGGTTGGCGTGAGCGCCCATGGCGACAACGCAAACTTACCGTTATTAACCATGTTGTACGCAAAGTGCTTGATGGCTTTTGTACACACACATATGCATGTGAGTGTGTGGAGTGCGTGTGTTTATGTAATTTGTCACAGTTGACGGAATTTCGCATTTCTTAAAAATATTTTCGGCACAAACTTATAAACCGAATTTATGAACCGAAGTTGCAAAATGAAATTGATATTTTAGGCATATGACAGCCTTCAGGTAATGCTTATGGATTTTTCTAATTATTTTCTTTACTATATACATTAGGAATTTGATAATTTAATTTAAAGTAGGTCAGGTTATGCTTTCTCCAAAGGATTTTGAAGCTTCAAAGTTATTCCCGACTTTTCTTATTTCATTCATTTCATTTCATTCTATTCGTTGCCTTTTAATATCTTGTTGTTTCAATATGCGTTAGTGATTTAGCAGATTTGCTGGAGGTGTTGTTTTTGCTTTGCATATTTCGCTGATCACCAGAGGCTTGATGCAGAATTCATGCGCATTAAATTGCATGAGTTGCATAAAAATAAAGAAAACCGCAACTCAACTAAACGTTTAGAGAATTTTACGTCAATTGAACCCTACTCTCTTATGAGCTAGTGCCTAATCGAACGTTTTCGGCTGGAAGATGAGATGAACGTAGTTGAGGCGAAATGAGATTAGTTGCGATGAGGTCAGACATAAGATAAGATGAGATGACGTCAAATGAGATGAGGTAAAATGAGATAAAATAAGATACTCTTTCTTTATTGGCGTAGACACAGCTTACGTGACTATAACCGCGTTTACAACAGCGCGGCAGTCGTTCTTCCTTTTCGCTGTTTGGCGCCAATTGGAGATTCTAAGTGTAGCCAGGTCATGCTTTGCCTGGTCTTTCTAACGAAGTGGAGGTCTTCCTCTTCCTCTGAATGCAATACTCGCAGTTGCCAATTCACTGAAGACCATAAATCTTCCGCAGAACCTTTCTCTCGAAAACTCGTAACGTCGACTCATCAGATGTTGTCATCGTTCAAGTCTTATAGAGTTAGGTTTTTGTTCGTCGGAAGAGAACTTTACATCTCAATTGCCTACTCAGTCAGAAGTAGCATTTGTTGGCGAGAGATCTTTCCCGATCCGTCAGTTTAAACAGCCGCATTGGTCTTGCGGGGATACCAAATTCAGACAACGCCGCATAAAGGCAGCTCCCTTAAAATCAAAGAAGAGGTGGTGTGAGTAGATCCTCATTACAAGGATCTTTTCCAAAATGAAGCGCATGATGAATATTTGGTCAGTTGATGATTTTCCAGGCCTAAAGCTCCACTGGTAAGATTCAATCAGTTTGTTGACGGTGGGCTTTAATCCTTCACTCCGTACGCTCGATAGAACACTACATGCGATATTGAGGAGGCTTATCCCGCGGGTGTTGGCGCTGATTGTGCGGTTTCTCGTTTTGTGGATTGCGCAGAGCATACTTAACACTTAAATTCCAATCGTCCGGCATCTTTTCGTCCGACCATTTTCTACAAAGAGGCTAATGCATTCTTATCAGTTCTTCGCCGCCGTATATGAATCGGTCGGCCCCCACCGCTTTGTTGATCTTAAGACGGATATTTGCTATTCGGACTTCTTCAGGGTCGGGCAATAGAACGCCTGCTCCATTGTCATCGATTGAGGAATCGGGTTCGCCAACTCCTGATGTTATGCCTTCAGTGCCGTTCAAGTGTTCCCTCTATAATTTTAGTATCGGTTACTAGATCACCTCTGGGGGCTCTACAAAAGTATGCTCCGGTCTTGAAACTTCTGCAGTAGCCGCATCTTTTCGTAGAATATTCGAGCATTACTCCTGTCTGCAAATGCGTCTTCCCTCTTCAGCTCTCGGTATCTAACCCATCCTACACGTGTTGTGGTAGATTGTAACGTTGCGAGGTAGGCAGTCTGTTTTCTCTCCGCTGCGACACGGCACTCCTCGTCGTACCAACTTTTCTATTGCATTTTCCGTTGCAACTGTACGTAAGGAGCTTGAAATGCCGTTCCATAGTTCCCTTATACCAAGTTGTTTACGAGTGCTCACAGAGAGTAGGTAAAGGATGGAGTCATGTGCAGAAGTTCAGGCAAGTGAGTGAAGCTCTCTGATCGCCATTCACTTCGGAGTGGCCAGAAACGATTCTCTTACATGTGACTCAAGCAGGTCACCATTTCCGGTCTTAGACCAAAGACCCTCTGGGTAGCCAAAGAACAACCATTTGAAGACGAGCTAAAGTCAGAAGGCGAAACATCGCCTTCACAGGGTTGTGCATTGAGGTCCTAAACTCAGTGCACGACCCTGTGAAAGCGTCAAAAATGTCCCCAATGAACAGTAAAAAACAGCCTCGATTCGGACTCAGTATTGAAAAAAGTGTATATCGCTAAAGACTTATAAATTTTACATATATGTACATTAAATAACACCTAAATCACCTAAAAATTGCACACCATGATAAAAAAGGGTGTCACAATCAAGTAAAATTTAACGAGCTTACCCATTTTGGACAAAAAGCACGAAACTAACGGAAATACTAACTAATTGGCTGCTTGAGCGCAACAAAGTATTTGCAAAGTGCACGGTTAAGTGGCGTTTTTGCGAAAATACTCACGCTCGCAATATGGTTTCCTTCAATGAATCTGTATTACACCAAAATTAAAAACAGCAAAAACACAGGCTCATCAAACAACTTGTCAAGTGAAATAAAATTTTCCATTAACACATCGTAAAACCTCTTTTGGCACTCATCATAATGAAATACAGCGTTATTGCGATGCGCCAGGGCTTGAAAAAATATGTAAAAACCTAAAACATATAAAAACAAGCGCTGAAATTAAGAAATGAAAATGAAACGGTAGTAAGTCACAGAACAACTGCAGCAACAAAAACAGAAAGAAACAACAACAACTACGGAATATATGAAAAAACGATTACAAGCAACAAACAAGCACAAGAAGGAGCATCATAAGAGGCAACTAAAAATCAACAAACAAAAATTTTATAACCTCAAAAAACAGATATTGTCAAAAGTGAAACTGGTAATTAAGTACTGCGGACGCCACACGCAACTTGACACACACCATCAGCGTGCTGCCTTAGCGCACAGTACGGTATTTGTATGCGTGTGTGTGTGTGCCCTTTGTTGTTTGGTTTTTGTGTTGTTGTTGCGCGCTTGCGGGTATCAAGTATCCTGTGGCAGCCGCAAATGGTCACAGCAATAACAACAAATCGTAAATCTTCGGACTGTCATTATTTGCCTTTAATATATCCAGTTTCAGTGCCAGCAATCGCGGCAGAACAACAAAAAGTTGCCGAAAAACGCAAAAACAAACAGAAGTCGGCCAACGAAAGACTTAAGCGGCGAACTCGCTTGCTGCCATTGTCAATGCCACTGCCACGGCTGAGTGCGGCAGTTCTGACAATAGCCGCCTTCCTTCCTCACTCCCTCTCTCTATCTCGCTCTTTTCCACTCTTATTGTTCGCTGTCTCTGCGTGGCAAAAGTTAATTTCGGCCAATTTCAAGTGAAGTGCATGAAAAAAGTGGACAGCTCCTTGAATGCTTCACTTTTTTGATGGCAGTTGTTGTTGTTATTTATTCATATGTTTTTCTTTTTTTACTTCTTCCACTTATTAGCGCTAAGAATTTTGCTTTTGGCCGCCGCTATAAAAACAGGTGTTGCAAGTGCTGCGAAGTGATGCCACTGAATTGCGAATTGTCTGTCCGGCTGACTTACTGACCGAACTGACCGCCTATTGTTGCCGCCGCCGCCGCCGCTCATTTTGGTGGCCTTTGTTTGCTTATCACAAAAATCTGCAGTGATTCGCAGAAAGATGTATAGCAAAAACAACAGCAACAGCAAAGCGCGGTGCAGCGCAAAAAGAATTCCTGCGGGCAAACAGGCATTTCTCAGACAAGTTGCTGTTATTGTAGTGCAGGTGTGTGCGCTTTTGGGCGTCATTTTCGTAAAAACAGTTGTATGCAATTGCAGAAGGAATTATTTTTTTGCATTTCCGATTTAATTTTTTATAATTGCCATTTTTGTTGTTGTTACTTATGTGCAATGGCAGCAAATGTTTTGTTTTTGCACAATTTCCCATATTGTTATTTAACTTATTTATAAATTTTTTTATTTGTAAAATTTTCTATTGATTTCTCAAATGTTGTAAGACTATAACCATTTTCCTACTCTTTCGTCCTCACCGCGCACTCAGGAAACGTGAGTAACTATTGTGTTAGATGCAGTAGCCAACCCGTGGAGCCTAGGGTCACGGCTAAAAGACGCTCAAGTCGAATTGCGGCGTCTCGCGCCCGCTTCTCTATTGAACAGAGCGCCGTTCTTGAAAAAAACGGCTCGTATACGTGTATAAAGCTTTATACTACTCGCATGGCGAGATTGTGCGCTGTATTAGCGACCCGCCACGTGGAAATCACCCCCAATGAATATGAAACAACAAAATCGGACGAAATAGCCCACTTTTATGACGACCACAGCAAACGAAATAAAGACTATAATTTACGGGCATTCACCTGGAACGTAGGAGAAAGACTCAGTCGTCGGGTCTTGGCATACACTCCGGGAGCTAAAATTCGTTGTGGGATTTGTCGTGGGAGAAAGAAATTGTCGTCGAGTCCTAGCATTAAGTCCAGTGGATGAGCGTCTAGCCTTAATCCGTACCACAGCATATTTTTTAAACGTAACACTGATTTGAGCCCACGACCCGATGAAACAGAAGGACGATATGACCAAAGATGCCTTTGAGCGGTCATAAGACTTCGAAGTCGTAGATAATTTCGTCTACCTTGGAGCCAACATCAACACCAATAACAGTATCAGCCTTGAAATCCAACGCAAAATCACTCTTGCCAACTTGTGCAGCTTTGGACTGAGCAGGCAATTGAAAAGAAAAGCCATCTCCCAACGAACAAAGACAAAACTCTACAAGTTCCTCTTCATTCCCGTTCTACTATATGCTACGGAGGCATGAACAAGGACATCATCAGATGAGTCGGCCTTAGGAGTGTTCGAAAGAAAGGTTCTGCGGAAGATGTATGATCCGCATTAGCAACGGTGAATACTTCAGTTGATGGAACGATGAGCTGTATGGGATATACGGCGACATTGACATGGTTCAGCGCATCAAAACACAACGGCTGCGCTGAATAAGTCATGTTGTCCGGATGGAAGAGAACACTCCAGCTGTGAAGGTGTTCGATTCGATACAGCTCAATACCTCGATGGAAACAGAGGAAGAGGAAGACCTCCACTCCGTTGAAAAGATCAGCTGGAGAAGGAACTGTACTTGGTATCTCGAATTGGCGCCAAATAGCGAAAAGAAGAAACAACTGGCGCGCTGTTATTAACTCAGCTATAACCGCGTAAGCGGTATCTACGACAGTGAAGAAGAAGAAGAAGATTGCTCAGTAACAAATAATATGATCACTATAAAATTTTTTCGTATATAGTTCTCAATACAATAACCCGGCCAAAAACGACCACTTTGTTAAGAGCCAGTAGTTCGAAGGACCTCTTACAGTTCACTCTGGACCAGAAGCATCTCGTAGTCGCACAAGTTCTGGACTCAGGACTCAGGTCTAAGATCCAACAAGGACGCAGGAAGACTCGCTTCCAAACGGATGGAATTGGAGAAAAGGTGCCCACCTTAGCAAGCTCGTCGGCATTGCAGCTTCCGGTGATTTTGCTAAGACCATACAGTCTTATATGGATAAAGCTTATAGCTAATGCCAATAAAGCCATGCACTTCTTGACTAGATTTGAGCACATAGTCAGCGAGCTCAAAGCCAGTATAACCGCCCGAAAGAAGAAGAAGTGTGCACTTCGGTGCAGCACATCTACAGCTACCTTGAGAACAGCAACCTCCGCTTGAAAAACGCTACAGTGTTCTGCTAGTCTGAAAGTAGACTTAATGGAGAGCTCACGATAGAACATTCCAATATCCACTCTACCTGTTAACTTCCAACCATCGGTAAAAAAATATCACTACACCCCTTTTACAACGGTCACGCCCCGCACACAAGTACCCCGCAGGTTTTTCACCTGAAAAGGAACAGCGCCAGAAAAAAGTTGCGCGATTAAAAGCAATGAAATCGAAGCTGTGGAAATTTCAGTATGTTTCTGCCCAGAGCTCCTCATATACCAAGCTCCTTAAGTCCAATAGCAACCTTCGCCGCTAAGCACTGTCTACAGCTACAACGTCTAAAATGAGATGAACAACCATTGCACTGCTGGAGTTCTCCGTAGTGCACCACAAGTGCCGATGAGTGCCGCTCTCTGAACGCGTTCCAGCTGCTTTGCTAGTGTGGTATGTCCAAACGCTCTCCACCAGACAATGAACCCATAAAATATTATTAGCTTAACTATTATTGAGCCAAAACACCATTTTTGGTGAGAGGTTCCACCTCCACCCAATTGTTCTTCTACAACAATATAAGGCAACCGATGCTTTCCTCACTCTCTCCTCGATGTTTGTTTTCCATGAAAGCCTTCTATCAAAGTTAATCGTCAAGTACTACACACTTTCCACCGTTTAAAGAGCAGAGCCTCCAAATGAAAGGTCATTGTACAGACAATATCTTCTAGTGGATAATTTGATCTTAGATTTCATCCACGGAGAAGTTCGGAATCGATGTAGCAGTGGAACCATTAGATAATTCAAACATTTTACTATAAATATAGAAATATACACAGTTTCATACTATACTGTTATTGGGCAAATTAACTAATTTTATATTTAGTAATTACTATAAATTTTTCTAAATATAGAACTCGATAGAAATCTAAACCTACTGTTTGCACTGTTCGTTCAAATCTGCAGCCTCTCAACTGCACCAAACACAAATAATAAAACAAAAGACTGCCGCAACGAACTTAATTTCGTTAAGCGCTTATAAAGTTCCCGTTTTGCGATAATTGCCTTAGCCGAGAGGAAAACTAGCACGCCTTTCATTCAAACCGCATCAAGTTGGCCATTTTTCTTTGCCGCAAACCAAGGCTTATCTGCGTCGTTTCGACGAGCGCGTCAACATAATTTGTCATTTAGGCTAGTCGCAATGGCACACACACACACACGTATGTACATCTACGTATGGCCAACGGCAACACAAAACTGTTAAGCACGAAGATTGCGCCGCCGCGCTGTTGTGACGTTGGCGTCAAAGCGATGGTGTGGCGGTGATAATTCTCGTGCCGTTGCGGCGCGATAAAATTGATAAAAATTTACTTTTAATTTGATTTGGACAGAGTGTCTGATTGTTGTGTGCTCGTGTCTGTGTGAGTGTTGTTGATGAGAAATCTGCATGCACAGCGCGCGCCGTTGGCATAAATGGTATTTACTAGCGCCTTGTGCTCAATCAAATGATACTTATCAGCGCGCTATGATAGTAACGAAACGGCAGAAAAATAGCGCAAACGCATGGCCTGCTTAAAAAAAAATTGAAACTTTTTTCTTTTATAGAAAATAAATGACAAATATATAAATTGTTATTATTTTTTTAAATTTTGTATTATAATTTTTTATGGCATTTTTTTTTTTTTTGTGTAGACGACTTAATTTACTTGTAAATATTTTTTCGAAAACTTGTTTTTACGTTTTTTTTTTTGTTAGGCTCTCAATCAAAATTAGTCTTTATGAATTGTTTTTATTTTTTTCTTTGTTTGTTTACTATGCAAATGTCATTTTTAACCAACCTAACAATCCTGGCTAATCCGCCATCAGCCAGAGATATTGATATTGATCTACATTGGCGCACCGCAGCAACTAACTGGAATAAAAGAAATAACAACAATAATAACAATGATTATGCAATCGCTACTGAATGCGTATAATACTGACAAGCAGCAATAATTAACACTAATATATGTACATATATATGTATATATCCACAATTTGTCATCTCAAACACATTTTGAAACCTCTAGCCAGCCAGATTATCGTTATCGATTACCAAATTATTCATACAAGTATTTAAAATTTATTTGCATGCTTTTTAGACGTAATTAAAACCCATTATATATAATGGGCAATATACTAAAAATAATAAATATATGAAATATACTATTAAGGAGAAATAAGTGAGTATTTTTGGGCTTGGTCAGCAATTTTACAAATAAATTGAAAAAATCGGATATTCGAATGAAAATATTGCATATTTATAGAATATTGTTACTAAAAATATGCATCTATAACCTCTCAACATGGCGCCAAAATGCAGGCAACAATTTTTTCTCATTTTTCTCTTTCTTAATTAATTGGACTGAAAAAAGTAGCAAACAAATAATTTTTGGAGTGAAACTAGTTCGTTTTCTCAGAAGAAGTAGAAGACAATGTATTCCCTGAATTTATTTAATTTAATTGTCATAAAACTAGTGCCAAAATGTAGGCAATGATTATAATTTTTTCGGTTTTCAAAATATGTCCTAGTCCTAGTCCCAATTATCAGATAAAGTATAAATATTTATATGTTTCGAGTATATTTATAGAATATTGTTACTAAAAATAAAAATCATGCATGATAATTTGGAAGAAAATGCATCTATAACCTCTCAACATGGCGCCAAAATGCAGGCAACAATTTTTTCTCATTTTTCTCTTTTAGAAGCAAATCCTAATTGGACTGAAAAAAGTAGCAAACAAATAATTTTTGGAGTGAAACTAGTTCGTTTTCTCAGAAGAAGTAGAAGAAAATGTATTCACTGAATTTATTTAATTTAATTGTCATAAAATTAGTGCCAAAATGTAGGCAATGATTATAATTTTTTCGGTTTTCAAAATATGTCCAAGTCCTAGTCCCAATTATCAGATAAAGTATAAATATTTATATGTTTCGAGTATATTTGGTCTTTCTGAGACCAAAATAATTCTATTTACTAATAAAATGTAAATGAAATTAGGCGCCAAAATGTATGCAACGATTTTTGTTTTTTTTTTTTCTTTTAGAAGCAAATCCTAATTAGTCTGAAAAAATATCTGAAAAATCTTTTTTGGAGTATGGTCAGTCATTTTAAAAGCAAGTTGGAGAAAATTTTATTTCCTAAATTAGAATTGTCATAAAATTAGACTCCAAAATGTTATACTTTTTTTCTTATATGAAGAAATCTTAATTAGGCTGATAAAATACATCTATTTTTTATGTTTTGGAGTATAAGTAGTTTGTTTTCTGAGAACAAGTTTAAGAAATTATATTTACTAAATATAAGTTGTCATTAGACGCCAAAATGTAGGCAATACTTGTAATTTTTTTCTTTTAAGTAAGTCCTAATCCTAGTCGTAATCATCAGATAAAATATTTTGCACGTATATTTGGTCTTTCTGTGACCAAAATAATTATATTTACCAAATTTAAATTATCATAAAATGGGCAACAATTTTTGTTTTTTTTCTTTTTGAGAAGCAAATCCTAATTAGCTCATAAAATTAGGAAACAACATATTTGGAATATAACTGATTCGTTTTCTAAGATCAAGTTGAAGTAAATGTATTTACTAAATATAAATTGTCATAAACTTATGCGCCAAAATGTAGGCAATGATTGTGACTTAAGTTAGAATTCTGGTCCTAATCATTAGATAAAATATTTTTCGAGTATATTTTATTTTAGGATCGAGATAATTCTATTTACTAAATTCAAATTGACATAAAATTAAGAGCCAAAATGTAGGCAACGATTGCAATTTTTTCTTTTAAAAGTATATCCTAGTACTTGTCCCAATCATCAGATAAAATTTTTTTCCTGTACATTATGTATTTCTGTGACCAAAATAATTATATTTATTAAATTTAAGTTGACATAAAATTATGCGCCAAAAGGTAGGCAACGAATGTTCTACTGTTTTTCTCTCCTAGTTAAGCGGCAAAAATTATCAAAGAAAATATTTTTTTTAGTTTGTTTCATCTTTCTAAGAACTCATTGAAGAAAATTGAAATAACCAAATTTTAATTATCATAAAAATATTAAAGCAGAGAGATCTTTTTAAAATTCTGCAAAGCTTTAGAAAATTCATGCCATAATTTTTGGCATACAAAAAAAGTTGCTTTGCTTTTATCAGCATCAAAGTTTACTAACATGCAGTATACACAACCGACGCGCATGCCTCATTTGATAATAGGCGTTATAATACCAGCAATTAAACGAAATTTACTCCATAAGTCAGCGTTCGCCTACAAGCTAACTACACCCTGCAGGAAATTGTAGCGCTGCATTTGTAGCTTTGTGTGAAGCAAAAACTTTTTGATGAAATCAAAGCTCTAAACAATGCAAATAAAAGCGGTTTGTTGTGCAAATATTGTTGCCATTTAGCCACTCTTCAACATAATCGTGCAGAAGGCGCATAAATGCATAATAATTTCCAATTGGGCGTATAACTGTATGCCCACATAGCTGTGCAAATTTCGCAAACGCACGCATAAATGCCAATTTTATTGATGATATTTGTGCGAATTTATGATATGCAACGTTTATCTGCGGCATTAATGTGCCACTGTCTTTGTGTATTGCTTGGCACTTGGCAGGACTCGGATTTATTAGATATGCATGCGATCGCGCGCAACTCTACTAAGCTTATATGTATATTTCAGTAGCCGCATTTGTTTTACTTGTCGTAGTTAAGGTTTATGAGTGTTTGGTCTTGTCGACATAAAATATTTACAGTGAGTTGGACACGATTTCCAAATGCTGGTCATAAAATTCATTAGTGCAACCATTTAATGCGCGTAGAGTCGGCATAAAAATTGGCATTTCGACTGACTACGCGTTGCAAGCCATGCAAAAGCAAATGCAAATGTGATTAAAATTTGGTTTAGCAGATTGCTATCGCACATCAAGATTATGCGGCGATTTTTCATGTTACTCCATTTTTCGCGCAGCGACAATTTTTCACCACCAAACACTTTTGACGGCGCATTTTCATAGATTTCTTTTACGATCGACTAACGGCATGTTGAGTAATTAGCGAAATTTATTTAATATTTTTTCATTTAATAACAATTTTGTGGTAGCCGCACTTTTGCTCAATTAGTTTTGCTCAAATTTAAATGCTTGTCAAGGCACTAATTGAGCACAAGCTGTCAATAAATTAACAATTTTAAATTTGAAAAAATTATGGAAAAGTATTTCAGTTAGTGCTCGGCATTCACAAGTTTATAAAAGTGTGAGTTTTTGTGGCAAAATTATAAAAAATTATTTTTCATTTGTTTTAGTGCTCTACTGAGCAAAAGTACAAATGCTAGTATTAGCACATTAGACAGGATACTATTGACAAAGCAGAAAACTTATAAATAATTGTTTCAAAAAATTTGTTTTGTGAAATCTTTACATGAACTTTGACAATCTCGGATACCTAGGCTGTATTATTTGCGACTTAAAACTCATATAGGCAATGAGATATACGAGCAAATAGCAGTTTATAACATTTTCGAGCATTGCGCCGCTGTCTTCAGTATACCTAAACAATGTGTCAGATTCTGCGAACATGTCCTGACGCTGCCCTTAAATTTTGTAAAACAAAGACAGTTGAGCAGTTTTTAGTAATTTTACGTCGATCTGCTTCTAAACGGATCACTTTCATCTCTCTTTAGTATTGGAGTTATTCTGTTAATATACTACTATGAACCAATTGACTCAAAACGGTTTTCCCGGAGCAGTCGTTTGGGTTTTCTGAAAAGCAAGAAGTTACACGGAGCTAAATCAAGCGAATACCTTAGTTGGGGCACGACATTGGTTGAAAATTTGCCAAAAAAACTCACGAAGAATCAATGCAATATGCGGCGGTGTATTACCGTGATGCAAAAATCAAGAGTTTTCGGTCCATAATTCCGGCATCTTTTCACGAATAGCTTCGTGCAAACGACGCATAAGACTCAAATAGTATTCCTTGTTGGCATATTGGCTAGTCGGAAGGAATTCGGAGTACACCACACCTCGCTAATCGAAGAAAACTGTCGGCATAACCTTGATTTTGAGGTTTGACGTGGTATTTTCGGCTTCGGCTCACATTTATCACGTATTTGGCCGATTTATCGTCTGTTTCGTTTCGTAAACATAGATTCAAGACTCATCGTCTGTAATAATACGTTTCATAATATTCTGGTGGTCGAAAAGCATTGTTTCACAGATGTTAACGCGACGCTGTTTTTCGAAAAAATTTAGTGATTTTGGAGCCAGTTTTTCTTAGACCCAAATGATCTTTCAAACTCGTTTTCACTGATCCTTCCGATATACCTACGATAACAGTAACATCTCTGACTGTTAATCGTCGATTCTCAAGCACTGATTCCTTTATTTTGTTGACGTGTTGACCATTAGTTAATGTTGATGGGCCTCATGGACTTGGTTCGCCGTCAATGCTTTCTCGGCCCTCTTGGAATAATTTGTACCAATCAAAAACACTTGCTCGCGACTAACAATTACCACCGAATGATATACGTTTCGGCACCAGAAATTTGATTCCGCATAAAGAATTCAATGTAACTTCTTTGTTGAATAATTTCACTCATTGTAAAAACCGCCGAATGTACTTTGGGTACTTCAGAAAGACGAACGTATACTAAACACTAAAGATTATTTTGATGTAACACAGATGTTACTGACTCGATCCAACCATCCAAAAAAAAAATATTTCCACGAATGTGTTTTCGATTGGATTTTATTATTTGCCCACAGTAGTATTTCCTCGGATATAACCGCGTAAGCGATGTCTACGTCAAAAAAATAAGAAGACGAAGTATTTTATTAACAATAACATTTTTTAGCAATTATTCTTTAATTTATACTTTAAAATCGCATATATTAATTACTTATATTCCAAAGAGTTCGCATTGATACTGAAACCCCAAAAAATATCCTTAATTAAATGCTACTCTTTCATCCTGTTATCAAATGCATGCAGTCATCCACATAATATGTTCATAACATCAGCTATTAGTCCAGTCATTATAGTAAGTTCACCTCGGAATTCGATATACCCATCTATATGTCTGTAAATACTTGTATATTGACACCCTAAAGATAGAGATTCTTACCGAATTTAAGCTTAAATGACTGGACTATATGTTATGTTATTCCTAGTCAAATCTTAGTTCTGTTAAACCAGCAAAATATGTTATGTTATCAAAATTGGCTAATGTTAACAAGCTCTGCTATTGCTGAGCTTACATTATATTGCGGTTGCATTTATTATGTTAACCACACAGACTGTTATTGAGCTCAAACATGCTCTGCTCATTAATAGAGGGTTACAATTTGAAAAAATTATTTGAAGCAATAAAATCCAATTTATTTTCTCTAAATTAATTGAACAGCTTTAGCTGATATTTATAATTATACGAATATGTATGTATGACTGAATATAATATTTTGGAAGTTAAGCATGCGCACGCGCAGCAAACACCTGTCTTACAGCCATAAACATTTTACTGTACATTTAATTGCAGCTGCACACACACACAGACAGCAACCCGCACCCACGAAAATAGAAAATACTTATTGCAATGTACTAACCAGTGTAGTCATTGAGTAAAATATACAAAATAATTAAAAGTGCAAAAAATATGTATAAATGTATATAAGTACATATATGAGCAGAGTAGTAAATATTAACAGATATTTATACACATATGTACATATTTTATATGGTATATTTGGGCTCCAAAGTCTTGCCGGCAATCAGCCAATCAAGCAGACAAATGGGCGGCAATCAGCTCGAATTACCAACCCATGTAGGATATGCCACAGCGTGTCACACACACACACCCACTAAGCGCACAAATGGTCGCGGCATAAAAACATTTATTATTTGGCATTAAAAATTAAAGTTTCTTGCTTAAGTCTTTTGTTGCGGCGGCGATTAATTACAATGTGTAGCAAGTGTCCGTTACAATGCAATATAATATTTAATATCAACGTCTATGTTTTTAAGTAATACGTGTTATTTTTGTTGTCTTTGCTTAGCTGTTATTTGAGTGTGTAATATGAGCTGCTTGTAAAATATAAATCTGCTGATACTGCATTTTGAAAGCAGCGATAAATTTTAGTGTTTTTAGTGGCTCAGCAGTTTTATAAACGTTTAACACCCGTAGATTGTGAACAATGAAAATCTTGGAAATAATAAACAGGTAAAAGTGCCTAAAATTTGTGAGCCAAAACAATTGTAGTATATCCGATTATTCCAATTATTTCAAAATATTGGTTAGTCGAAAAAATATTTTCGTATTTTTCAATAGATGCCGTTGCAGTCGTATATCTCCAGCGTTACCAATCACATTGTGTCATACCATATAGTGTTGGAAAGGTGAGATTTTAAGCTTCTTTTAAACAAAAAAAAGTTCGGGAAGTTGAGGAAGAGTTACAGCTGTTCAAAAATGAATATTTTGAAATTTTAGTATAAAAAGAGAAGAATACCACGCAAGCCACCAATGCAATTTGTGAAGTTTACGGATACGATGCTGTATCAGTTCTTATAAGCACAACAATGGTTCGCTCGTTTCCATTCTGAAAATTTCGATGTCTAAGATGCAACGCGCTCTGGTCGACCTATCGTTGAAAAAGTCGAAGAAATTATGGAGATGATTGACGAGGATCGTCACATAAGCAGCCATGACATCGCTAAGAAACTTAACACTCATCACCAAACGATTTTGAACCACTCAAAAAAGGCTGGCTACAAAAAGAAGCTCGATGTTTGGGTACCACATGAATTGTCTGTAAAAAATTTAATGGACCGAATTAACATCTGCGATTCTTTGCTGAAACGAAATGAAATCGAACCATTTCTGAAGCGAATGGTAACAGGAGACGAAAATTGGATCAAATACGACAATAACGTGCGAAAAAAATCATGGTCCAGGCGTGGTGAAGCTCAACAAATGGTCACAAAGCCAGGATTAACGGCTCGAAAGGTTGTGCTGAGTGTTTGGTGGGATTAGAAAGGAATCATCCACTATGAGCTGCTACAGCCTGATCGAACGATTGATTATACATTTTACTGTCAAAAACTGATGAGATTGAAGCAGGCAATCGAAAAAAATCTATGATGACTCGGCAAAAACTGGGAGAGCTTGGCTCGTAAGTTTTGATACATCCACCATATATCCATGACCTTGCACCATCGGACTACCATTTGTTACGGTCAATGCAGAATTACCTTAATGAAATAAAGTTGGCTTCAAAAGAAGCCTGTGAAAATTACTTATCGCCGTTTTTCGCCGAGAAACAAGAAAAGTTTTACCCTAATGGAATAATGACTCTGGCGGAAAAATGACAAAAACGGGTCGACCAAAATGGTACATATTTGGTTCATTGAAGTTCATTATAAATATGAAAAAAAAGTTCTTTAGAAATACGAAAAGACTTTCTCGACTACCCTATACATTCTTCCACCATGATAATTGGACATATTAGGTTGTCAAAAAAGTCTTGCGGTATTTTCGCTAGTTGGCGCTGAAAGCGCGTAGTTCTAGTTTTATTCGTCGCATTGGGTCATGTTATACCTTTTTGGAAAGCTCATTTCACGCGCTAACACGTATTTGATTGATTGTCGTTTCTTTTAAGTCGTTCTTGAGTTATAGCGTCGCAAACATGGAGCAAAATAAATAGAAAATACGGCATATTTTACAGTACTAATACGATAAAGGCAAAAATACATCTCAAGCCGCCAATAAAATTTGTGCAGTTTATGGACCCGATACAGTTTCCATTTCCACCGCACAACGATGGTTTCAACGTTTTCGTTCTGGTGTAGAGGTGGTCGAAGATGCGCCACGCTCCGGAAGGCCTGTCGTCGAAAATTGCCATAAAATCGCTGAATTGGTCGAAAGAGACCGGCATAGTAGCAGCCGTAGCATCGGTCAAGAGCTGGGCATGAGTCATCAAAAATTCATTCCAATTTCAATAAAAAAAAAAATTCAATAAAAATACCGCAAGACTTTTTTGACAACCCAATATAAAAACTATTAAAAAATGTTTTCCCAAAATCTTTTTCTAGACTCTGCTGATCATGTCTCACCTCCAAAATCCAAGTTGAGTGAGTCATTACAACGCCGCTATTGAAGACTGACTCCTCCAGCGTTAAGTTATGTTGAAAAACTATTACCATCTTAATGCCAGCAAAATTTTTGAGATTACCATTTTGAAATTACCATAAAATTTAATATAACTGTACAACAACAAGTGCAGTCAACAACTTTGCAAGCATGTTTCATGCGGCCGTTAAACACAGATTAGCATATGAGCTAACGCCGCTGCCTGAAATGACTAATTTAGTTTTACACAAGTATTGTTGAAGTCCATTGAAAAAATACAATGTGTCTGAAATGGAGCTTTGAAAACATAAATTTGGCAAAAAAATACAATAAAGTCAATGCAAAGTGGCCACACATGCGCTTTGCCTCAACAATGGATCACTTAAAAATCGAACAATAAACGTTACAAGAATGGTGTTGTAGAAATATTAGCTGCAAACTCACAGCATGAGCATGCAGTTACATACCAAGCACAGTTAGAATAATAAGCGCCGACAATAACAATAAAAAATCCAAAGAAAAATGCCCTAACAACTCACGCCAAAGTCACCGCAAAGGCATTCACGCGGCAGCGCATAATGCTTGCATGTGGCATAAGTGCACACTTGTGGCAAGGCGGTGGCCACAACGCGGTTGCAGTAAACGTCATCACCCACCCACCAATTTTTCTGAATGCACCCACACATGCACACAAATAAGCTTACATAAAGTTTTGTTACAGTTTTTTTGCACTTTTGACTCGCCACAGTAGTTTTTTTTTCTACCATTTTTTCGCAAATTCGAAATCAGTATGCGAAAATCATGGCAGAAATTAATAGCTGAAATTTAAGCCACTTTAACAACAACAATTGTTTGTGTAAAAATAATAACTCAGAAATTTAGTAGGCAGCCTTAACTAGTAATCAAACAAATATATATATGTGCACACATACACATGCAAGTCGCATACACATTTATAACTGTAGCTGAAACAACAAGTAAAATAACAGTGAAGGCAGTAAAAATCGTGCTTGCCACAAATCGGCGCAAAACGCTTTGTTTTTTTCATACGGCAACTGCATGCAACCCACGAACTTGATTTCTGCCACAATTTTGATTCCGATTTTATTGCATTTTTACATTTTTTATTTCGACCATTGAACATGTGGCCGCGGAAGGTGTGCAACAAAGTGCATAAGCTGCCAAAACGAATGAAAACGTAAATACTGTTATAAAATATATTTCTACGCTGAGTAATTAAAGACACAGGAAAAAAGCTAACTTCGGCTGCAACGAAGTTATAATACCCTTCACAGGTGCATTTCTTATGGCATAAAAGAGTATACAAATTCTTTATATTGATTTTGACAACCGATTTGTATGAGAGATATATGCTATAATCCGATCTGAACAATCGAATATTGTAGCGTTACTTTGGGTAATAATTTATGCCAAATTTCGTGAAAATATTTGGTCAAATACGTATGCAAGGTGCATTCCAAAGTAAACAGGACTTAAAAAAATACAGAACAAATAGTTTTTTCGGCGAAATGAATTTATTTTATTCAAAATAGTCTCCTTCTGCTTCAATACAGCTTTTTGCATGGTCCAAAAGCATGTCGAATGAGTGTTTTAGCTCGTTGGCCGGTATGGCCGCCAGTATGCCGGTGCAAGCCTTTTGAATGGCCTCTGCGTCTGCATAACGCTTTCCTTTCATGGGCGAATGCAATTTTCCGAAAAGGAAAGAGTCGCACGGTGCCATATCAGGTAAATACGGGGAGTGGTTAATGGTTAAAATGTGATTTTTGGTCAAATAATCGTCCTTCGAATGTTGGAGTCTGAGCAATTTTTGGTCGTCAGTCAATTTGTGCGGAACAAACCGTGCACACATCTTTCGTAAGCCCAAATGTTCGGTCAAAATGCGATAAATCGATGTTTTGGAGATCTTCAATTCCATTTCCATGAATTTCAATGATGACTTCGGCTGATTTTTGATGAATTCACGCACAGTTTCGATGGAATTTCCGGTGATCACGGATTTTGATTGGCCCACATGTTGATCGTCATTTATGTCCTCACGACCACTTTGAAAACGTTGAAACCACTCGTGCACTCTGCTACGGTATAGGCAATCATCGCCATAAACTTGTTTCATCAATTGAAATGTTTCGGTAAAAGTTTTACCAATTTTAAAACAAAATTTAATGTTGGCTCTTTGTTCAAAGCTCATTTTCGCACCGATAACACAAACATACTGACACTTAAAACGCAAAAACGTCACTTCCAATCTACGAAATGTCATGGAACTCTCACTGGACAATCGATAAAGATAACAGTTTGTAACGCACCAGTCGACATATAGATGGCGCTACCGGGGGCGCTAGATATTCTGTTTACTTTAGAACACACCTTGTAAAATTTTTCATATAAAGACTTGAGTTTGATTGGTCAGTATGTATGGTAGCTGTATGCTATAGTTGTCGGATCTGAACAATTTCTTCGAAGATTATAGCGATTCTATGAATAATATTTTGTGCCAAATTTCGTGAAGGTATCTGATCAAAAATAAAAATTTTCCATACAAAGACCTGAGTTTGATCGGTCTGTTTGTATGGCAGCTATATGCTATAGCTATCTGATCTGAACAATTTTTTTTGGAGATTACAGCGATGTCTTAAATAATACTCTATACCAAATTTCGTGAAGATAGTTGGTAAAATAAATACAGTTTTTGTCCGTCAGGGTATAAACAGAGTAACTGGGTAGCATTAGAACCAAGCGTGGTTGGTGCCACAAAATAGAATGATATTTCAATATTCTCAACACATTTGTAATAAACAATAACGTGCCAATATATATCTTAATATATATGTTTATATATTCTTTATCATATTTCTCAAGTATGTTGAAGTTTTTTTCTGGTAAACTTCTAAGCAGTGCAAGCTTTGAGTAATGATCGCTAAAGATCAACCGTTGATTAGAGCAATGTAGTGATGACAAATGCTCGAACACATTTCTTTGAATATTATTCGCTGTATTTATAGTAGAATCCGAAATATAATTGTCTTGCTCAAGCTCAGTACAAACACACATTAGTTTTAGGTAAGCACTGTAACCTGATCGAGAGCTGGAACCTTAAGTTGAAATTCAAGAAGTCCATTTTTCTTTCTGAGTTAAAGAAAAAGACATAACCAGCAGTAGCAGAAAATATTTAGTAATTCGTCTATGTATCATATAGCGTTCTGTGAGAGTTACTTTCGAATTTATCCTTCATCACTCTTGATGGCAATAACATTTGAAAGAGATCATCCGCTAAAATCAAAGTTCCAACTTTATAAATATTTATTTATTTAATTTTTTCGATCGTTGAGACTTTCTTCTGAGTCATTGGGTGCATAGAAAGAAATTCGCTAATGGAACTATGGACGGTTTGGAGTTATTTATTGAGAAGACATTGCTCCGCGAATTATGAACTTCGCAATGTCTCTTTTTACAATATAAGTAAGCGAGTTGGATGCATAGCTTACTATACAAAATCCACCTCCGAATTGTTTAAAAAACATTTATATTTTTGCGCTGTTCTGTGTCGAAACCACTACCCAACCTTTCCACCACACTTTTTCAGCACTGTTTCACCATTTTTCAATTTTTTTTCGACACACATTTTCAAACGCTATGCCTATGGCCAACTCCATTCTGATGAACTGCCTCTTAATAAAATAAATATCTTTAACAACCAATTAAGCTAATGCGAACGAAATAGCCGACAACAAAAAGAAAAAGAAACAGCGCTCAAATGAATTGAGTGACCAAAAATTTATAACGACAATGTTGCTTTGCGGCTACCACATATTTATTTATTTAGTTTGCCACATGATTTATGCTTAATGTCTTTATATTGTTGTAATTTACGTGAACGCATATGAGCAGGCGCAACATGTCGTAGCACATATGTATATGCATATGTATGTTGGTAATATGAGCACTGCTTTTGGCAATGACTGACAGTGGCAGTAGCTTGTCGATATTCGGTTACAACGGTCAACACAGGCCTACATACATAGATGCAGAGACGCACTGCCAAGCACACATGTACTCTCCAAACTACCCGTATATGAGTGAGTTGTTGAAGTGGGTGTAACAGCGCTCAAACCACGGGACAGCAGTGGGTGAAGGACAACACAAATAGCAAAATTCGAAAATAATTTACATTGAAAATACTTCGAGTTACAGAATCTATTTCACAAAGTGATTTCTTGCTCACATTTGGTTTTCATAGTTTACTAATCTCAAGCAAAAACCGTTATTACTCTGCAGTTACAGCATATACAAGGTGCGTTCCAAAGTTTGAATCTAGTGCCTCCTGGTAGCGCCATCTATATGTCGACTGGTGTACTAGAATCTGCTATCTTTATCGATTGTCCAGTGAGAGTTTCATGACATTTCGTAGATTGGAAGTGACGTTTTTGCGTTTTAAGTGTCAGTATGTTTGTGTTATCGGCGCGAAAATGAGCTTCGAACAAAGAGCCAACATTAAATTTTGTTTTAAAATTGGTAAAACTTTTACCAAAACTATTCAATTGATGAAACAAGTTTATGCTGATGATTGAGTATCCCGTAGCAGAGTACACGAGTGGTTTCAACGTTGTCAAAGTGGTCGGGAGGACATAAATGACGATCAACATGTGGGCCAATCAAAATCCGTGATCACCGGAAATTCCATCGAAAATGTGCGTGAATTCATTAAAAATCAGCCGAAATCATCATTGAAATTCATGGAAATGGAATTGAACTTCTCCAAAACATCAATTTATCGCATTTTGACCGCACATTTGGGCTTTCGAAAGGTGTGTGCACGGTTTGTTCCGCACAAATCGACTGACGACCAAAAATTGCTCAGAACCCAACATTCGAAGGACGATTATTTGAACAAAAATGACATTTTAACCATTAACCACTCCCCGTATTCACCTGATATGACACCGTGCGACTTCTTCCTTTTCGGAAAAACGCATTTGCCCATGAAAGGAAAGCGTTATGCAGACGCAGAGGCCATTCAAAAGGCTTGCACCGGCTTACTGGCGGCCATACCGGCCAACGAGCTAAAACACTCATTCGACATGCTTTTGGACCATGCAAAAAGCTGTATTAAAGCAGAAGGAGACTATTTTGAATAAAATAAATTGATTTTGCCGAAAAAAACATTTGTTCTGTTTTTTTTTAAGTCTTGTTTACTTTGGAACACACCTTGCATATTGTTTATAGGTAATGCTGAGTGTATGAATGTTGTAAGAACAATTTTTGTAGTCCGATTCAAGTTAGGTTAAGAGGTTGATCCTACTTACCTACCTTAGGGTCGTTCTTTGGACAACTTACTATAGAACGCCTGTGCATTGTGGTACCTAAAAACTCATACATATGTATATTATATACTGGACTCACAAATAGAAACCGCGATTTGAGCATTTCACAAATTTGTTGAGACGGCTATTGTTCGTTTTAGTTATCTTGCCGATTAAGATGTTGGGTAAGTTAAGTATTTACAAAAAATGGTCCGAAAACGTCATCTTGAAAAACGTGATTCCAAAGTCTAGCCAAACTAGTCGTCAAACAGTGTCAAAATGCCAACAAAAATATTTTATTCTAGCAGAGAAATACTTTTACGCTATCCTTATTTCCAGAATATATTTTAAAACTTTGACTTAGACCAGCCGAACTGTCTAAGATAACTTCGAAATATATATATCTAATAACTCAGCTACTTTTGCTATCAAAAATCCTTAACCAAACAGATTCTTATGCATTAAGTAAACAAATTAAAATAAGTCGTTGAGTGTCTGTATTTTACGACAAATATCCCTTCAAGGTAAGGTATTATATTAAATCAGTATCTGGTTGAGTGTCACGCCAGCCAAAGATCCCCCCCAAAGTAATTGAATTTTTAAATAATTGAATTTAATTCTACATAGTCATTTGAAAAATTGTAATCTGTTGTTTTCAAAGAAATCTTTCTGCGGAAGATGTATGAATATGTAAAATAAATGAATACATTAGTCACTAACAGCGTTGCCGTTTTGATACAATTGTATCTTTTTTGATACTTTTTTTTCTAAATTTTGTGATTTGATAATTTTTTGTTCACATAGGCCGTTTTTGTTTGATACTTTTCTGCTGATAGAATTTAATTTTTTGAAACTATGAAAATGTTAAACTAAAAACAAACCTATTATATCTGGATAGTATTAAAAAGTTGTGGGAATGTAGGCCAATTAAAAAACTCATTTATTATGACTTTCAGTTTTCGTTCCATGAGCAAACTGTAGTGAAATAAATTTAAATTAAATAAAATTATGCTATTTGCAAAAAAATACTTGAATGTCTTTACTAAAATGTCTATATTTTTAATAAAAACAACCAGAAAAAACTGGTCTGAATTAGATACACAACTTTACTTATTATTTGTTTTTCAAATGAAAATTTTTAAAACAACGGTTGTGCTTTTGATACTTTTTGATACTTTTTTTGCTTGGCAACGACTTGCAAAATACCTGCTATAAGAAATTGTATTGGCTCAATGAAAGAGACCGTAAATCTTTTTCGGATGTCAACTAAAGCAGACACACTGATCAAAAATCTTATTCTTGAATCCTTTCCAAACTCAAAGCAAGTGAGGTTACTTAAATTCTGCGAAACACGTTGGGTGGAGCATTTAGAATCTCTTTCTTTATTTAACGATTTATTCCCATTGATCTGTACAGCGTTGGAAGAGCTTGATACTGAAAATTTAAGAAGTGATTTATCAAAGCAACATGCTTTGTTGACGGCAATCCAATCACCTCAATTTGTGATTGCTATGGCGATACTAAAGCCAATTTTTGCATTATCAAAACACATAAGCCTATGTTTGCAGCAAATAGACTGTGATTTGAGCAGCTGCGTTGCTTATGCAAATAATTTGGATGCTGAGATTAGTGAAATGCGTAAGGATTCTGAACAATCGTTTAAACTAATTTTTGAATAAGTTAAAACAATAGCCGCAGAATTAGATTTAGAAATCAACGGCAAACTAATCGCGACAATTATGAAGGCGAACCGGAAGAATATTACCGCAGATCAATTTATATACCGTTTTTAGATCATTTTTTGGACCCAATCAATGAACGATTTTTAAAACATATAAATACATAAATCTTGACGCTATTGAGATGCTGTTCGTGTTTTAGAAAAGCAATGGTCCGCTGATGTAGAAGATCCCGATGATTTCGTTGCTGAATTTAGAATGTGGAAAAGGTTAAAAATCTTTTCTTCAGATTATATTTTCTAACTAAAATTTTGAATATATTTTCAGAAACTGGTTAAATCAAACAAAGAGATCCAAAACTTTTTTAGACGCGTTGAATTGTTGCGATGCAAAAATTTTCAAAACAGTGCATCGTTTTTTAAAGATTGGAGCAACAATCCCAATATCTGTCGCTTCAAGTGAACGCTCGTTTTCCTCACTTCGCAGGCTTAAAACATATTTAAGAAATAAAACTGGAGAAGCACGCCTGAACGGAATGGCTCTCTTGAATATCCATAGAGATATAGACGTGACGGAGGAAGAGATTTTAAATGTTATGGCCCAAAATAAAAGAAGATTAGACTTCAATTTGTGAATAAAATAATGAAACATTGTCTTTTTACCTAAAACCCCCCCCAATTTTTTTTCCTGCGTTCG
The DNA here is from genome assembly GCF_024586455.1 of Bactrocera neohumeralis. Classification (NCBI taxonomy): domain Eukaryota; kingdom Metazoa; phylum Arthropoda; class Insecta; order Diptera; family Tephritidae; genus Bactrocera; species Bactrocera neohumeralis. Next base: position 13,652,032 of record NC_065919.1, on the reverse strand, counting down.
CCACTGATATGAGCTGAAGACTTCATATCTAATTCTCATACTTCAGCCAGCCCCTTGAGCTGCGAAACTCCTAGATATATAAGACTAGTTCTAGATAAGCGCGCACAAAAGCATAAGAGGTGTTTCAGCGTCTCTCTTATGATTACTTCCCTGCACTTGCTGTATGTGTCATCATTAATAATGAACGCAGAGCTCTGATGTGATGACAACGAGTTGTGACCTGTGACTAGGCCAACAACCGTCCTGCAGTCTTTTCAAAACCGCGTGAATATAAAGCATGCGTATTCGATGCCTTTGCATATGATCTGCGATGATCTTAGCGAACCTCATGTTCTTAAATCATTCCATCTCGCCACGAATCCGTCTGTCAGCGCTTTCGAAAATTTCATTGTGGATCGTCTTTAGCGACTTGCGTATTTCGTGGACCTTATGCGCCATCCACCCTCTATTAATATGAATTGCAACCTTCTCTCCAGAATAAAGCGTGATGGTATGTGACCTATTTCATTCACCGACCTCTGCTTCTCAAGTCTTATCCGAAGGTGCTTGTGGAATATAAACATAATGCCGTCAATCTTGCGGCTGATTTCGCTGCAGAGCTTTCCACTGCAACGTCGATGGGTAATAGGTGAGTAATTTATCCAACGAAGGTATTAGTGTGGTTCTTGATGCTTTCGTTATGCAGAGAACAGCAAGTCGTTGTAATCGCTCTTACGGTAGTTATTTATTATTATGCCACTTGTTTGCGATTCGTTTTAAAGAAAAAATTATTACAGAAATTATCATTCGAAAGAACATTCTTTGGTATTTATTTTTTGACGATTATCTCTTTTAAATGTTGACCGCGGCTACGTCTCAGATTGTTCATCCAAGGAGTCCAATTTTCGATGACTCATTTGAGCATTTCGACTGGTAACTGACACGCATGATTTTTTTGCTCCTAGGCTTGAATCGAAGTCGAAAAAGTCTTTCGGTTTGTTATTACACGAACTTGGTTCCCAATCGACCAACCCAAAACGTGAAATTATCTGCTCAATGAAGTGTTCTCTCAATAAATCCATTGATTGTTGCGATGTATGACAAGTGGCGCCGTCTTGTTGAAACCAAATGTCGCCGAAATCAAGAGCTTCTATTTCAGGTATCAAATAGTTGGTTATCATGGTCGCCATTGACGGTTAGGTTTTCACCGGCATCATTTTGGAAGAAATATGGACCGATAATTTCACCGGCCCACAAACCACACCAAACCGTTGTTCGTTCTGGATAAAAAGGGAGCTCTTGAATCTCTTCAGGTTGCTCTTCGTCCCGAATGCGGCAATTTACTTTGTTTACATACACTTTGAGCCCGAAATGAGACTCATCCTAAATCAAAATTGCTCCAAAACATCGGATCTTCTTGGAATTTTTCAAAAGCCCATAGAATGAAGCGTTTTGTAAACTTTGTTCTGGTGTAAGTCTTTCCATGACGAACAAAACAAAGCCTCACGCTGAACTTAATTTGATTCGAAAACATCGGTTCCTCTTGGAACTTTTCAAGAGCCCAAAGATCGAAGCGCTGTCGCGTGGGAAGGTCGAGCCGTTAGTTCTTGCACAAGCTATATTAAACTTCGGGTAAAAGTACTGAGACCTCCATGACATCATTCGAAGAAGATTTTATTTTGAAACGAAAATATTCTAATAAAATAAGAGGATTAAAATACTTTGGACAAATTTCATAGAAAATAGAAACAAGATTTATAGATATAAGTATAATTTTATTAATAAATTTACAAAATTGTGCATTAATTAATAATTAAAGTTAATTTACATAAAATGGTGCAATTATTTTACCGGAGTTTTTCGCACACACTCAACTCCTTCAAATAAAGCCGCATAGCGCAGTGTACGCTCGTCCGCCGAGCCAATGGAAGAGAAGCCCGAACTGCGCTCGCTCACCGGCGACGCGGTCAATGACGACGGTGCCACGCCTGCTTTATTGCATACAGTTGTTGTTGTTGACTTCGGTCTTCTTCTCGGCAACGTGAAGGACAATTGCTTGAAGAGTGCCGTATCCGCTGATAAGGCGTTCAAACGATTCGACTGCGGCTCATACGAAGCGCAACGAAGCAGTGGATTGCGTTGCACTGCAAAGTAGAACGGTTTAGTGAAATGGAGAGACAAAGGCAAAATAGTAAAATGTTTAAAGTTATTTTTAATAATAGTCTGCCATTTGGACTTCAATGACTTACAGCACGGGGACAACACAACGGCAGGAGTTTGAGTAATGTAATGATGTAGTTGGCCGCTAATTACATGTATGTACTTGTATGTAAATATATGTGTAAGGAAGTATGTGCTAGTATGCAGTAAAAGTAAATTAATTAGGCTTTAACATAAAGGAACGATTTTATTCGATTTTTTTTTTCGTAGTACATTTAGATATGTAGTTATATTGACAACAACTTTGGAACGTTTTACTAAAATATACAAATATAAATACATTGATAGCTAGACAACAACAATAAGTGCCTTTGCCGGGGCTAGTGCGCTTGGTAGGTATTCTGATGATGATGTGATGTGCAAACATTTATAAAAGTTGATAAATATTTGTTTGGGATTTTGGACATGTATCTCAATTATCGGAGTGGTTGATGGACAATTGGCGCGCGGTGAATGTGGTTTCTGTATGAAAAGGTGGAAATAAATTAATATAATTAGTGTTGTAGCAGCTGTAGGGTTATAAATATGATATGTGTGTGTTTATCAATGTTAACTTAAAATTACATAACCTCAATTTTTATATGACATAAAAGTGCTCTCTAAACCAAATAATAATTTCAGCGACAGCGAGTTTTTTTTTTTTTTGTAGCTTCTACTGCTACACTATCTATCAATCACACTCTTCACTCTCTCACACTCCTGTATATTTCTCTTTTCCTCCTTTTTTCCCTCTCTTATCCTACCCTTCATTCTTGCGTTCCCTTTCTGCTAAAGCACTAGCAGTGAACTCACCTGGCGTTCTAAAGCCCTCTTGTATCTTATAAATCTCATTCAACTCTCGTGCACTGCATAACGGCGTATCCACTTGTGTTGTCTCATTGAAACGCCCATAATCGATCTCATAAGCTTGTCGTTCTTTATTGTACAAAACCACCGGATCAAAGCGATGACCCCACAATATCTCCGTGTTTACATAGCTCGAACGAGCCTGTGTTGATTGGCCCGTCGACTCGACTGTGCCCTCCAAAACGACGACCAACTCGAATTTATCCTGCAGAATGTCGGTGGCAGACATATTATAAAACGGTGAATTCTCATCGATTTTATGTTCGATAACCATCGGCCATATGAAGAACAAATCCGAGCCACATTCATCGGCGCTGACTTCCAGTTCGGTGAAATGCTGACTCATCACCTCACCCTCCTTAGTGGTGCGCGTGCGTATTAGCTGAGCGCGCACGCCGGCACCAATGATATGTGACTTACGCATATCACCGACACGGAACATCAGCGAGAGACCACCATCGCGTTGACAAATGACCGCATATTTGGAGAAGAGCAGGGTTTGTGCGCGCTGCTTGGCGCGTGTCATCTTGGCGAACACGATGCCGCCCATAAAAGCCGAGGTCATTACGCCGAATATCGATTGGAAACACATCATGAATATAGCCTCCGGACATTCCTCGGAGGTGGTGCGTACACCATAACCGATAGTGTGTTGTGTCTCAATTGAGAAGAGGAAACACGAGGTGAAGCCGTGTATGGCGGAAACGCATGGCGTCCAACCGGATTCCTCTAGGGAAGCAACAAAAATATATTGCATAAAAAGATAACTAACATTCTTGCATAATCAACTTGTGTATGTACCTTGATGTTCGGGCAAATGCAGTTCTTCCAAGTCGCCGTGTGTATACATAATGAGCCACCAGAGCAATGCAAAGAAGAGCCAAGAAAGTATGAAGGAAAGTGCGAATACCAGCAGCGTCCAGCGCCATTGTGAGTCCACAAGCGTTGTGTAGAGATCTTGCATGAAGCGCAAACGACGTCGCATCAGATTCTTTTGCATAACATTACAATCGCCATTCTTGAAGACAGCGCGACGGCGCACTTTACGCATGCTGCCGGGCCGGAAGTTACGCGATCTGTTGGTTGAGAAAAACTTATATTAAAGGAGAAGCGACAAAGATATTTTAAACCCTTTTTCATAGTATTAACGATGAATGAAATTTTAATTTCAAAGTTATTTTGGAATCTCATTTTTTTCGAGCTTTTCTAAATCTGATCACACCTTCATTAGGAGAATCTAAATCTTCAACCGATGGAAAAAAATGGATTAGACAGTACTTTACTAGAAGATTCTTATTCCTGATGTTACCCTGATTGTTGCAGCTCTTCTTCAACTGAAAAGCTCTTATGAAAACAATCAAGGAGGCCTCCGTCGTCTCATACCAATTTAGAGGAACATTCGGCAATAGGTCGGGTTTCTCACCTAAAGAAGAGTCCTGGCTGTAAGAAATCGTTGTTAAGCCAATAATTTTTTATCAAATATCACGCTAGCTAAGCAATTGTAGCGTTTTGAAAGAGTAGCTCTCATCAGCATTTATGGAGCACTATGGACAACCCTAACAATGCCACTCAAAGGCATTCTACACGTTGCACCTATGAACATAGCTGGTAGGTGCTTGGCGGCGAAGACTGCCATTAGGCTTAGGAAAACCAATACTTCGATTTCATTCCTTACAATTTAGATTACAGCATCCCAGAACCATCTCCTAATGATTCCTTCTCTGCTCACACATCTTTTGGAGAAGTGCACTTCTTCTATGAGGTTTTTAATGGATCCAAGTTAAGAGATAGAGTAATGGGGAGCCTTCTGTTGGGAGCTCTTCATCAACTCCAATTTTAGACTACCAGACTAGAACTTTCAAGTGGAGGTGGCTGCAATCAAGGTAGAGGTAGATGTACTGCACCGAAATGTAGCCTCCTTTAGACAGGTGTGCATTGACTCCGAAATCCGAGTTTACTGGCTTTGAGCTCGCTGACTGTATGCTGAAGACTAGTCAAAGAGTAGCTTTAAACTTTTTCCCTATTAGATTTGTATGGTTGCCCATCACAGCGAAATCTAATGCAAGTGAACTGTGATAAGTCTTCCGAACTATTTGCACTTAGCAAAGTCATTTCCGCAGCTATTGTAGGGTTCTCTATGTATACTGTTCACACGCGTTGCGGCTGTAAGGAAGAATGGTGACGAATTATCGGTTTTTGTCAAAATAAGATTGAAATATTTCAGTAAAAATACCTTTTGAAAACCTAGCAAAGTGGCTGGGATTGACACTGATCGTCTTAATAAATTTATGGTGAGCTCAAAACATTTCGTAAATATGTATGAGATTATGCACTTGAAAGAGTTTTTGGGTAACACAAGGGATAAATATTGGTTCAAGTAAGACCCTACGACCTGACTTAAGCTAAATACAAACGGTTGTTTCTTCCAGGCTGTAAAAAGTTCATGGTTGTTCTCGATTAACACCAGAAATTGTCACTCATGTTTGTGTGAAATTGGTAAATACGAGAATCTAACAATCACTTATACCAGATTAATTTTGAAAAAATCCAACCCCAGCAGCACTCTTGTCACTAATTTTCAGTACAAAAGGAAAAAAGAGATTCGGACCAGAATTCGTGAATAATTCGAAAACAGCGTCATCTAGCGAATTGTATGGGGTTAATTGTATGGGACTAATTTACAAATAATATACAAAATATTTTACTGAAATTCTATGTTAAGTGCTATGATTTTATAATAGTCGGATATATATATCTGAAATCTGGCACTATCCCTTAGCTCCATTCCTTTTTCTCTTCTAGAAATATCGTTTTTATGGAAAACTCTGTATTTCTTTGTAGGGAATAATATGTAAATAATTACTAGCATTAATCCACAATTTATTTTAAACAAAAAAAAGCGGTTTACAGAATAACAGTTCGAAATAATAATAACACAAGTCAGCAGCAATTGTGTTGCCCTGTGTGTAATACATTTACGCCTAGAAGTATATTATGAAATTCATAAACGTTTATGGCAAACAGGGTGATTCAACAAATATTTACTTTTTAAGAATAAATAAATAACTGATTTAATTTATTGAGTTCGTAAAATATTTTTTATTTTATATTTTTTAGAATTTCTAGCATTTTTAGAATTTTTTTTTAAATAATAAAATTGTAACGCTCACACATGTAATTAGGTCTATAAAACACTCGCTTGTAAAGAAGCAGCTGGACCAGACGCCAATGTCAACAAATAATATCACAGGTCAAATATATATCATAAACTAGCGATGTAATAGAATATGCAATAGTTTGCCCACATGCGGATATGCACTCACACACAGACACACACCTTCTAAGCTTGCAATAATCGTCAACCAACGAAATCACATGTAATACTCGCAATCGCATTAATTAGCTAATATTTCTTAGTGTAGAAAATTTTATTTATAATGCTTACAACATACAGCAATCTTGACAGGCTTAAATTATTTGGACTGTATTATTATAATTTATTGCTACAAATGCACTATAAACAAGTAAGGAGGGGTTAAGTACGGGTGCAACCGGGCATATTATACTCTTGCATACTATTAACATGCCATATAAAAACAAAAAAAAATTTACCAGGGTTTCACAAAGTACCTCACTGTTAAGTCAGAGGGATGTTCGAAAATCTTGATATTAGTTATATGTTGACTAGGTCAAGTTTTCGTCAAAATTTTTCCACTTTAGTCACATTTTTTTCAGTTTTCATTGGCATAACTCATATATTGGCTGATATATGCGGTATAAAGTCACCAGGAAGTTCAAATACCTTTATATTAGGTATATGTGGGCTCAGAGAAGTATTGACCCGATTCAAACCATTTTTGATACACAGAGAATACTATTATCAGGAAAAGATTTTCTCTGATTTTCAATAGTATACCCCATACATTGACCGATATTTTCAGTTAAAAGTCAACTATAGATATTGAGATCCTCATATTCGGTAACTAGGTGCTCGACCAATTTTGATTGGACTTTGACAATTATTGGTTATAAAGTGGCATACTCAATGGGCATTATTCGTGTAAAGTTTTATCTCGTTAAATTAATTGCTTCTTGGTTTAAGAACTGGAAAGTGAAAGATTCAAACGGAATTTTAAATTGTGCTATATGGGAAGTAGGCGTGGTTTTAGTGCGATTTCGCCAATTTACGCACTGTTACATAGAAATATCAGAGGTATACCAGGTGTTAAATTTTGTCGAAATCGGTCGAGCGAATGCTAGAGGATTTCATCTAAAAGTAGGCGGTGTCAAATGAATGCAAGCAAAATTACGCATACGCCCTGACTGTCATGAGACGTTTCATAGAAATAATCATACTAAAAATATGCAGTAGTGGTTTCTTTGAGATATTTTGCAAAATACAATAAATAAAAAAAATTTGGGAATTTACATATATACATAAATATTTATCACAGTATGGATAATACTATAATTTCAACACCTGCTAGCATATAACTCCATAAAAAATTTAAAAAAATTTCTCTCAGTGTATCCACAAAACATTGTAGGCCGAATAAAATTTCGCTAATTATCACTATAACAACGTCTATGAGTTATTTCTGCTCAACTTGGCAGGGCTTAATTTGCATATGATACTTATATGAGAGATATATGCAAGCCGTCACTATAAAAATTAGTATCTTAGTGTTGTTGTTAGGCTTGCTGATAAATATGCCAAGTGTTTGATGATGCAACCGCAACGTAAAGGAATTTTTTTCTCCTACACAAGTACGTATATGTATATACGCATATTAATCAATGCAAATCGATATATGTATGTATGTATTGCAAGGCATTTAAAGGGCTCAGCTGTCAGTGAGGTATTGTATATACCTATATATTTAGAATAGTATATATGGTATGTTTGTACATACAGGTATACATTATTATGTATATTAAGCAGCAACGCAGCAACAAATTAGATCCGATTTAGAATCTTTTTTTTTATCTGCCCCATAAGGCGTTGTTGTTGTGATATTTACGGTAAATGGAAATCAAATGTTATCAAATTGATTGAATTGACGATGTAACTGGAAATTGGCAGATAAAGAGGAAATAAATACTTGATGACTTAAATACAATTGACGCTTAGATAAGCACTTTCGCTGTGGTGAAAAGAAACACAGCGCGTGCTAGAAAATTGCACTTACTCGTTTGCTAAGCCAGAACAAATATTTATCACTATTGTTGTTGTAACAATATCATACTCTTTTGAGCTGCGCAGTTTTATATAATTATTGATTTATAACGTTTTAACAAAACCATTTCATCAGATGATCGGAAATCCTTCCACTTCGTCCGATTCCTTAAGCTTTCGCTATATTACATTACTCATATTTAAGTACAGTAACGCTAACCGCTTTATCGGTTAGCATCCAAATGATCTTTGAATAAACCAAATAATCAATATTTTCAGTTTCGAGCTCGTATACTATTAACGAGCTTTCTCGATGATGCAATTGAGCTATCTCGACACTATTATACGATATCACATCATCAGTTCGGGGCACTCGACAAAATTACTGCTATTATAGGGTAAATATATAAGATAGAACCAGAAATAGTTATCTACGAGTGTAGATATGTTGAAAATCGATTTATGTAGAGCATCTACCAATAGAGATGACGTAGTTTTGAAACACCTGGCGGTCATTATTGTTTACAGATTTATGTCAAATTTCGTCAGTGAGTTCAATAATTTTTTTCATTTCATCATCTCACGTTTCACTTTGGTACAACGCTTGGAAATTGTACAAGATTATTACACAAATTCCCGTTCTCGAAAAAAACGTTCATCGGAAAATCATTTTCTCAGATGTGATCCATTTCTGGCTTAATGGCTTCGTCAACAAACAACATTGTCGCTGTTGGAGTGAGTCAACTCCACGTGTGATTCTAGAAACGCAATTGCATCCACAAAAATTAGCCGTTCGTGGTATGACGGCATCATCGAACCTTATTTCTTTCGAAATGAGGTGGGAATGGAGTATGCCATTATCATCAAAGCGATTGTTATAACACGATGTTGACCGACTTTTTTCTCGAACTTATATGAAATCGAGGTGGACGTTCTATATTTACAACAATGCGGTGCGCAGCCACGTGTTTCACGTCTAAACTTGTTGCGCGACTTCTTGATTTTTTGAGTGTTGGTAGACCCTTTATTTTATACTTACTGTATTCGACCATACGGACCAGGCACTCTTAAGATATCAACTGAGCAAGTACATTACATAATTCATAAATATTTAGGTAAGAGATAGCTCTGTGATAAATTGGTGCAACGACGAGTGGATGATACAGAGCCATATTTGGAGATTTTCAAGAGTAATAAACCCGAGTTTTTAGGTCGATATGCAGCAATGTACGAAACATGGCTCCATCATCCGAAGTCAAATTGGCAGTCATCCAAGTGGATGGCAGTAAGCCGAAGAATCTGCTCCAAAAAGTGTAAAAACGTATCAGTCGACTGACAAGTTTATGGTGCATATAGTATATTTTGGGTTGCGCATCGAATAATTTTATTGACTACCTTGAAAAAGGAAGGACCATCAACATCGACATAAGCTTATTGAAGCGTTTGAAAGGCGAAATCAACGAAAAAGGCCGCATTTAGAGAAAACGAAAGTGCTGTTTCACGAGGGCAATGCACCTTGTCATAAATCAGTGAAAACTATGGCTAAAATCAATGAATTCGACTTAGAACTGCTTCTGCATTCACCATATTCTACAGATCTGGCCCCCAGTGACTTTTTCCTGTTCTCAGATATAAAAATAAGTTCTCGCTGGGAAGACATTTTCGTCGAATGAAGAGGTGATCGCCGCAACTGAGGCCTATTTTGAAGCAAAGGATAAATCGTAGAGTAAAAATGGCATCGAAAAGTTGGAGGGTTGCTATAATCAGTGCACTTATATTACCCTTGAAGGGAACTATGTTGCATTATAAAACCGAACTTTGCCAAAAAAATGTCTTTTACAATGAAATGCCGGCTTCTCGATTGCGCTGTTAGTGAATAAATGTACAGATAGTTCCACGCGAAAATTAAATTATTAATAACTGAGACAAAATATTCACGCGACCAATTAATATCAACGCTCTTGTTTCGATTCGATTCTTTTTGTTTTTTGTCAGTCACTCACCCCATTCGCCCCATTTATCCATTTATGTTTGATTTGAATTGTTACTATTGCCTTGGCTCTATGAGTTGCGGCTTCTATTAATTAAAAATTTTAAAACTAAGCAAATAATAATAAATGTGGGGTCTGAACCCAGACACACACACACACACACGTACATATGTGTTCATGAACGCGCTTGACATTTATTTATACGCCGACAGTTATTTGATAGCGATATGTAGATATATATTTACACATACAACTACAAGGGATGCCATGAGCAATTCGAATAAGCAGAAAAAAATCTATTGAGAGCAGTTCAAAGAGTTTCGAATTGTTTTGATTCACAATTAAACACTTAAGCTAATTTATGTTGACAGCTTTGGCAGCTGATTATTTGTTTAGGTGTCAATTAGTGGCGAACTGAGAGCGGTGAGTAAGCGGCGTGATGATGATTTGATGGCATTTTTAAGAATTTTAGAATTATAAATTTATTAAAGGGATTGAATGGTGTAGTTAGAATATGAATTGTTGTTGTTAGTAATAAATTGCAGCAATTAGTTTTTTTAAATTTTTGATATTGCATAGCAACATAACAAAAACGAGTATGGTATAAAGGTGGTGAAGTGATTTACTGACTGTGGGTGCAACCCGAAGCTTAATAATTTTTTTGTAGATTTTCTGAATATTTCTGAAATGAGTTTCAAACAAATGATCGACGAAGCAAAAACATAAACAGCACTAATAGAGTATTAAAAGAGCAGTGGGAGAGTAAAATCACACTAACACAGCCTAAAGAGAGATACCATAGAGAGATCCCTTTTAATAAGCCTTGAACAAGCGATATTAATTTTACAAATTTTGCACATAAAAGAGAGCACAAACCCAAAGCCATAGTGCTGCTCAAATTACTAGAACGCCAACAGCTCAGAAGTGTGGCATTTCCTCCTGTGTATGTACTGAGATATCCGTGAGGAAATTTCTATGCAAATAATGCAGACAATACCGGACAACTTGCACTGATTGCTGCTAAATTGAGACAATGTAAACTGCCAAATGCTTCCGTAAAATAAGCAATTATTTGATAACAGCAACAATGCCAGCATATTTGTCTGCTTTACTGGTAATTGTCACTTTGGGCTGAGCTTGTGGTATGCAGTTGCTATTTGTCGGCGACTAAAATTGCACTAAACAACAACAACAAGACTTTCATAAAACTGCCACTAATCGCTGCGTTCAATCGTCAGCCAGACGATGGGAGAAGAAGTGATGGGAGGAGAAGTGGTGCGCAAGGCGGAGCGAAAAGCATATAAAGCGCGTGAGTTGGATATGCATACGTACCGCTACACAGACACATATGCATAGGTATGTAAATAAAAAACCGTCTGACAGCGTCAATTGTTGCTTGCAGCCCTCTGCAGTTGAAGTCGACTGATAGGCATTGCCGGTTTATAGTGGGTGGGAAATGCAGTCCGATAGATTGCTCTGAACAACAGCTGCGCGCAATACATCTACATGTGTGTGTATCTATGTATGCGTGCAGTTATCATCAAAGCTGGTAATTATGTAATTCGCACGAGTTCAAGTTGAAGGTCAAATGCTTTGATGACCACTATGACTAGGTTTAAGGTTTAAATTGTTACTCAAACAAGCTTATGAAGGAAATATTTGTAAAATTTTCTATTTTTTTATTGCAATGAAATGTGTAGGTAGATATCGTCACCTAAAATGAAAAATAACGTAACTTCACTTTTCACAAGTTTGCAGGCGAAGAAAAACTATATAATAAAACCCACTCATATTTAAAAAAATTGAGTTTTGGTTATAAAATGGTTATATATTGGTTATAAAATTGTTATATATTGGTTATAAAATGGTTATACATTAGTTAAGCATGGGTTATATATTGGTTATCTTTATATCTTTGAATTTTTTTCATGGGTTTTGCAATTTTTAATAATTTTTCTCTTCATTGAGTTAAAAAATTCCTAAGGAAAAAACTTAAAATAATCACACATCTACCTTTTAAACGGCCAGGTTTACGAGAAAATCGTAAAACCTTTTTTGCAATGTTTCAATTTCATACAAAACTATGAAACGAGATATTTTTTCAATTAGTTGGAAGCGAGATATAACTCTTTCTGTCTGATAATAAGATAAAAAATAGAAAGCTGTTAGACGGAGTACATTCCCGTTACAATTAAAAGCTCATACTTAGAAAGATTTTCGTAGATGTATCTAGAAAGCTATTTGTCAGAATATCAAGCGAAAAAACATCGTTTTTTTTACGCGCTTTAATACATAAATAAACATTAGGGTAGACCAAAAAAAATTTTTTTTTATTCCTTAAATACCAAGAAAATATCTTTCGAAATGATGAAAAAAATTCTCGCAGTGTTTTTTAATGCATTCAAACAAATTATTTTAGAGTAAATATGAAACTCATTCATGCAGAAAATTGAAAATTTACAAAAAATATCCATTATGATTTGCTAAGTTGACTCGTTCGAAAATTATTCGTGGTCAAAGTCAAAACTAAAGTGCTAAAAGATAATTTTTAAAATTTTTTATAGTTTTTTACAAAATTATGCCTCAAAGATCACAACCTTTTTTTTTGTTATTACACAATAAAATCGTAGAAATTTAATTTTTTATTCAGCACGATTGAAAATAGCGGTAAAGCGGCATTTTATAATAACAAAGTTGGAAATATAAAAAATTTATAAATTGTATCATACAATACAATCGCCGACTTTTATTTCTATACAATAGCTTATTTTGTGCCCACCCTAATATACATACATATAGTATATTATATATAATTATATTATAAATATTTTATCATTTACTGCCTTTAACTGATTGACATCATTTCAGTAAAATCTTATCTAATTTTAAATGTTACAGATTACTAGCGCGCAAATGAGTTACTGATAAGGAATTCACTCAAATTTACTCAAACTGCTCCCCTAACTCAAGTGCTACCACTCACCACTACCTTACAAAGTTTTGTGTCTCCATCTCTGCATTTATTATTGTTTCGTTGATAAAAAAAAGTTTTTGTTTAATTAATTACTTCATCGTAAGTGGCCATATGTGAGTCAATGTGCATGTAGATCAAGTTCAAGTCATCTTTAGATAAGTCACTTGATATAATTTTTTCTATATCACTCAGCAAGATAACTCATTACAACAAATCACGTATGCAGTTATGAGAGCTAGTTCATTTAACAGCTATAAATGGCAATTAATTCCACTTTTTTTTTTGATTTTGTTCTTAGTAAACCTATGTATTAGGTTGTTTGAGTATTTGAGTTCAATCTTAAGAAAACTGAGTTCTTAAAAGTTCGGTTAGATTAGTTCCTGGCGTTGATCCTCACGCCAGAGATAGCGCTGGATCTCACTTGGACAGCCATATTAAAGAAATAGTTTAGATAAGCTCGCTTGAACAGAGTGTATCTATAGTTTTATGGCTATATCCCCAAAAAGTTCCTTAGAAAGTAATAGAAATGAGTAGGATTTACAGTTATTTATGGAGTAAAATTTCCAAAAAATATACAATATAAGCTCTGCGGTCGAAAAAGCATTCAATGTATAGAAGGGGACTGAAGAAAAATAATATTTCTGTATGATCTCGGCTGGAGCTTTGCAGTTAGATAAGTTTAAGTAACATGGCTGGTCCTCACGCCAAAGGTAACGGAGATCTCACATCGATAGCTGCGCCCGCAGGACTTTTATGATGTCCTCCTTGCTATGGATCCAAATACGCTCATATATCGAAGAAGCTTTAAGCCTAACAAAAATTTCTCCAGGCGACTGCTATGAGTTCCAGCAAGTCCCAGCCAATTTACTAGATTTGCCGAAAATACTCGTATCTTCAAGAAGATGGACATTAGAGCAGATTTTTCACATGGATAACAGATTTCTCACATGGATAACTGCGTTCGCTGATCTTTTATTATCTCCAAAAGCCCGAAATATAGTCCAAATACGAACATAGAGCGAGGAACAGACACAACTAACACAAGTTTGTCAAGGCGACTGTCACTCAGTTCTTGTCCATTTATTAGGTTGGCCGAGAATATGTTCAACGAGATGTTTTAACCTCCACCTGACAAAGCTGAACAGCGGAGAATCTGCCTAGATGTTTCCACCACACCTTCATTTAAATAATTTCGGCAATTAGCATCTTTTACTTAACCTAGAGCACAAAAGGACTGCGATTTGCCGACTAAGTACCAATGCACCATTTCAAACAAGTGGAGTAGCAAGGTTATTCGATTGTTAAAGACACCAAAGGCTTCTTGGCTCATCTTGAGCGCGCTCTCGGCGAGCTTAGGGCCAGTTTTGCGGCTCGCCTATCGAAGCAAAGGCTTGCTTTATTATTATTGTTGGCTTGATTACTTAGTATGTATGATTTCATTATAAAATTATTTGCTAGCATTTTGAAAATATTCAAAAAACAAAAAAACAAAAACAAAACTTGCTGTCCTCCCACATACCCGCGCGCCAGTGAGGCACTCGATCCCTTCAATGCCTCATAGTAGACGCCGGCTTGTGACGGTGTGGCCGATATACCACGCATATATTGACGTTTCCATTGGAAGGACAATGGATTTGGTTCCTCCTTCTCGGCGGCCACTTCCTCAGCTTCATGGAGCATTGGCACATCACTATGCGGATTTTGCATTTTCACTTATATTCTTACACCGAACAATGTACACCTAAAGGATGATAAACGAATAGCTTAACGAAATGCTGAAACACACTTGCAGCGCTTTCAAATAAAGCGCCAGTCCGTTATCAGCACATATGTATTTACAGTAATTACTAGAAAAACTCAGTCGCGCACGCGTACCACCGACCAAAGCGATCACGATCACTTAACTGACTTTCAGCTCACAAAGTGCTCAAAATGAAGCATAGAAAAGACGAAAAACTTTGTTGTACAATAATAATGTTTAAGTGCGCCAGCAGATGTACTTGCTAAAAGCCCATTTAACCGTGTTTTTCTTCGATTTATGCATGTTTGCTCAATTTATTATTTCGGTGCTAAAACGAATGAAAGGCGAATTTTAATCGGTTATTTATTGGCATGGCGTTCATGGAAAGCGTTTAACGGCAATAACAAATGCAGGCGTATTTTTCAAGCAAACTGTTGCAGTGTTGACTAAAGCGTTTAGTGGCTTGCTTTTATTTTCACGCTTCAGTAAAACGGGTGTGAAGCCAGATTTTGGGGATGTTTATGTAAACTTTTAGTGAATTGAATTTTTAGTACACGAGTTCATTATGTAGGTTTGTCTCAAACATATGTACACACTTGTTCTGCCATATGTTATTTTTTTCGAGATTGCCTTGTCTCTTAGTGTTTTAACATGACACGATTAGGTTATGTATAGGGTAGTCGAAAAAGTCTTTTCGTATTTCTAATCAAACTTCAACTTCTTTTTTTATATTTATAATGACCTTTTATGAACCAAATATGCACCATTTTGGTCAACCACTTTTTGTTATTTTTCCGCGAGAGACATTATTCCATCAGTGTAAAACTTTTCTGGTTTTTCGGCGAAAAACTGTGACAAGTCATTTTCATAAACTTCTCTTGAAGCCAACTTTACTCCATTAAGGGAGTTCTGCATTGAGCGAAACAAATGGTAGTCCGATGGTGTCAAACTTCAAACATCAAAACTTCCCAGCCAAGCACTCCCAGTTTTTGCCGAGTCATCAAAGTTGTGTGTGGTGCAGCGTTAACCTGATGGAAGACGAAGCCCTTTCTGTTGATCAGTTCTGCCCGTTTTTTTCGATTGCTTGCTTCAATCTCATCAGTTGCTGACAGTAAAATGTAGTATCAATGGTTCGACCAGACTCAAGCAGCTCGTAGTGGATGATTCCTTTCCAATCCCACCAAAGACTCAGCATAACCTTTCGAGGCGTCAATTCTGGCTTTGCGACTATTTGTTGAGCTTCACCACATTTGGACCATAATCTTTTTGGCGCATTATTGTCGTATTTGATCCCCTTTTCTTCTCCTGTTACCATTCGCTTCAGAAATGGTACGATTTCATTCCGTTTCAGCAAAGAATCGCAGATGTTATTTTTTAATCTTTTGACCATTTTGCTTTTTTATAAAAATATCCGTTTCCCACTATGTTTCAAAAATGATTTCGGACAAGAGACAGCCGCGGCTGGCTTGAATAAATTCAAACGAGGAGGCCCAATTTTCGACCACTTTTTGTAGCAACTAAGTATTTACTTCCAAAGCGGTATTCAGCTCGGGCATATCTGTGTAGGCTAGCGACTTCACATAACCTCACAAAAAATAGTCTAGCAGTATTTAATCGCACAATCATGGACAGCCCAACCCCACGCGTGAGATAAAACGCTCATCAAAGGTTTCTTTCAACAACTTCAACTTCCACATCAACATGCTCCAATTCACAGAACATGCGACGATACAAGTTGGATTTTGTAGGTCAACAAACCATTATATTTCCACAAAATCTTCCACATAATGAATTGACATAGCTCTAGTTGTTACGCGGGATGACTGATGAAATCTATTAAGTCTTTTCGATAGCCTGATCCACAGCAGCAATAGCGTCTTTGGTGTAAAGAGTTAACGTTGTGCGAAACCGATCCACGAATACTTGAATTACCGACTCTGCTAGTCGATTATGTCGACCGAATATTGAACGCAGCGCGCAAGGCAGAATCTTTGAAACTCACTCAAGTAAGCATTTCTAAACTTTTGAAACCAGCGAAATACATTCAACAGCAAGGGAATTGATTGTCATATGAATAAATGAGAAGAGACGTTGGAAGACGATTTTGCGTGTAAGAAATCCTGCTTTAACGCTGCAAAAAGGAATTATTTTGCATCGGATTTTAACCGATGATGAAAAAATAATGCATTAAGGCAACCCTAAACACAAAAAAGCATATGTGAAACATGGTCATAATAGGAAACACTTCCGACAAGAACTCATTAAATGAAATCGAGCGTTTGCTGGAATTTGGACTAGTAAAGAGGCAACAATTGCCATCATGAGAGCGCTTGACCTCATATTGTAAGACCAATTAAAAGCTATTTGGCATAGCGGCTGGGCAGTTTTACCTCACCTGCCTTATAGCCCAGAGATTGCGCCTTCCGACTGCCATTTTTTCCGGTCGATGCAGAACACTCTAACTGGAATACGGTTAACAAGAGAACAGGGCATCAAACATTTTATTGATACACTCTAAGCCGCCAAGCTATAGCACTTTTTTATTTTTTGGATGGAAACCCCAATTTGCCAGAAATATGAGACATTTTCTCAGCATTAGTTTCAGATGGGCAATACCTTGAATAACGCTATTGCTCATGCTTTTCTTAAATAAATGTTCAAATTTCGAAATAAAATTCGCACGAATATAGTTTTACTATATACCCAATATGAAATCAAAAATATTGTCACTCACCTGGTACTCGCTTGGCGTTGGAAAACGCCACCGCCAGTTTTCGCATAGCCGTAAAAACTCGCTGGCCGATTCGGTACGATTGTAATCGGAAACGAGCCTGGATTGCTGATCACGCTGTTCAGTGAATCCGGTTGCCCTTCTATGGTGACCTGACGTTGTATGCGCGGCGGTGGCGATGATCGCTGCAAAGGCGTCGTAACTGCGGAATAATCCGAAGCAGCAGATGATAATTTCTCATCCACTGGCGGCTGTAAACTGTTCATTAAGTTGATGCGCATTCTGAACGGAAAACTGTTAAACGCAAAGTGGCAAATTTATAACTGTAACTAATGCAGAAATGCCACTTAAGAAAAACTGAAACAAATAAAAGAAAGAAATTGGTTAAAAATTGGTTACAGCGCAAAATTCATTATGGTAAGATTTATGTCCAAAGAAAATTATAGCAATAATTTAGCGATTATTATAATTATTCATGACAAAAAGTAAATAACAGTTATTAATAGTAGACTAATCACATGCTAGTAAATAAAAATATGTATTTTTGCTTATTAACTGACAAGTAGGTGCAAAATTTTCGCTAACTGTTTTGCTACGGTAGTTTCGCGTTTGCATAGCCAATTGTTGCTTTATAGATATAACGTTTTATATGTGTGTTTATTTGTATGTACATATATATGTGTTATATCGCACTCAAGTGCACAAATATTTAGACAGTTTGCAATTGTTTTAACAAAACACAACAACAACAACAATAAGTGTAAAGGTAAACAAAAAGCAGCGAATGTAATGAAATTAGTAGCTTCTTCTGCCGCCCACTTTCTGTCGCATTATTCTGCGATTGAAGTGTGAAAGACGTCAAAATTGGCATAAATCACGAATATTACATAATTGTTTATATGTACATATATATAGTATATATTCACTGCAAACGTGCCGGTATTTTATTTATATTGTTGCTGTTGTGTAAAAATATTTAGTTTTACTTTTAATTCATACGCTGTTAATTAGAACGAGAAACGTTAACATCGGTTGCACTAAGTCTGTAAAACTCTTTGCAAATACCAAAGATTCCTTACAAGAACTTGATTTTGATCGGTCAGCTTGTATGCCAGCTATACGCTATAGTGACACGATCTAAACAGTTTCTTCGGAGTTTGTAGTGTTTCCTTGAAGATGATAACTCTTCAAATGAAAAAGTTTTCCTTACAAACACTTGATTCTGATCGTTCAGTTTGTATGGGAACCATTTGTTATACATAGTAGTTCGATATCGACGGTACCGTCAAATGAGCAGCTTCTTTGAAATAAAAGTGTACAAAATTTCAGTTCGATATCTCAAAAACTGAGTGAATAATTTGAGTATATACAGACCAATAGACATCCCTCTTTCTCGCCAAATCGACTCAGCTTATCACGCTGATCTTTTATACATATGTATATATACTCCATAGGGGTCTCCGTGGAAAACTTAATATACCCTAAGCAGGGTATAACAAAAATGCATATAACTCTCAAACTTCATTCATTCACAGAAAATATTGATCTTATTCTTCTTTAATGGCGTAGACGCGGCTAACACGATTATAGCCGAGTTAACAACAGCGCGCCAGTCGTTTCTTCTTTTCGATATTTGGCGCCAATTCTAGATACCAAGTGCATTCAGGTTCTTCTCCACCTGATCTCTCGAAGGGAATGAAGGTTTTCCTCTTCATCTACTTCCCCCTGCGAGTACTGCGTCGAATACTTTCAGATCTGAAGTAATTGCATCCATACGGACGACATGAAATAGCCAGCGTAGCCGCTATCTCTTAATTCGCAGAACTATGTCAATTTCGTTGTACAACTCGTACAGCTCATAGTTCCGTCTACTGTGGTATTCACCGTTGCCAATAGGACCATAAATCTTGCGCAGAACCTTTCTCTCGAAAACTCGTAACGTCGATCATCAGATGTAGTCATCGTCCATGCCTCTTCACCATATAGCAGGCCGGGAATAATGAGTGACTTATAGAGTTTGGTCTTTATTCGTCGAGAGAGAACTTTACTTCTAAAATTGCCTACTCAGTCCGAAGTAGCTCCAGTTGGCAAGATTTATTCTGTGTTGGATTTTGAGTCTGGCATTGTTGTTGATGTTAAGTTGTTAGTTGTCGCGAATGCGACGACTGTTTGTTCGATGACAGGAGATATTTTGTCTTGCCCTCGTTCACTACTAGACCAATTTGCTTCGCTTCCCTAACCATTTTTGTTTCGCCTTCTCACTTTAGCTCATCTTCAAACGGATATTCTTTAGCTACCCAGAGTATACTTGGTATAGGACCGGAAGTCATGAGCTGCTTGAGCCATGTGTAAAAGAATCGGTACTGGCCACTCACAAGTGAATGGCGATCAGAGAACTTTCGCGTGAACCTCGACACATGAGTCCATCCTCTGCTACTCATCACTTGCAGAAAATAGTTATCTGCTGAAAGCAATGAAGTGGGAAGAATATAGCTTGGTGTTATACTGAAAAAAGTGGTGAAGGACTTATGATAGGTGCTGTTGATGTTTCGTAGACGAAGAAACAAAGACATTGAGTGGACTTCAAATTCACTAGTTGGTTAATATAAATTTTTATTTAAATAAATTAAAATATACGATTATCGCTATACAAAGTAATGCGGGCAATTATAATCAGTGACACTATTACATAAGGCTGTTAGAAGCAGCTCAATAGCTTTTTATGGTGTAAACTTAGTTGACAGACAATTTTAGCGAGCAATTAAACCGCAGCAGAAATTTACACTATCTGAAATCAGTACACAACTTAACTAATAACGGCACATTAATCCTTGTGACACGAAAATTTTGTATATAAAACAGACGATGACAATCGAATTTCCAGTCCACACAATACATTAAGTGCAGTCAGTACAGAAAGTAATGAGCGCTCGTATATTCCAATCACAAGTAATATGCAGAACTTCAACAATCTCACAACGCTACTTAACTTAATTGGTGTGACGACGTTGGGTCAAGAATTTATGCAAATACTGGCAGATATTGTGATTAACTCCTCGAAGGAGCGGCGGGTGAATACAATTATATATACAAGTTATGAAGCGGGCAATAACACTGCGCTAGATTCCATGAACATACTGCGCTCACTGGCCCAAAACACGCGTGGTACAGTAACATTCCTACATATTGACACCACACCGCCCATCGAACGTTATTTTAAGAAATTCAATACGGAACTGCTGAGCATCGCACAGCTCACGCATAACCGTAAGTTGGATGAAAGTATCTTGAGAAAGCTCTGGCAACGGCTTTGGCGCATCAGACAAACTCGGCTTATACTGCTACTGCACGACTTAGCAAGCTCGGGTTATGTAAGTAAAATACTAAGGTTGTGTTTGAGGCATCAAGTTTTCAATGTAATTGTGCTGCAGCCGCACAAAGTTGTGATGGAAGGCAGCTATTGGACGGTACGCATATATCCCACACAAATGCCAGTTAAAAGCAGCTTTACGCCACCAGACTATCGAGCAATATTTCCAAAACATTTGTCGAATATGTATGGTCATCCATTGCGCGTATTCACGAAAGCTTGGTATCCGCAAATTTATACATACACGCCCACAGCAGGCGACGCCACGCTTAGCGGTTTCTTAGGACGTGCTTTGGTCGAATATGCAAATTTTCACAATGCCACAATTGAGCATCCCATAGGCACGCAGCGTAAATATTTAAGCTATGTGGAATTGTGTGATTACTTCGAGAACAAGACCATTGATATGGGCTCACTAGAACCCATCGACTTCAGTGATCGTAATATCAGCTTTTCGGTGGTGTTTCAACGCATCGATTGGTGCCTGATGGTGCCATTGGAGCAGCCACTGCCAAAATCGTCCTTCTACTTTAATATCATACAAAGTACCGTTATAATTCTATTCAGCTGCAGTTTCATTGTTATCAGCTGTTTTTGGATCTGCATAGCGCGTTGGCAAGCTCAGCCACCGCTGAAAATGTTCGAGCACTTCATTAATATTCCGTTGTTGCCCGGCTTGTTGGGCATGGCATTTCAAATTGACAGGCGTATTTCAAGCAAACATAAACTGTTGGTTTGTACCATCTCGCTGGCGGGTGTGATAGTCGGCACAGCATACGGCACTTACCTGCAGAGCTACATTGTGAACGCACCGCTCGGTGCTAGGGTCCAAACAATTACCGAATTATTGCGTCGAGGCATACAAGTGGCTGTTAGCGCTGAAGAGCTTGAGTTAATTAGTAATAACTTGGATTTTAGGCAATATCTGCAGAACTTTACCGTCTTTAATAATTTCACGGAGCTCTTATTACTACGTGACACGCTGGATACCGGCTATGCATTTACGGTGACCGATATGTGGGCCATCTACGATGAGTTGCAGAAATATTTCGCTCGCCCGCTTTTTCGCCTATCCGACATTTGTTTCTGCCGTAACTACCCGATGGTTATTCCCTTGCAGGAGAGTTCAATGCACCGTCAACCGTTGAATGAGTTCCTGGCACGTCTACACGAAGCCGGTCTGATAGATCACTGGCGACGTCACAGTTTCTTGGAATTGTTGGAAATGGACTGGTTAACTTTGTATGACAATGGCACGTATTACGATTTCAAGCCAATGCAAATGGCGGACTTACATGAAGTACTCGCAGCCATGTCTGTTTTGTTCGTGTTGAGTCTCATTAGCTTCGTGTTTGAGTTTTTCGAGGTGACAATTTTCAGATTCTATACTTCGGTGCGGCATATAATACGCAAAAGTTTAATAACGAAGAAATAAATACAAAGTGTTTTTAAGTTTATGGTACTTCGGGTTGTTTTCAGTTTTTCATTCAAAAATGGCAAAAATTCTCAAGATCGTGCTTAAGGCTAATTTAGAGGAGATTCTAAAAGCTATTAATATCCTGAGCGAGTTCTCGTCAGCACTACAGGTACATTCTGTTTGCGTAATGTTGTTCAGCTATTGCTTCGAAATCTCAATACGATGCGGATTCTACAGATTTTTAGATCCTCTCCAAAAGTTTTGTAATTTTTTGAGTAGTAGATGTAATCAAATAGCACTTGAACTTGAACATCGACTGATGAGATGTAATTTATGGTTATAAATATAAAAAAATGAGATGAAATTTGATTAGAAATACGAAAAGACTTTGTCGACTACCCAATAGTTGTTGCTACCTAACTTAATTCTATAATATCTCTAGAAGATTCTACTAAAATCTCAATTTGATCCAAATAATAAGATAGTTTTGAAGATACAGCATTGTGCGCTCGATGTTAACTAAATAAAGAGTAAACCATTTCGAGGTTCCCTACTTTTTTTTTAAGAAAAAACACAGAAACCTCAAATTTAAAGAGGAATGTTTGTTATCAATCAAAAGAACATTCGTTGGCATTTATTTTAGGAAGATTATCTCTTTCAACTGTAAGCCGCGGCTGGGTCAGATAGTTCATCCGTTGAGTGCAATTTTTGATGACTCGTTAGAGCATTTCAACTGGCAACTAGCAAATTACACTCGTTATGCTTTGCTTTAAGGCCTGAATCGAAGCGGGACTATCCGCATAGACTTCATATTTTACATATCTTCACAGAAAAAAGTCTAAGGGTGTAATTATCTGCTCAACGAAGTGTTCTCTCAATAAATCAATTGACTGCTGCGATGTGTTTTAAGTAGCACCGTCTTGATGAAACCCAATTTGAAGCATCAAATAGTCGGTTATCAAGGCGCGATAACGTTCGCCATTGACGGTTACGCTATCAACGGCATCATTTTTGAAGAAATATGGACCGATGATTCCACCGGCTCACAAACTACACCAAACCCTTGTTTTTCTGATTAAAATGGTAGCTCTTGAATCTATTCACGTTGCTCTTCAAGCCAAATGCGCAATTTGGTTTGTTTTACATATATACCCGTTGAGCCAGAAAAGGTCCTCATTGCTGAACAAAATTTGTTTCAAAATCGTCGGATCTTCTTGGAACTTTTCAAGAGCCCATAGAGCGAAGCGATGGAAAGTTCAAACGGCTTCAGTTCTTGTACAAACTGTATCTTATACGCTTCCAATTTAAGATCTCGACGTAAACGGCGCCAAGTCGTTCCATACGTTAGACCGAGTTGTTGCGAACGGCGCCGAATCGACTCACCACGCTCTGCGTGTACACTCGCAGCTACGGCTGCTATATTTTCATCACTGCGTGCTGGTCTATCTGGTCGAATATTATCCAATAATGAATGCTAGGTCTCAAGATGGGTGTTGGTGTTGAGAATAGCACTCTCGGTAGGCCGATTATATTGACCATAAGTTGAGCGCGAAACACATTTTTTGCAGAAGGTGGATTTTCATAAAAAGTTGAACGATTAGAAAGTGTTGTTCAAGCGTAAGTCTTTCACGATGAAATTCCAAACAGTGTTGAACAAAAATAACATAACAGCTTGACACGACTCAAGCGTGATCTGTCAAAAAAGGCTATTGAAAAAAGTATCTCTACTTACATTACCCGTTAGTTACCTAAAATTTTAACCGGATTTTTCACGAAACAGTGTTTTTAAAGTTGAGAAGATGTCTCGCGAACTACTCAACAGATCTTAATAAAAATTATGCACAGATTTATGTGATGTAATTAACAAGGCCTTGAACGAAGAATTTTTTTGTTAACTACAACTATTTAAAAAAAAAACAACGTCGAAAATTTGTCGACAAAAATTACATTCTTTTTTGAAAATGTCTGCCAAGAACACAATTTTCACTTTTTTTCCTTCAATACTTCGTTGATGGTCTTAATTCAAAGACGTATTTTTTACTGCGAATGATCTTGTAAGAAATCTTGCTGTCAACAGGGATGCATCTTTTTTCCGAAGTACTGCCAGAAAGGACGTCATAATGGCCAAGTTTCGAATATTTTCTTTTGAAAATTTGACAAAATCTTTCAGAAATATGTATTGAAATAATAAGAAGTAAAAAATTTTATATTTGGAAAAAAATTATTGAGAATATACCGTTTTTGCTTAAAGGAACTCATTTAATGCCTTAAAAAACTTTCATTGAATAACAAAAATTCCGTATATCCCTTATAACATAATAAGAATTTTAATAAAAAGTTAGTAAAACCCGCCACATACATGCCATAAACAAAACGCACAAACTTTCTCCTAAAATTTACTGATAGCACTTCTAGTTTTTGCCAACTTGTTTTAAACCAAATTCATAATTTTTCACAAATTCATCGATTTTACTAGTAAATGAAAGTTATTTTTTCCACAATTCTTTGACAGAACGCAATTATTACTCAGAAAATACGAAGCACTTGTACTTACATTATTAATTTACAATCACCTTAAGCTCAGTGTATTAAGTAAGTGGCGTAGAGAACACTTCTTAAATCGATAAACGCCGATACTTGTAGAAATTAGTGCAAGCACTTCAAAAACGCATTTACGTTAATGCCACAACAATGGGCTGACATTGAAAAAAATTGCACTTCAAAACACACGAAGCATAATTTCCGAAAGCACAAAGCAATTTAAATGTATTTAGAGATTTCGATTATTTATCGGTATTATCAGCACGATTTATCCTTTAAAACAATTTGCACTAGATTATCCTGCTTGCACGAAAGCTGATAATGAGCGAAAGTGCACTTTTACAGCTGGACTTTATGCACTTTAACGGTAATTTTGCTTGCAAAGCGCTTGTCCAAGCGGCTCGTTCACGGCTCCACAATGAACTGGACAAACTGACACGGGCTGAGTGGCTGAGCGAGTGGCCGAGTGATTGTGTCGACTGTGTTGTTGAGAATATCATCATCAACAGCAAAAACAGTATAAACAATAACAATTGCAACAGTACGAGTAAATAGTTGTAAATAGAAGCTACAGTGACAAACACTTGACAGTCGCGAAATTTCAAAAAAACGTTCTGTGTAGACATGTAAGTTACACACGAGTATTTGTAGGCAGAGCGTGAAAACACACACCCACACAACTGCAAATATCGACAAATGCTTGTTGTTGTTGTTGTTAGACAGATAGTTGAGGATGTAAGAAGAATATTTGCCTAGCTTCTGAGGGTGGGAAAAGTGTGCGCCGAGATGATAAAAGCGAAACTGCTCGACAAATGCTTGCAATTATGTTTGTATGTAACTATGTATGCATGTATACAAATGTGTATGTCACCTGAGTGCCCTGTAGGTATTAAACTTGACATGGAGAGGTAATTTGTACAAGTTAAGGAAACAAAGTTAGCTATTCACATACATACATACATACTATATATCAGGTAAGTAATGAGTATTTAGAGCGGAATTAATTATTTCGGCTGTTGGGAGGTATACTATATAAAATGTATAATTTTTAACGACTTTCATTAAACAAAAAGTTTAAACTTGAAATTATATTAAATTGAAACAATATTGGGTAGTCGAAAAAGTCTTTTCGCATTTTTTCAATAGATGTCGTTGCAGTCGTATATCTGCACCGCAACTAATCACATTGTGTCATATCACATAGTGCTGGAAAGGTGAGATTTTAGCTTCATTTAACCAAAAACCCCCAAAAAAATTAAATTCAAGGAAGTCGAAAATAAGTTACAGCTGTTCAAAAATGAGTGAAAATAATAGAAAGATTTGCTATATTTTGAAATTTTTGTATAAAAAAGGGAAAAACGCAAGCCACCAATGAAATTTATGAAGTTTACGGATACAATGCTGTATCAGTTCGTGTAGCACAACAATGGTTCGCTCGCTTTCGTTCTGGAAATTTTGATGTGTCGACCTGTCGTTGAAAAAGTCAACGAAATTATTGAAAAGATTAAACAAGACCGTCACATAAGCAGCCACGACATCGCTAAGGAACTTAACCTTTTTCATCAAACGGTTTTGAACCATTTAAAAAAGGCTGGCTACAAAAATAAGCCCGATGTTTGGGTACCACATGAATTGTCTGTGAAAAATTTAATGGACCAAATTAACATCTGCGATTCTTTGCTGAAACGAAATGAAATCGAACCATTTCTAAAGCGAATGGTAACAGAAGACGAAAAATGGATCAAATACGACAATAATGTGCGAAAAAGATCATGGTCCAAACGTGGTGAAGCTCAATAAATGGTCGCAAAGACAGGATTGACGCCTCGAAAGGTTATGCTGAGTGTTTGCTGAGATTGGAAAGGAATCATCTACTATGAGCTGCTCCAAATTGGTCGAGCGATTCATTCTACATTTTGCTGTCAACAACTGATGAGATTGAAGCAAGCTATCGAAAAAAACGGTCAGAACTGATCAACAGAAAGGGTTACGTCTTCCATCAGGACAACGCTAGACTCGGCAAAAACTGAGAGAGCTGGGCTGGGAAGTTTTGATGCATCCACTATATAGCCCTGACCTTGCACCATCGGACTACCATTTGTTTCGGTCAATGCAGAACTCCCTTAATGGAGTAAAGTTGACTTCAAGAGAAGCCTGTGTAAATTACTGGTCGCTGTTTTTCGTCAAGAAACCAGAAAAGTTTTACACTGATGAAATAATGTCTCTAGCGGAAAAATGGCAAAAAGTGGTCGTCCAAAATGGTACATATTTGGTTTATTAAAGTGGTCGACCAAATACTCGTATTACATATTTGGTTCATTATAAATATAAAAAAATAAGTTGAAGTTTGATTGAAAATACGAAAAGACTTTTTCGACTATCCAATATAATAAAAAAATCGCATTGAAACTTTAATGTTATTCACAAATAAAAAATAGATTTATTTTCTTCGAGCAGTTTGTGTGGCAGCTACAGAGCCTATAGAAGTCCGATGCAAACAATTTAGGGTCACCGACGTTTGCTTTCGGGTTTTACAAACTTCGAGGCATGCTTAAATTATATGCCGATCAGGGTTTAATCTCCTCTTTCTGGAAACTACAGATATTTCTCATTGCTTTCCCTTTGATTTATATTATTTATAAATTCATGTATATTTCATAGTTGCTAATTGTTCAATTCAACCGCAGTTCGACAATCGCATCAAAGCTTTGGCTTTCAGTAATTAATACTATTGTACATACATACACACATATCATTTTAATATAGCCACAAATATTATATCAGCGCTGCTTGTCGAAGCGAAGACCATAAATCTAAGGCGCAAGGGCTAATATACCTATATATTGTTGTTTTTGTAGCAATATTCAAACTACTAGCGTATAAATCGCTCGAGCAAACAAGCAGGAAACTATAATTCTAAGCTGGAAGGGCTCTTTGTGCTCAGCAGAATCGAGTCACTAACCATAGTTATGTAGTATTATGAGAAATGAAAACTTTGACATATCAAATTCGGATATAATATATTCTAGAATAAGTAAGTTTCCGCTCTCTACTTCAAAATTTCAATAATCAGTATCAAAAGCATACAGTCAAAAACCCTTCACTGTTGACAGCCATAACTTCGAAGTCGTAGATAATTTCGTCTATCTTGGAACCAGTATTAACACCAACAACAATGTCAGCCTCGAAATCCAACGCAGAATATCTCTTGCAAACAGATGCTACTTCGGACTGAGTAGGCAATTGAGAACTGAGAATTAAAGTCCTCTCTCACGAACAAGGACTAAACTCTACAAATCACTCATTATTACCGTCCTGCTATATGGTGCAGAGGCATGGACGATGACAACAACTGATGAGTCGGTGTTACGAGTTTTCGATAGAAAGGTTCTGCGTAAAATTTATGGTCCTTTGCGCATTGGCAACGTCGAATACCACGGTCGATGGAACGATGAGCTGTCCAAGTTATTATATGATTCTATAATGTCTATTCAGGGTCTAATAAAAAGCTACAATATTTCCGTTCTTAGTACCCAGCACCTAAGAGTACCGCAGCATTAAAGATTAGTCGTAAGAAGGAATTTCACTTTGTGCAGCAACTTATCTCTTCGACCCATGTACTTACATACTCGTACACTTGTCTTGTTGTGTGACCAGCATAATCAAAACTTTCGTTTAGGTGCCGACAACCACGCGCTGAACGCCTATTGTACTTTCTAGCTGTGTTAATTGAATAAACAGTTAATCAGTGTCACAGCATTAACCGCAGGGGATTATGATTGCTGTGTGGCACTTTTGACACAATAGAAATGCGACCGGCTGCTAATATGTTTTTATGATGGCAACAACAAAATCCACGCAATCATTGTTTATCTGAATTCTGCCGAACGTATGCGGAAACCGAGCTACCACTGGCACGAACTCTGCACTCGAATGATTGCACGATGTAGATATGAATAATAGAAATATTTGTTGTCAACTGTTGGGGTATGCCATAAGATTGAAAACCTGTTATAAGAAGATCTTTGAACAAAACATACTCTATAATTCCTGGAATTTTTTGTAAAATACTTCATTTATTGTAATAAAAAATAGATGAAAAGAAATTTCGGGTGCTCATAAAATATTGTGTTTTGAAGGAAAAAATACAGTTTAAGCTAAAACTTGACTGAATGACCAGATTCCGGGCACTACCCCAGGAAAATGAACCATTAAGGATTGATATTCTAAGTTTCTTCTTCTTTATTCACCCAGACACCGCTTATGCCGTTATAGCCGCGTTAGCAACAGCGCGACAGTCTTTCTTTCTTTTCGCTGTTTCGCGCCAATTGCAGATTCCATGTGTTGACAGGTTCTTCCCACCTGGTCTTCTCAACGGAGTGGAGGTCTTCCTCTGCTTCTGTTTCCCCGGCCTATACTCCATAGAATTCTCTTAGAGCTGGAGTGTTTTCATCGATTTGGACGACATGACCCAGCCAGCGTAGCTTCTGTGTCTCTCATCCTTGATTGTTTTCTTCATTTCATTTGGGGTGTTTTTTACTTGGCGTAAACTTGGTGTTGGGTTCTGTCCCAAACCCAACGCACAATCCTGGTGAGAAATATTTCGCCTTCTCCATTTAGCTAGCTTTCAAACAGATGTTTTTGCGCGATACGTGAAATGGATGAAACCATGACTCGTGAGCATCATTGCACTTCCAAATGTAAAAAAATTGCAATGGACATCCGTCCCAAAAGAATGGCGTTCAAAACGGGAAAAACCAGCAGTTGGCTGCAAGTTATCGAAGAAAATTTTGAAATGTCCCAAAGAATAATTTTGAATAACTTTAAAAAAGTTAAGATAGAATATATAGAAGCTACTATTACATAGCGTTATTGTACCATAAGAAGAACAAAATCACCGAAAACCGGTTGCATTTGAAGAAAAAGAAAGTTCTTTTTCACCAAAACAATGCACCGTGTCACAAGTCAGTGAAAGCAATAGCAAAAGCCTATGAATTGGGCTTCGAATTGCTTTCGCATCCACCGTATTCTCCAGATCTGGCCTCCAGCGACTATTTCCTGTTCTCAGATCTCAAAAAAATGCTCGCTAGGAAGAAATTTTAGTCAAATGAAGAGGTGATCCCAGACTCTGAGCGATATTTTGAAGTAAAGCACAAATCGCACTACAAAAATGGTATCGAAAAGTTAGAGAGTCGCTATACGCAGAATATCACCCTTAAATGGAACAATGTTGAACCAAAAAAAAGCTAATTTTGTCAAAAATAATAGGTTTTAATCCAATATTTTTCAATACCAAAATTCTTAACCCTGCCAACAATATCGATTTTTCAAATTATGTAATTCCTAAGCTCCATTCAATTTCACGAAAGAAATATTTCATAATCCAAAAATTTAAAAAAACATTTTTATAGTTATATCCAAAGTCCAGATATTGCTAATAATAAGAATGTCAGTTAGTGACACTTTTCAAATGTATTGTTCAAATAAGGATATATATATACGTATATATATATAGATTTTCACGCCCAGCTTTTAATTGAATATTTCTATTTGAAGAAGCAGTTAATAATAACAAACTCCTTGACGATAACGCCACTTGTTGCCACGCTAAGCAAATATTGTTTACCTGCATTTAAATACATTTAGTGAAAAGCGCAGCAATCGAGTTAAGCGCAAAAAACATAAACTACCAAAAACATTCCGTAACGATTTCAGATTCATTTCACTTTGCTTGCAACTGTTTAATAACGAGGATAAGTTAACAAAATTTCATTTTTAGCAGCAAAATCAGCAACATAAGACTCTTGCGCACAATTATACCAAACTTAGTTACGCTGTTATAACCATTATAGTTGAGTTATCTATTGATTCCAGCGCCTCTAACTATGCCGAGATTGATGTTAATTTAAAGTTACATAACAATTTCAAAGCAGTCAATTTTGTTGTTTATCCTGTTGTTATTGTTAGCGCCATACTTATTGCACATTTATTTTTAATCTAACTAGAGTATTCTTTATTAATTAGCGGTGACTTAGGATGAAAAACAAGCCTCAAAGTACGATATACATATATATTCATCAATATTTATATATATGTATATTGCGGGCACATATGTAGAGTTTTTGATACAAAATTATTTGCGAATTAAATTAGCAAAAGCGCATGTTTTTCATCAGTGTAAATATTTTCAGTAAGCTAAGTCAACTAAAGAAATCGTGATAAACACTGTCGGCCAGTTTAAATAATCAAAATCGATGTAAACTTTAAATATATACAAAACTTAAAATATTAAAACAAGTCCTGACGTAAACAAGATTATCTGTGGAACACTTGGGCTGGGTGTGGAGTTCATAAAACCGAAATTGTTTGAAACTAGGCATATATCCGAATGGCAAAAAACCTGGAAATTGTAAATTAAACGCAAAATATTTACTTTTTTATCAATATTTATTTTGTCGCCTTTAAAGTAATCCTCAGTAGCTACAATACACCTATGCCAATGATTTTTCTAGTCCTTGAAACACTTTTCAGAAGCACCTTTTGGGTGACCTTCAGCTCCTTCAGCGAGTTTTGTTTTATCTGTTCGATCGACTGAAAATAAGTTCCATTCCGATGATTGTTGACTTGTTTGCATGTCAAACTCATAAGCCCCTGTCTCATCGGCAGTTATAATGCTCTCCATGAATGCGGGAACGGAACTCGCACAATTAAGGATGTCCATGAGAGCTGCTTACCGTACTCTTTTTGAAAACAATTTAGCTTAATCGGAACGAGTCGAACAGCAACGCGTTTGATACCCTAAATATCCATCAAAATCATTGGAACGGACTCGCGAGAGATGTCAAGCTCTGTTGCCATCTCTCTGACACTTACCCGACGATTTTCAAGCACCATATCCTTCACTTTTTTAATATTTTCAACATTTGAAGAGTCGTCCAGAATGAGGTACATATGTCTTCAACAATCTCTCGACCGTTTTGAAGGCTTTGTACCACTCGTAGGCTTTTGTTTTTGATAAAACTGAATCAACGTAAGCCTTTTCCAACATTCGCATTGATTCCGCACACGATATTTGGTTAGAAATACAAAATTTGAGACTAATTCTTTGTTCAATATTTTTGTCCTTTGTAAAGATCACAACGTACTAATAAGGTGTAACGACTTAAGCAGCTGCTGTAAACAAACCGGTTGACAGATCGCGCTCATATTTGGCATACTAATTAAGGTTAGTACTACTAAGTTAGCAAAATTCAACTCTTTGAAATATCATTTACCCGTGAACTAAATTTTTTAATTTAATTACTCCAATATTATCGGAAACTAACAAGCATATAAATACTTGCTATCGTGCTATCACCGGAAAAGCAAAATTTTACAAAGTAATCTGCAAAATCAAAACTTGTATAAGGCAGAAATTGATGGAAACGTAGGCAAAAGTCCTGGCATGTCCCCTAATTTTATAACAATACTTTCACTACTCTTAATGCAAAGGCTCCCCACTTGACATTAGCCACCATTTTTACTTACTTCCAATACCCCTTTCATTATGGTGAAACTTCTTCAAAAAACCTGATAAAAAAAGAAAAACAAAAATTGATTATTATTACTTTTGAATAACTTAAATCTCGAATTATGAAAAAAATTCAATTGATTTCAAATTTCTATGCTAGAATACCCCCTCACCTCTCATTACTCTAATACTTTTTTTTTGGCTTGGAACTTATTTCTCACAAACATTGCTCATTAGTTGCCGGGTTGTCATCGTTCATTTATAGTGAATTAAAGATTTGAGTGCTCTCTCTCTCCCTCTTTTTTCGCTCTTAAACGTTTATTTACGACAACGATAAGGTTACTCACATAAATTATAAGTTCTGTAACGTATTTCAATAGTGAATAATATAAACTTTTCAAACCGAAGCTCTTTAAAAATATTGAATTCATCACAATCTGCGCCTAAAAGCACATAACAAATTTTCCACTGACGTCGAGAACAAAATCAGTGATCAAAAGCGATCGACAGTTTGCGCCTAAAATCATGCAAAACACTAATACGGTAAAGTGATCGTACAATAAATGTCACTGCCACTGTTACAGTTGTTATGAAATAGCTGTTTAGGAAGCGTTGAAATCATTGAAAGAAATATGTATTAGATGAAAAAAATTATATATAATATATAGTAATATAAATACATAATTAGAAATCAAATTCCGACTTTCAAGTGCTGTAGTTACTTAGTAGTTGACATTTTGTAGAAAATGAAATATTTTACCGTGTACATTTGGTGTTGCTTCGCCATCCGCTATGTTTGAACTCTTTTCGAAAACTTCCTCGCTGAACGCTTGTAACACAGGTATCCGTTTGAATAGAATTAATTAAGAGGGCGCTCTGTTATTAAAATGTAATAAACGCTTGAAATTCAAACTGTAATTATTTCATTCGATCCTCAATAATTTTTTATGTCAGTCTATTATACCACTTCATGTTCAACACCACCTATGTGGCACTGTGCTGCTCTTAACAAAACTGAAAGTACTTACTTCGAGAGCTATAAATTTATGTTCTTTAACTGGTAGGTTAGATTAGGTTAGATGGCCAATCGAAGATCACACGTGGACTGCTATATGTAGTCCTTTGTGAAGCCATAGAAAAGAAGAACTCCTGTGCTCGAACTTATAAATTAGCAGAACGCTAAGTTAGTTCGGTGAGGTGTCTGAAGATATGCGCTCACAAGTGTTTACCTCTTGACCCACCAGGACAGTCAATAAGGAAGTGTTGCGTTGTTTCCACCTCATCTTATTCCATACAGCTTATGCAAATAGCGTCTGGTGAGTTTTCCAACCTTACAGCATGGACGCCAATAGCGCAATAGCTTATTAAAAGCCCCACAACTAGGGAGATGCTAGCCTTATTGAGTGCACAGAGATCGCTAGATCTCCTACGATCGATCTTTGACCAAAAAGCTTTTGCGACAGAGCTGCTCAAGCTTCCGCGAAGCCAAGCTATCTAGTAGTAGGACACAAGAGGACACGGGAGTACCGACCCGCTCCCATTCTACCGATAGCGGTTCTAGGGTGCCTTTCCTTGCTAGCACATCCTGGCACCCATACCAGTCTTATCACAAAGACACTCTATGCTATTGATAGCGAGGTTAAGCACTCCTCAACCAACCGCCTGCTACATATATGAGTGAATGGTCACTTCTCTAAAAGAGCCTGCGCTCCGGAGCAGACTTGGAAGACACTGCAATAATCAGGAAGTCTGAAGCTGAAGTTAGTAGAGAGCTCCTGGCAGTAAATCCCTCCAGCAACCGTCCCACTAAGCTTTGGCCTACCCGTAAAGAAGCTTTGTGCCTCTCTTCTCCAACGGCTTCTTCCCATCTACAGCTTCCTCGTCGGTATATGGACAGAGAAAGAGCCGTCAGCGTTCGGTTTGGCGACACCATGATCTAAGTGAACCGGAATGAAGTCAAAGTGTGTGAGGATATCCTAATTTTCAGATACGTGTTCTTTTAAGAACCCAGTTTCCCTCAGTTTGATAGCGACTTTCGCAGCCATGCACCTTCTGGCGATGTCTACGGGCACTAATAGTGCCGAACTGTAAATTGTATTAATTTCCTTTTTAATAAAAACACGACAATAATTTTAATTTTTTTCACATAAAAACGCTCAAACGTTTTTTATTCAAATTTTCCAACTGGTTTGCAATATGTTTCAAATTTTTTGTTTATTTTTTAATTTTTGTTTTGTCTTTGCTTACATAAATACACACATAATTTATCATGTGTAAAAGTAATACTTCCGTGTTTTTGGCCTTTTACTGCAGAAACTTGCCCTAACTGTACAAGTATAGTAGTATAATTTAAAAAATATATGTATGTATAATTCATAATAGACTTTTGAAAAATCTTAGCATATATTATATACATATATACACATCTAAAACTCTTTTGGCAATATGCAATATTTTTTTATTGATACTCAATGGGTTCTTTAAAATCTATGGACAGATTCTTATAGAGTTAATGCTTTAATATCTTGCTTTAAAATCTTTAAAATCAGTGTTCTTTCGTTTTTTCATTCGTAATTTGTTTTTCTTTTGTTTATTTGGTAAATCTTGTACATTTATATAAACAGCCAACTTTTATTATCATATCAACATTGTCAAATATACTTTTCAGTTAAACATACATACAGACATAGTTTAGGGAAATACATTTCTGGGACAGTTAATTGAAACCTTCGTGTTTAAAAATATAGCATACTTTATTATTTATTATTATTTACTAGGCGTTGAAACTGGTTGTCAAAAACAGCTGTTTCGCTATGTACGCATATCTTTGTAGTTGCCTGTAATTGCCTCCATTAACTGCTAAATTCGTTTCGTGTTACTGCCGTTCACCTTTATTGAGCGTTCATTTTTTCATGTGTAATACAATATGTTCAAATATTTGCTTTTGCTTTTGTTTTCGTTTCAATTCTTGCTGCTCAAAATACGTTCACCCTGCGCCACAAACGCGTATTTCAGACTTTGTGTGTATGACAGCTTGTTAAGTGTGTAACGGTAACATAGAGTTTGCTTTAGTGAACTGTCAAAAATGCAACACTGTTTGTATTTGCATTATTTTAAACTTCACAAAATGTGTTTGAGGCGTGTTAAAATAAAAATTTAAATTTGAAATGTGCGAGCTTTGAATTTCATTTTTAATTTTAAGTATTCAATTGAAATATGAAAATTTATCGATTTCGGGCATGTATTTGAAATTCAGGCATGCTTTATTTAAAGTATGAACTATCGAATATCGAAATTTGAAAATTTATTGATTTTTTCAAACTTAACCTCCTTAATGCTTAGCAACACAAGGGTTAATAAACTCGTGTTTGTCTCGTAAAGTGAACATAATTGACTTGAATTGCCGAACATTTTTTTTGACAATTTTCAATATTACAATTACAGTGCTTTGTGTTTTTTTGATTTTTTTTACATAACATTTCTGCATTTTTTAAAAGCTCAATTTCTGCCATGATTGTAAAACCGACTTTCTTACAATTTATATTTAAAAAATACCAATTTTCTGCACTTAGTTATTAAGCTTAAATACTAAAGTAAATTTAAAATTGCTCTGTAGGCTTAAACTAGTTTGGAAAAAATTTTAAAAATAATTTGCAGGAATTCTAAAACAACAGTCTAAATCAAAAAAATTAAAAACTACCTTGAATACGGTCACTAGAAGCTTAAAGTATGTTAAAAAAACTTTCATTTCTGCAGAGTTTTGCTTTTAAAGAACCTTTTTTATTTTTTTTTGCATCAATTTTTTTTTTCCAAAAACGAAAATTCGCGTTATTTTTTTTTTATTTTTTGAGCACGCCTCGTATATATGCAAACCTTGTTGTGTGTAAATGTTTTTTTTTTTGTTTTTCTAACTGTTTGTGTATATTTATTAATGTTGTCTTTAAAAGTTTAAAAATGAAACTTTCATAAACATTTGTTGTCTTACTACATAACATAAAACCTATGCATAAGCATATCCCGATAATAAATCGAAATAAAATCATAATTACAATAATAGTAAATTCTCGCGTCCAACAACAAAACTTATTTAATACAACACTGAAAACGAGGATTAATGGTATAAATGGACAAAATGACGCGTAAACGTTGGATTAATTGACGACTTCTTTCGTTTGTATAACGACACTTCTTCGTGTAGCGCGTCGAGCTATTCGCAAACGGTTGAGTTGTAAACAATTCGGTTGTAAACGGTTCGGTTGTAAACGATTGAGTTGTAAATGGTTCAGTTGTAAGCGGTTGCGTTGAGTTGTAAACCGTTGAGTTGTAAACGTTTGAGTTGAAAACGTTTGAGTTGTAAACCGTTGAGTCGTAAACGTTTGAGTTGTAAATGGTTTAGTTGTAAACGATTGAGTTGTAAATGGTTCAGTTGTAAACGTTTGAATTGTAAACCGTTGAGTTGTAAACCGGGGCGATTTGCAAATTTTGCTTACGACGCGTTTCAAACCGACTCTTCACTGACATAGAAAACACTTATGCTCTTTCCAAACCGCCATTCGACAACTAAGGAGGTAGCGCTCACGAAACGCTGAAACGTTGAGCAAATTGCGCTGCTATTGGCATTGCTCACATGACTGCAATTCACTCACAACTAATATTAACTTACTTTTTGCTAAAACTACTGCTAGTTGCGCGTATGACTTTCCACTACAATTAAAGCTGTATATATGGAAGAAACTATTTTAATTAAATATTAATCAATAATGTTTTGTAATTTAATTTTAGGCGAAGAAAAAATTAAATTATTTGCAATCGAAGCGGCTTGCGCGGCAGACAAATGAATACGGTCAGTCAATGCCTTGCAAAAAAGTTCCTTGCTTTTCCACGCAACATTACAACAACAATCATTCAAGAAACACCAACATATGACACTTTGTCGCCGCCATTATCAACAAATCGAATCGACCGATAGCTGATCTTGTTTGATCGATAAGCGTCGACCGCTTGATGGTGTCTTCTTGATGCCGCCACCATTACTTCTATCTTGATTGTTATTGTTATTATTATTATATGTAGCACTCGCCGCCATTGCTGGTGAGAGTGTATTTGGCGTGGTGGTGGTGGGATTAATGGTGAGATTATTGGTGCTGCTGCTGCTGCTGCTGCCGGAATTGGTTTTCTCATTAATACTATGTAGATTTGTGGAGAGTGCCAACGAGGGTATTTGTATCGCTGAGCCGCCAACTGTGAACGACGGTGGCACATAGTGATAGCTACCGTTTGTGCTACCGCCACCACCACCACAATTCAGCGGTTGCAGCTCCTCGGCGAGCACCCCATTGGGGATGGAATTGTTGCGTGTTTGCAGACGTGAGTCCAACGACTCATCGCTATTCGGATCTAAACGATCCACAGATATGGTGGATGGTATGTGCATAAGACCGGCGGAAAAGGCGCGCTCTGAAAATGCATGTAAAATGAAGAATTAGTTTCGCTGATGAATTTAAAACTTGCAGTTAAGTACACTACAAACTGACATTGTTTTGCAAAACTCTTTTTGGTTTTAGTAATTTTTCCACTCACCTAAGCCTAGTTTGGAATTCTTAGCATATTCGGCCTTCACATCATCCAATTGTTTGGCGCTACAAAGTGGTGTATCCACATCATAGGTGTTATTGAACAGCGTGTAATCCACCTCGTATTCGCCCGTTTCTTTACGAAACGACACCACATTCACAAAACGATGACCCCAAAGTATCTCCGAAGGCAGGTAACTGCTGCGCGCCTGTGTTGTCATGCCGGTGGACTCTATAACGCCCTCTACAAAACCAAATATTATATGAGCTTAAATGCAACTTCGTTATTTGAAACCACGTTTAGTACTCACCCAACATACAAACAACCTCAAAGCGTTCCTTCAACATGTCCGACGCCGAAAGCATATACAACGGACTGTTGCGATCGATTTTGTGCACGATCGTTGTCGGCCAAATGAACATTAGCCGATCTTCGCCACCATCTGCGCCGACTGTCAGCTCTTGCTGATAGAACGGTAATATTTCGCCCTCTTTAGTAATCTATAAAAAGAAGCAATCATTATATACAGTGTTACCAGCATGATAGTTTGCATACCAACCTTCTTTCTTATGATCTGCGCGCGCACGTGCGCCTCAATAATATGACTCTTTCGCATATCACCCACCCGGAACATCAGACATGGCACCCCATCCCGATGACAAATCACAGCATTTCGCGAGAAGAGCAACGTTTGTGCGCGTTTCTTGGGACGCGACAACTTCGCAAACACAATACCAACCATAAATGCTTGTATGAAAACACCCAAAATACACTGCAAACACATTATGAATATCGCCTCGGGACACTCCTCCGTTACGAAGCGATTGCCATAGCCTATTGTCGTTTGTGTTTCCACCGAATACAGAAAGGCCGAGACAAAGCTGCGCACCTCCGTTACACACATGCGATGCGTTACATTCACATTGCGTTCGGGAAAGAAATCACGATTGTAAATATATTCGAAATCGCCATGCGCATATGCGATCACCCACCAAACGAACGCGAACAGCGCCCACGAGATGAGAAAACTGAGCGCGAATACGAGCATTGTCCAACGCCATTGTGCATCGACCAGGGTGGTGAAGATATCCTGAAGGTAGAGGAAATAAGAAATATTAATTTTGTCAGCGAAATTATTTTTTGGGATAAAAGCAACATACATATAAAGGATTAAGATAGCGTTTTAATTTTAAATCAACCTAATAAACTCAAATTAGATATTCATTGTGACAGAAATGTACCCGGAAATTGTAAACATAAAATATTTAATTCTTCACCAATAATTATTTTTACGCCTTCAAAGAAATCCCCACCAATTGTAATACACTTATGCCAAGGAGTTTTCCAGTCCTCTTTTCATAAGCACTTTTTGGGATGGCCTTCAGCTACTTCTGCGAATTTTGTTTTAACCCTTCGATCGACTGGAAACGGATTCCATTCCGATAACTGTTGACTTATTTGCATGTCAAACTCATAAACTCATGTCTCATTGGCAGTTAAAATGTTCTCCATGAATATGGAATCGGCATTCCCACGATCCAGCGTGTCCAAAGAGAGCTGTTTACGGTACTCTTTTTGAAAACAATTCAGCTTTATCGGGACAAGTCAAGCAGGAACGCGTTTCATACCCAAAATATCCAACAAAATCATTCGCACGGACTTCTGAGAGGTGTTAAGCTCCCCTAACATCTATCTAACACTTTCCTAATGATTTTCAAACACCATATACTTCACGTTTTTAATATTTTCATCAGCTGAAGAGGTCGAAGATCGTCCAGAGGGAACCATGTCTGCGACGATCTCTCGTATCCACTTTGTTTTATTAAAGAATCACACATTTTGACTAATCACATGACAACATAAACGGTTTAAAGTAAGGAGTAAAATAGGAAATCACTATAATGGATTCAAAGTCAGCTGGAAAATCGGAAAACGAAGGGAAGCTCTAAACTGCTTGCATTCACTTTTGAGTTTACTCAAAAACACTTGAGAACATGTTTCCACGCCGTTTTATGAAGATAACTCACACACTGACCGACATAGTCTGCTAGAATGACAAAATGACCGAAGCTACTGTAATCAGCGGACCGATTTTATATAATACTTGTATATAGTATTATCGACTTTAAACTTTATCGTGAAGTTTCCTGGTTCTGTATTATAAATATACTTAGTGAGTCATTGCACTTTTAGTGGATATTTTTGAACAGTTTTCAGAATAGAGAAGAGTCTGATATAAAAGGTGTCTCAAAATTAACGTAAGATTGGTAGGTATAAAATATGCAACACACACTTTTCATTCTTCCGATTGTATTTGTTTGTTTTAACACAAAGTAATAGATAAACGAAAGGATAGAGTTATTTATTAAATAACTCATGAGATAAATAGCTTCGCGGCTTTCTATAGACATACGCAATCGTTTGTAGAAAATTTGTATGCCTACTCGGCACAAATGTGGCTGAATTTCATTAATGAAGCAAGCGTGGTTGTGAGCTTGTTGCAATAGAACTGTAATTTTAAATAGCCCATAAGAATAAATCTCATGGTGTCAAATCAGACTACTATCTAGAGAGCGAATGCTGATAACCAAATTGGGAGAGTACACAATCTCGAAATGTCTGCATGAAATTGAAGTGTTTCAAAGACTGTATGATATGTGGCACCGTCTTGTTGAAACCACTTATTCGCCATATCAATATCATACAATATCGGCAAAGTTGGTGTAACTTAATTTTCCAAAAACTATGGTCCAAGTATGCTTCCAGCCAAAATCCAAACCAAACTGTGGCAAGTTGTGAATGCAAGTGGGTTCTCAGAACAGCGATTTCGGCTTTTAACAAACCCATCCAGAAAATATGCTTCATCTCTCAGAATATTTTTGATCAGCATTCAAGCTTTCATTATTTTTGAAATATTGTTCAACAATGCAGACATGTTGTGCTAAGATATAAGAAATTACACAAACAAGAAATTAAAAAGTAAAAATCCTCTTGCCTGAAAATGCCATTCAAAGACCTTGATGAACTAGTTCAGAATTTACTAAAATTATAACTATTGGTAACATTAGATCCTGGCTGACAAAAATTTATAACTATTAAACAGTTTTCTGTTTTAATCAATGTAATCAATTATTAAGAAACAGTAATTTCCATAGCTAACTATAACCCATGATATTTCATTCAATATAACCAGGCATATTCCAAAATGAACGAAAACTCGTGTAAATATTATAAACCCTACCCACCTACTTTTCCGCTAATTCTTAGTAAAGCCAAATATTTTGAAAACATTTACGATTACTTTAATGACAATTTCAAATATTTCAACAACAAAATTAATGAATGCATTGTGCTCTACTAACCTTGTGACGTGAAAAACTTACGTAATTTACGCGCCACGCCTACAACTATTAAAAACGGTAATCTTGAGATCACAACAATAACTAAACTTATGTAAAACAAAAACATTGTCGAAAAAAGGTTACAATATCATAACAATGGAAGGTCGTCAATCGCTTTTAAACACAATCTCATCTAGATCTCCAAGAATTCCAAGGAATTTTATACCTGCCTACTGTGGTACCTGCTTTGTGCTTGACCCTTCCATTGTCAGAAAACAGCTAGAAGAAGAAGTGTGTAGCGCTGCCTGTTTTTTACGATATAAATTAGGGCAATTTCAGCAAAGCAGCACATTCGCAAAACAATCGCGTCTCTAAGCACACAAGTGAGCAACTCAAAGAAGAATCAACAACGAACTCTTCCGTGGTTAAACAAATTTCGAGCTTAAACTAATTTCTTATAAAAACTCAATAAAAATGACTGAAGTCGCAACAAACGTCATCAACAAAGCTGGTGCTGCCATATTACCACCTCAACCGTACGAAGTTACTCCACCGAATCCTGGAGAACCATCGGCATTGCAGAGACTTGCCGCACTGTCCGCTGCTGCAGTGGCTCATGACAGAGAAAACAACAGAGAGTCGGACTCCGAATCCGATTCTGCTTACAGTGACAGTGATGACAACACGGACACAGACACCGACATCGACGACTCCGATTTCGTAACTTTCAGCCTACCGTTTCGGGCACGTCGTTCAACACTACCAGCCGCACTCGAAGGACGGCAACTAGCTGAAGTGGCCAAATCTGCCGTAAGAAAGATGTGGTCACGACGTATGCGAAATCGATCAATATGCAATTGACGGATAGAGGGCGTGTTCCAAATCAAGCAAAAACTATTTATAAATCTAACTAATTAATTAACTAGTCTATGTAAAAGTGAAATTCTTAGAACTACCATGAGTTATGAATAAATATCTGTAATCGAATCAACAACAATTTCTTTGAAACGAGAAATTTTAGGTTAAGTTTATATTTAATAAAAGTTTTTCGAGATTCTGAGTCACATAATTTTGTTCGCCTTGCACCTTAAATAAAATAAAAAACGCTTTTTACTAACTCTAAACTGTCGGCTGTCGATTTGTTTGCTTTGTTTATTTTTGTGTTTTTTATTTGTTATTATTTCAATTCACTCGCACCCACCTGTAGATATCTGCGCCGGCGTTTCGCCACATTGCCTTGAACCACATTACACTCGCCATGCTTGAAGATTACACGTTTCCGCACACGCCGTGAACTGAAACGTGTCTGTCGATACCTGCAATGACAGATAAGCAGAGACACAAAAAATTAAGATCAGCGTTATTAAGTGCATAAGTGAGAAAAAATACATATAAATTAATGCTTAAGTATACACCTAAGTACAGCATATCTATTAGGGGTATTAATCCCTGCAAAGCCACCGTATGACAGCTGGATTAGTGTGAAAGGCTTCTTTGTTTTTTACTTTTTTTGGCTATCTCGCCAGCTGTGATAAAGGAAATTACGAATTTAAGTGAGATTTTCAGCTTTCACTAACTGTCGTGTCTGCTATAATTTGAATAGATTGCATAGAACTAGAGTGGAAAGAACAGATGGCCGAGTAAAATACTACTGTGGCAAAACTTAGTAAGACAAATTTCTGCGCCGAAACGTTCAAAATGTCTGAAGAGGCCTTCGTCATAATTGTTAGTCGCGAGCAAGTGTTTTTGATTGGTACAAATTATTCCAAGATGCACGAGAACGCGTTGACCACGTGCAGGACGGCCAACACCTACTGATGATCAACACGTCAATAGAATAAAAGAATTGGTGCCTGAAAATCGACGATTAACTGTCAAAAATCTCACCGGCATTGTTGAAATTTCGAAAATATCAGTGAAAACCATTTTAAAAGTCCTTTTGGGCCTAAGAAGAGTGAAGTCACGATTAATTCCAAAATCACCTAATTTTTTCGAAAAGCAGCCTCGTGTTGACGTCTGTGAAACAATGCTTTCCGACTACCAAGATGTTATAAAACGTATTATTTATTATGAGTCTAGTGTCAATACTTGCAACCCGGAAACAGACGGAAAATCTTGGAAAAGGTGAGCCAAAGTCCAAAAACCACGTCAAAGCAGGTCAAAAATCAAGGTTATATTGAGAGTTTTTTTCGATTATCGAGGTATCGTGCACTCCGAATTCCCTCTGACCGGCCAAATTATAATTACTTTGATTAGAATGACAAAGATTATAAAGAATAAAATAATAATTTTACAATTATGAACAGTCTGAAAGCTTACTATTTTTTAAATAATCTCTTAATCACTCTCATAAATAATATTCCAATTAAAGTAAATTGCATTGAATCCTTCATTTTCATTCCAAATAACAAATGTATGTCTGTATATATCGATTATTAATCATATTTATACTTATACTGTTTGCAATATAAGTATTTACACATTTGGCGCCTGGCAATCATTATGCAAGCACTATTTAATCAATAAATTTTAATTAAACAGTAAATAATCAAGCACAAAGTGATTAATATTAAGCCGAAGACACACAAATACTTAACTATAGAATTAAAGTAAATGTGGCACGCAAATAACTAAGTGATTATGTCTATATATAAATCAAATTTTCATAGAGAAATAAACAAATTAGATTGCTTTATGCCCACAGAGAATAGTCATCGCTTATCATTTACATATAACAAGTCAATTGAAAAGTTCCCAGCTTAACATTTTTTAGGCAAAATTCGTTATTTTATTTAACATAGTTCCCCTTTATGCGTGATACACTAGTTAAAGCGAGCCTCTAATCGCTCCACGCCAGTTGGGTCTAGGTAACCGAAACAGATCAGAATTTTTATCCGGCATAGGACTGGCGACTACGCATAATTCTGCCTCTACAACAACAACCTCTAACTTTTCGTTACCACTTTTGTAGTACGAATTGTCCTTTACTTCAAAAAGGCCTCAGTTTAAGCAATCTCCTCTTCATCCG
This sequence comes from Bactrocera neohumeralis, assembly GCF_024586455.1. Taxonomy (NCBI): domain Eukaryota; kingdom Metazoa; phylum Arthropoda; class Insecta; order Diptera; family Tephritidae; genus Bactrocera; species Bactrocera neohumeralis. The sequence goes on along the minus strand of NC_065919.1, from coordinate 13,607,593 downwards.
AAGAAAATTTATTCCCAGCGAGCATTCTTTTGAGATCTGAAAAAAGGAATTAGTCGCTGGGGCCAAATCTGGAGAATACGGTGGATGCAGAAGCAATTCGAAGCCCAATACATGAATATCTGCCTTTTTGTATTGTTGAAATAGCGCTTTATAGATATGAACCCACACATTCCTGAATCATATGATCTACACTTTCATTTGATATCTTTAGAGCCCCTGCTATTTTTGAACAACTTCACTTTACGGTAATCCAAAATTATTTTGCAGACGTCTAAACTTAGCACACTATTACACTATCTCTAGTGGAGTACAGTTTAAGGCCCACATTCATGTAGGACCTGGATTTCCACCTGACCCAAATACTCAGTGGCCATGAGTGCTTTAGAAACTAGCTGTACACATATTGTCAAGATTTTAGTCCGCATTGTCCGACGTATACAGAGTGTATAGAAGACGCCGAGCAAGTACTCTATCATTAGCCTTCGGTTATCAAGTATAAGAGAAAAGCTGAAAACCACACTTGGAGGTAGTTCACGGTGGAAAATTTTAAAGCACTTTTGTGCGAGTCCTCTGTAAAATGGAAAGCTGTCAGCGTAGCGTCAGCGTTAATTATGATAAGATTGAGACATTTACAAGAGATTAAGCGTTAATCAGTCCGTACAATAGAGAACACTTAAATGTCGTCTTCTTTTGTCCCATGAAGTAGTGAATGAGTAGGTTAAGTTCAGCGGCTTCCTCCTACCACAAAAAATTAGCAATCCTTGGTGGTTGGTCAAGAGTTAATGGAATTATTCCAGGCCTTCCTTAAGCCTCAATATACCGCCTATAGCAATGTTCAACTTTCCAGCTGATTTTAAGTCCGATATAATGATTTCCAAAAAATTAACTGTTTCTTGTTTAACAAATTAGTATAAAATCAACTTAATGTCATTAACATAAGCATTATAAATTTATATATAGTAGGTTAAATCAATAAATTTACCACAGCAAACTTTGTATCGGCAGACAAGTGATTAACATAATGCACAACAGTAGAAACAACATTTCTGCTTGGAAATGGCAAAAACTGTTGGACAAAATCGCAAATAGTTTACAGGACATGAACTTTTTCCTATTTTTTGCAGCGAGATGGTTTCAAATGAAGAAAAGCGTTAAGTGGGCGTATCATGAGCAGTGCAAAAACTTTAAACTTATTTTCAATATATTTTTCTTATAAATCCACATAAATATGCCGAATTTGACTAAATTTGTTTTTTCTTCTAACACTTTTTCACTATAATTTTTAATGCTTTGTAATTTCAACTGTGTGAGTGTTATTTTTGTATTATTTTTTATTGTTTATTTGCCCTTTATATTAAATTTGGCATTTTTTTTAATTTTACTTTTAATGCACGTTCGCGTTTCTAAATGTTTTTCACGTTCACTTTTAACTTTTCGAACTTTTCCTTTGTGACATCTTTTTTAATTATCAATTTCCAGATGAGATTGAGACAGCTTAAATATGAACTTTGTTTAGAAGGAGCTAGCAAAAGAGGAGGCGAAACAATCAATCACAATACAGGCCACGGTCAAGGACTGCAGATCGCAGCCTAATGGACAAATATATACGAGATCGGAAAATCTTGCTTTATTTCACAGTAAAAACTTATATATTCAGAGAGATAAATTTATTTAATGAAAATAACTTTATTTTTTTAAGTTCGAAATTACTTTACTAAAAAAAGTAAGGATTTCTTGAAATAATAAAACACATTTAAGTATTGAAAAATTTATTAACAATTAAAACGTATGAGTGTTTTTTATTTTATTATTTTTGTTTATTATTTTTATTTATTTTTATTTTTTTATTCATTTTTATTTTTTTATTAATTTTCATTTTATATTTTTTATTTTATGTTATTTAATTGCTTTTAAAGCATTTCTTGGAAAAAACACATTTTAGTTTTGCAAAAATGTCCTGAAAAATAAAAAAATGTGTGTTTTTTATTTTATTTTATTTTTATTTTATTTATTTTTTTTTTTATTTTAATTTAAATTATTTTTTATTTTATTTTGTTATATTTTATTTTCAATTTTTTTAATGTATGTTATGTGTTATTATCTTATTAAGTATAATATTTTTAACATTTTTTAGTATTTTGAACGACATTTTTTTAATGAGTTTTTCTTAAGAATAGCAATTTCTATTATTTCTACTTCTGCAATAAAATTATATTTTCTGAATTTCACCCACTATCTATTTAAAACCCTTTTGTTACACTTGCTTTCACTTAAACTCTTTTGAAATGTCGTTCTTTATAACGCTCTTGACTCAGCCGCACTTATTACAATAAACAAAAATTAAGTAGACGCCGCTGTCAACAACTACAACAGCAGCTTCGGTTCTCAATTTAAAAACTAAACACTTCCAAATGCATTTCTATAACTTTAAATGTACATAGTATATAACAAATAAGACTAACGCTGTGTTTCCACAGGCAATAACTATTGCCGAACAGTAGTAAAATTTAAGCGCCAAAGTCGTTGGCAATATTTTTGTTGCGAACATTTTAAGACTTTAATTTTTGAAGTGGCGTCAGACAGAAAATTCAAGAGAACGAAAATTATAAAATTCCAATTAACCAAAATAGACGAATTTTTGGAAGAATATAACCTAATATTTTTAATTAATCAGAACTACAAAAATATTTTCAGACCAAATAAATGTATGCAGTAATAGACCTACAACTTTTCATTCCCTATATTTTGTTATATTTTTAATTTTTGTCTTACTTCGCTAAATTGTAATCTTATCATCCTCCGACCAGTTACTTATTAGTCAATTAACTTATGGTTTAGCCATATTCGGAAACTGCATTGATAATAACTACAGCAATAAAATTATTCCGACAACACGCATTGCTTGTCGAGATACCCATTTATATAAATCAAAACCAAAAACGGAAAAAAACAAAGCGCATATAGTGTTATGTACGATAGCAACAGAGCGCTTCTTAAGCCCGCGTTGTGTTCGTGTTTTTTTCCGCCTTCGCCTTCTTCAATCTTCAATATGTCATGTAAGTAAATAGTGATAACAAATGCATTCTAGTAAAAGTTATTGTTTCTTACATAAGTTGCATTGTATTCAAAATTAGTGTCATTGCTTGAGACGTGTCTACGCTAATTAGGCTGTGTTCATACACGGAAACTTTTGTTGCTCATGATCATTACATAGCACTCAGTGAACTCCGGCGAACAGAGCACAATCAACTCGGTGCTCTGATGCAGCAACAAAAGTATTTCTGTGGGAACCGGCCACTGTTACGAGGTGCCCACACCGTAGGTATATATTATGTTCTAACGCTTATCAGCAGCGTACAGCTATGTACAAGTATTAGGGCTTCTTTTACGCTATCAAGCCTTCAAAATTTGAAAATAGTAGGCATACGTAGAGACTAGCGTCTTAATAGTTTTCGGAACTATTTTTACTAATCCATTGTTTAGATTTTTTTAATTTTTTCAAGTTTCTTGTGGGTTTTGGTTTTAGTATCTTTTCTCTAGAAATTTCCACTGACTTTGTTCTGAAATGATCATTCATCAACTTCTTAACTGTTGCGATGCGATATCAAAAAAATATTCAAAATATTGTATATTTTGATAGATAATCACGAAGCTTAATCCACTTCAATCCAGATAAAATTGAATCTCTTCATATGTATAATAATAATATATAAACAATTATTCAAAGTGCCTTTTGAAATATTCAAGTTTTTGGACACCTTTCTGCAATTTTTAGGTTCTACTCTTTTACTTATGGGTTATAAAGAGTGATCCGTTTCTAGCTTCCCTACTTTTTTAAAGGAAAAACACGGCAAATTCAAATTGAATGGAGAATGTTTATTACCATTCGAAAGAACATTCTTTGACATTTATTTTTTGAAGATTATCTCTTTCAAATTTTGGCCGCGGCTACGTCTCAGATGGTCTATCCGTTGAGTTCAATTTTCAATGACTCGTTCGAGCATTTTGACTGGTAACTGGGGAATAACACGCGTGATGGCCTGAATCGAAGCGGGATTGTCCGCATAGACTTTAGACTTTACATATCCCCTCAGGAAAAAGTCTAACGGTGTGATATCACACGATCTTAGTGGCCAATCGACCGGCCCAAAGCGTGAAATTATCTGCTTACCGAAGTCTTCTCTCAGTAAATCTATTGATTGATGCGATGTGTGAATTTCAGCGACCCACAAACCACACCTGGTTTTTTCTGCATGAAATGTCAGCTCTTCAATCTCTCAGGTTGCTGTTCGTCCTAAATGCAGCAATTTTTCTTGTTTACCATTGAACTAGAAATGAGGCTCATCGCTGTACAATATTTAACTCGAAAACGTTGGATCTTCTTGGAACTTTTCAAAAGCACATAGAGAGAAGCGATGTGATTGGGAAGGTCGAGCGGCTTCAGTTCTTGCCTAATCTATGCTTAAAATTAAAAGCGTTAATTTAAGATCTCGACGTTAAATGCGCCAAGTCATTCCATACGTCAGTCCGAGTTGCTGCGGACGGCGCCACATGAATAACATGACAACTTGACAGGACTCACGCGTTATCTATCAAAAAAAGGCCATTGAAAAATGTATCTCTGCTTGGATCACCCGTTATATATGTATGCTAATACTAATGCTTGCTAGTACTTCTGGAATATTTGGCCTCTCCAGTTGCCTTTGTTTAGCTCTTCTCTAAAGGTTTCAACATGTGTCATACTTAATCCTGAGTTATATTTATAACCACGAACATTGTATTACTGTTTTAATTATAAATTGTTTTCTTAAATCCAGCCATCCAAACTGTTATCTAGTTCTTCAAATATAACGGCAAAGCAACACAATTGCAAATCCAGCACTTCCTATGACCTAAAAACTTGAACGAAATACATTCACGCCTTAAATCAAAAGCTTAGTGTATATGTTTGTAGAAGTCTGAGCTTTTTTTTTAACTTATTTATATATTTTCATGGAAATTCGGCAATAGCATGAGCTCATTACAAAATAAATAGAAAATAATGCGTCATTTGAATATAAAAATTGTCTAGAAAACTAAATCTTATCTTAATGTGTTAAAATGAAGTTTTTAAAGCTAATTTTGATGCAAATTTATTACAAAGCTGAGCAAGGACAGGCATAAGATTAGAGTTACAGTTTTGCGAAAAAATATAAATAAATAAACAAATTATAATTTACTTAAAACCATTTTGCTTTCACGCAAGAAATAATTTAGCTTAGAGCTAACAAAAATATGACAGCATAAAAATGCTAGCAGTGACAAAATATCAAGATGACTATCGAATCAAAAATAATTGCAAAAAGGCACTGCAACGATGGTTTGTTAAGTCTAGAGTTGCTTGAGCAGAAAACAGTTGTCTTGCCCTTAAGATCCAGGAAATTTGAAGAAAATTATATCGCTCAGCATAGCAGAATGTGAGATTACTTCACAGCCACAGCTGAAGTGAAGTACCTCGGTGTAATATGGGACTCAAGCATAGAATTTTACGGGGATTTGGAAAATTTGACAACTAATAAAATCTATAATGTTACTTATATCTAGAATGATGGTAAATAGAGGCTGTGTGCGACCCAGCCGACGATTTTTAATAGCTCAGGTGGTGCTATATTCGACTCAAATATGAATACAGGCGCTAGACATAAAATCATATGTTTGACCAATTAACGCAATACTCATGATAAGTACTTTCCGAACCATACCAAGGGACGCTGCTGAAGTATTGGCCAGCACTGCGCCCATTGACATTTAGAGATACGAAGTCGCGCGACTGATTCCGGACATACATTCGTGGATAGTTAGACAACATGGGGACCTGGATTTCCAACTGACCCAAGCACCCAGTGGCCATGTTCTTAAGAATACACCGTAAAGTCTTTGAAATAAAAATTAAATATTTTGCGATCTTCACTGCCACAGTGACTAAGGCCTTCTCGGTGGACGCAACCTGAAAAAACTTTAAACTAAATAGATATTGTCCATACAATAACTTGCGGTCGAAAAATATGAAAAATTGACAAAATGTTTGTAAAAAATGCTAGTTTTTAGAAAAACGCGCTTAAAGATAAGCTGATGGCGCTGATTAATCTGAGCGCTTACACTTTAAAATGCTGTAACTCAAAAACTATTTACGATAGCGATACACAATCGTAGTATGTTATATCTTAAGGCATAATCTAACGAAAATTGAAAGAAACAGATTTTTTTTTTTTAATTTTACACTCGGTGCGCCCCTTAAATTTAACAAGGAAGCGCTGCGTGACAGTAACAAAGGCAAATCTTTGGTTGTCAGTGTTGTTATTGTTTGTTTTTGCTGTTGTTGTTTGTTTTTGTTTTTTCTTTTTACCAAAACTTTGTTCATTTACATGTGAATTATAACTTCTATATCTGAGTGCCACTGTCCGTCTGCCGGTAAATTAGTTTATTAGCGCGTAGGAGTGTGCTAGGTGTTAAAAGCACACATCCACATACCGCCATATACACATAATACAACATATCGCCGTTCAAATTATTTGTTGTTTCATGCTACCCAGTGAATTAGTGGAACGTGACTCACGCAATACTTCGTCATTAACGAGACGGTCGTTTGTTTACTTTTTATTTTGGCATTGTTTTGCTACCGGTTCCTTTTTTCAACCAGCGAATACCTGGTAACACTTCGAATGTTCTTAATTTGGTGCTAACACACGTTTGTTGCTAATTTTGGAAACGTTGGTGCCTAAAAATAGCACCAATGACATATGCACTTATATAGATATGATTGTACATGTGTAGTAGTTAGATGGGCAGTTAAGTAGCACGAGAGTGTAAGCTTATGGGTTAGTAGTTAATAAAAAAAAAAAGTAGGTGATTTATTTTAAATAAAAAATTAGTTTTTAAAGTATATTTTGATAATAAAATCGAAATAATTACACTAAAATAATATTATTTCTAAATACAGAAAGTTAACTATAACTAATTAAAGCAATGCAATTGCTACGTTGTAACTTTTTTTGAGGTCTCAAAGCAAATATTAGTAAAATAAAAATATTAAAAAGTTCAAAAATATCTTGCAATCTTATGCACATTATTCTAACGAAAATCCAGACCATTAGCGCATACTTTAATTTATCATCGTGATAAAATTGAATAATAGCAAAAAAGCTAAAAATAAATAATTACTAAATAATGAAGAAGGTGCATTCATACCAAGCGTTCTATAAACAGCTGATATTTACCGCTCACCTAGCTGCTCACTGATAAGACGTAGCGTCATTTTTTTTAGGTTTACAAAACACCGAAGGCTTTACGATGTGCATGATTCACAAAGCAAATTAAACGATAAATAAAGTTAAAAACAACAACAATAAATTGTCACCTAAAATGCAAAACAACGTATGATCGAAAAAATCGAAATTGAGTTTGCTATTGCTTATGATGCACTATGATACGAAGCATAAATTTTTCAGCTTCCGTTGTCAGATATAACCAATATATAACCAATACTTAACCAGTATATAACCATTTTATAACCAAAACTGAGTTTTTTTTTCAATATGAGTGGTTTCTATTACAAAGTTTTCCTTTGCCCGTAAACTTATGAAAATTGATGTTACGTTATTTCAAATTTTAACCAATATATAACCATTTTATAACCAAAAGTCTAATTTTTTTCAATATGAGTGGTTTATATTATAAAGTTTTGTTTTGCCCGTAAATTTATGCAAAGTGATGTTACGTTATTTCAAATTTTAGCCAATATCTAACCACTATATAACCATTTTATAACCAAAACTCAATTTTTTTTTCAATATGAGTGGTTTCTATTATAACGTTTTTCTTTGCCCGTAAACTTATGAAAATTGATGTTACGTTATTTTTCATTTTAGGTGCCGATATGTAGTACGTAATTAGAGCAACGACAGCTGAATTATGCTAATGAGTATAATAAATGATAATATGCCAGACTAACTTCGCAATGTTAAGCGGTCGGCAACTAAGGAACTACTGATAAGATTGAGATTGTAAAAAACACAAAAAAAAAGACAAAAAAAAAAAATAAATAAATAAATAATAATAATAAAATAAATGTGCAGTTATCAAAAACTTATGCAGACGAGCTTACTTTATTTTAATAGCTATATACATGTATATAGGAGACATGTAAATTTCGAGCACATTTCCTTCTACTTATTATATACTTATTTAATTTTGAATGGGTTTTATATTTTTCGCGACAAAATAATAAAGTGCAGTGAACACTTATCAGCATCTAATATACTTATATACTCGTACAATACATAGTATATAGATATTACCCTTAAACATACGCATACTACAAATACATACTACATAAATTTGATACCTAATTATTAGTAAGTATATACATACATTTATAAGCTTCACAAATCAGTTCAAAGCTATAAGGGAAAACAAGAATTATGCGCATTTAGGGTGAAGCACGCCAACGAAACGTGCTGCTAGCAAATCATACCCGCCGGCTGTACAGACTATGATAGCTAAGCAAAAAAAGAACGCAAAATACACCCAAAAACCTATTTATAAATTAAATAGGCAAGCAATATTATTGTACAATAAGTATGTGTGCCAGCATGTAGGACAATACGAAAATATGTTATTATAAAAGCTGACAGACATCAAAAGCTTACGGAAAAGACATGCCCACAGCTGTGTTATGTGTTAAGCAAGGGAGAAAAAGGTGAAAACAAAAACGACAACGAAAATGAGAAAGAGGTTAGCTAAAGGGTTGTTGTACCGCATTTAATTTGTTGCTAAATACATACAGACATAGAGGCATACAAGGTCAGTGAGGTGGCGAATTCTGCATACTTGATACACATGTTTGTTGACTTAAACTTACTGTAGAGAATTAATTACACATTTTTTCAATTTTTATATTTTAAATATATCATAAATTTTGTTTAAATTTGTGTGTTGTTTCACTAGTTCGTTCATTAAGTATCGATTTTTATGAGGAGTTAGGTCCAAATGCAGGCGAAAACTTTTGTATAATCTTCAAATATAGAAACTTCTCTACAATTAGGCGCATAAATCTTTCATTAGTTGCAGTCCAATGCCAAAATTCAATGTCACAATAGAAGATGTTTACTTTCTGCTGGAATAATTTCATTGTTCCCGGAAATGTACACATAAAACAGATATAAAAAATAAAAGAAAATGAAAGCGCTTTAGAGGTACCATGAAATGGCGGCAGCACAATCTCTCAGTATAAAAACTATATTTAATACTAAGTATATTTACAGTATGATCTTTATTATAAGTATATTGACTTTTTCTCTATTTATTAAGTTGCAACAAAATAAACAAAAAACCGGTAATTTTTATGGCTAACGAAGTGGATTAAGATAAACAAACGTAAATGGTTAGAAGGCATAGATGGCAAGGTATGTAATGAATGTTGAATGTAAACAGACTTAGTACATAAATTGCAAAACAACGTATCATCAAAACAGTCGAAATTGAGTTTTTTTATTGCTTACGATTCACTACATCTTATTACATATATGAAGCATAAAATTTTCAGCTTCCGCTGTCAGATATAACCAATATATAACCATCATATAACCAATATATAACTAATGTATAACCAATTTATAACCAAAACTATTTTTTTTTTTCAAAATGAATGGTTTTGGTATACCGTTTTTCCATCGCCTATAAACTTATACTCGTAAAAAGTTTATTTTGCATTTTAGGTGACGATATTGAGTGTTTCCGAGATATTCAGTGTCAAAAATCAAGGAAACAAATAATAAAAAATATTAAAAAAATATAAAAAAATATTTAAAAAAAATAAAAAAAATATTTAAAAAAATATAAAAAAATATTAAAAAAAATATAAAAAAATATTAAAAAATAATTAAAAAAAAGATAAAATATAGAAAATAAAAAATTTATTTCATGTTTGCAAATCAGTAAATTTCCCACAAAACATTGGTTTTTGTAATTTAAATTTTTTATTTTTTCAATAAATTATAAAATTCACAAAAAAAAGGAAAAAAATGCTTTAAAATAATCACATTTTAGCAGTTAATATCTTTTAAATGGTTGGGTTTACAAAAAAATCATAAGAGACCATTTTGTAGCGCATTTAATTTTCTACAAAACCTAAGAAATGTGATATTTTTTCAAATAGTTGGAAACCAGTTATGAATTTCTTTAACGGATAATAAGAAAAACATAGAAAAATGTAAAGTGGTGGACCTTTCCGGTTCAATTAAGAGCTCATACTTGAACAGATTTTCGTAGAGCTTCATAGACACTTATTTTTCAGAGTACCTCGCGAAATCATTTTTTTCTTTTTACTCACCCTAATGTATATGTTGACATGTTATTGAGTTTGTACTGGAAAATATATGCGTACTCCGACTGCAATGTATATTTGGAATGGTTTTAAAGTTGATAACTCAACAACATCGTAAGCGGTGTCTACGCCAATTAAGAAGAAGAACTCAACAACAAATTAACAGAAAAACAAATTACAGATAATGAACACCATTAGTGAGGTGAGCTGAGCTGTTTGCAAATAAATTTAAAGTAAGTAATGACATAAGTAGTGCCTTATTCTGGGGCCGATTATAAGCAGAAGCCAGTCAGTTTTACTGTAATAGTCTATAATCGCTAATAAAATTAATTTTGATGTTAATAATTTTTTTTTTTTAATTTTTGTAATTTTTTTATTAACCTGCTGAAAAAATTTAAATTTTTTTTAATGTTTAATATTTATGTTAAAAAAATATTTAACTAATTTTTTTGCATATAACAGTTTTTTTAAACAATTTATATTAATTTTTTTATTTAAATTTTTTTTAATTGGTAAAAAAAATTTTTAACTATTTTTTTTATATATAATTTTATTTCTTATTAGCCTGCTGAAAAAATTTAAATTATTTTAATGTTTAATATTTTCGTTAAAAAAATATTTAACTAATTTTTTTTATAACAATTTTTTTAAAATATTTAATTTAATTTTTTTTATTATAAAATAATAAAAAAAATTTTTAGAAAATTTTTTTATATAATTTTATTTTTTATTTTTTTAAATTAATGAAAAAAAAATTTTATTATTTTAATGAAAAATATTTATGTAATGTTAAAAAAAATATTTAACTAATTTTTTTACATATAACAATTTTTTTAATCAATTAATAATCATTTTTTAATTACATTTTTTTTAATTAATTAAAATAATTAAAAAAAAAATTTTTTTTTTATATATAATTTTATTTTTTATTAGCCTGCGGAAAAAATTTTAATTATTTTAATAAAAAATATTTATGTAATGTTAAAGAAAATACATTTAAACCTATTGTAAATACTTGTGACTCAACATACATTATGTGAACCAATTTGATTGACTCCGTGGCTGCAATTTCGCAATAAGCTATAATGCATACCATATATTTGGTTATTTATTGCTAACATACATACAGTACATATATGGATTAAAATAAATGTTTATGCACATATTTTGCGCCTCAGTTGCTATGCGCAGCATATATGCGGCTGAGGCAACGCGATTTAACATTTGTGATGGAAATAAGCATTTTTATGCATATTTATCTCTATAAAAATACATAAATATAGTATATTGGAGTGTATATGGCCTGCATGCAGACACCCCCCTGATGCATTCACACCACAGCCACTTGCAGAGAATTTTATAAATGCATTTGCTAACGTTGTTGTCAACTCAGTTGACGTTAAAATGCATTAAAATTGAGCTGTATTTGCGAGAATGCTTTCATAGCCGTTAGATAATTGCATTTATATATATGTGTGCATGTACTATATAGAATATAGGCCTGCATCTGCGTATATGTTGGCTATTTGCAGCCGCTGACGTCAATCGCTCTCAGTTTTAGCTCAGATATCGTAAATATATGTACACTGGTGCACACGCTAAATATGCTTATAATAATATTATATATATATATAATGTTGTTAAGTCTGCTCAATTTGTTATTTTCAACTAGGCAATTAGTGATTAATGCACGTCATAGTGCATTTCCTAGCGTCAAAGCGGCACGTCATCAATGAATAAGCCAAGTTTTAGGAATTTGTGTGCATGTTCGATTCGCCGTTTTTTCTTTTTCCTGCTCACCCGCTGAGCTTAGTATTTGAGTTGTTACAAATACCACTTTTTATCAATAAAACAAATTTCAACCAATTTCTCTTACATCTGATATCGATTCACTATCTTTTATACTACTTTATGATATAATGACCTGCGAAGGGTATTATAGCTTCGATATAACCGAAATTAACGTTTTTTATTGTTCAATCTTTCATCTATATACGAGATATACAATAGTTACTTGTTTGTTCTCCATTATCTATAAACATTTTCCACTTTTATAAAATTATCATAACAATACCTACACTTTTTCTAAAAAATTATTTAATGAATTCACATTCGATTAACATCACAAAGTTTAATGACATTTAATCATATATTCGTGAGTAATTCATCATAGTTATTCGTTTCAAAGCGAACATCGTTCATAATGCAAATAGTTGTTGCAATGAAAAAACTAAAATTTGAATTTTGTAAAAAAAATTAAATCACAGCACACATTATATATATGTATGTGTTTACCGTACAACTACATATAAAATATATAGATAATTAACAATTAAAATAATTAGATCCGCCTTACAAAGTACAGCACTTTCAGACAATACAATTAACAGCTATTTGCGCCAGTAGTAATTATATAAGTATGACAACTTCATCGGCAGGCAGTTTTCAGCGGCTGTTGTCACGTGACACTTACTGCTCTTTCAGATAGAAAACAACAGAAAAAACTTATTTACATACTAAATAACTGGAAGTTAAAATGAACGCCCTTTATAAAATTTAATGTGAATATTTTTACTTTTGTAGTTATATATATATAGATCGACTATATAACGAAAATATATATAAACATACTGTGAGCAAGAAATAGTAAGGCTTTTTAATGTAAATTTTCGTCGAAATGTTTTTCAAAATTGGTATGACTATGAGTGATAGATGTCATGAAACATACTATTACTGGCGATGAGTCTTGGATCTATGCTTACGACCCGGAAACAAATGATCAGTCGGCCGTATAAAGTGGCAAAGGTGAGGCGAAACCGAAAAAACCACGTCAAAACAGGTCTAAAATCAAGATTATGTTGACACTTTTCTTTTATTATAGAGGTGTGGTGCACTCAGAGTTCCTTCCGACAGATCAAACTGTCAAAAAGGAATACTAATTGAGTGTTTTGCGTCGTTTGCACGAAGCTATTCGTAAAAACAAGGCTGGAATTATGGGCCGACACCTCTTGGTTTTTGCACCACGATAATGCACCGTGACATACTGCTTTGATTCTTCGTAAGTTTTTCGGGAAATTTTGAACAATGGTATTCGCCTGAGTTAGCACCGTGCGACTTCAGCAATAAAAGAGGTGAAATTTATACATCCATATGTATGATTTATGCTCCACAAACGCATATTATATGTCAGTGTACATGAAATCTTTCCAAAGCTGACAACATTTTATTTATTATTGCACAGCTTAATGACTTAATGACACTACAGTTAATTGGAAAAAATGCTCAAAAATTATAAAATTAGAGATATGGGTATCAAAGAGCTTTAAAAGACAGCAGAGCATTTGTAGATACAAGCTGATGACGTGAATACACTTTCGTATTTTTTTACGCTGAGTAAGGTAGTATATTAAGTATGCAAGAAAGTTCAAAACACAGAGAGAAAGAAGGAAACCTCAATCACAATCAATCAGTACTTACAAAATTATGTGATTAAGAAACTGCAACAAAATATTATAAAACAGAAACCTAACCTAAATATTCTCGTTTCAAACGTTTATTGATTGAAAGCGTTTATTGAAAAACTACAGATATTTATTGAATACTCATGCCAGTTCTATGAATTTGACTTATAGACTAGTTAATGAATTAGTTGAATTTATAAATAGTTTTTCTGCTTAATTTGAAATATCCGTCAATAACCGTTCCTCTATCCGTCAATTGCATATTGATCGATTTCGCATACGTCGTGACCACATCTTTCTTACAGCAGATTTGGCCACTTCAGCTAGATTCCGTCCTTCGAGTGCGGCTGGTAGCGTTGAACGACGCGCCCTAAACGGTAGGCTGAAGGTTACGAAATCAGAGTCGTCGATGTCGGTGTCTGTGTCTGAGTTGCCGTCACTATCACAATAAGCAGAATCGGATTCGGAGTCGGATTCTCTGTTGTTTTCTCTGTCATGAGCCACTGCAGCAGCGGACAATGCGGCAAGTCTCTGCAATGCCGATGGTTCTCCAGGATTCGGTGGGGTAACTTCGTACGGTTGAGGTGGTAATATGGCAGCACCAGCTTTGTTGATGACGTTTGTTGCGACTTCAGTCATTTTTATTGAGTTTTTATAAGAAATTAGTTTAAGCTCGAAATTTGTTTAGCCACGGAAGAGTTCGCTGTTTATTCTTCTTTGAGTTGCTCACTTGTGTGCTTAGAGACGCGATTGTTTTGCGAATGTGCTGCTTTGCTGAAATTGCCCTAATTTATATCGTAAAAAACAGGCAGCGCTACACACTTCTTCTTCTAGCTGTTTTCTGACAAAGGAAGGATCTAGCGCAAAGCAGGTACCACGGAAGACAGGTATAAATTTCCTTGAAATTCTAGGAGGTCTGTTTTTAGTAGGCTGTGTTTAAAAGGGATTCATTGTTATGATATTGCAACCTTTTTTGAACAATGTTTGTTTTACATAATTTAGTTTGGTTATTGTTGTCTCAAAAATACCATTTTTAAGAGTTGAAGGCGTGGCGCATGAAATAGAACTCTTTACGTCACAAGGTTAGTAGAGCAAAATGCATTGATTAATTTTGTTGTTCAAATATTTGAAATTGTCATTAAAGTAGCCGTAAATGTTTTGAAAATATTTGGCTTTACTAAGAATTAGCGGAAAGTAGGTGGGTACGGTTTATAATGTTTACACAATTTTTTGCGAAAGATCATGGGTTATAGTTTACTATGGAAATACTGCTTGAACGAGTTTGTTAATAAATGAAAAATTTTTACAAGGAAAACTGTTTAATAGTAATAAATGTTTGGTAGCCAGGATCTCGTATTACCTATTAATTAAAATTTTAGTAAACTCTGAACTAGTTCATCAAGGTCTTTGAATGGCTGTTTTCGGCAACAGGGTTTTTACTTTTTAATTTCTTTCATTTGTAATTTCTTATATCTTAGCCAGTTATATTTACATCCGTCTATTTATGTATTAAAAACAAAAAAAAAACGATAGCACAACGTGTCTGCATTATTAAAGAATATTTCAAAAATATTGTTAGATTGGATGCTGGTCAAAAATATTTCTAAGCGATGAAGCACATTTGCGCTTTGATGGGTTTGTTAGTGGCTATTCTCAGAACCCACATGCATCCAGAACTTGTCACAATTTGGTGTGGATTTTGGCTGGAAGCATTCTTGGACCATAGTTTCGTTAGGAGGATGAAGCTACTGTTTTTGGCGACATTTCATGATATTGATATGGGCAATATGCGGTTTCAACAAAACGGTGCCACATGTCACACAGCTCTTGAAACACTACAATTCTTGCATGGAACATTTCTAGATCGTGTACTCTCCCATTTTTGTAATTCGAAGATCATCTAATTTAACACCATAAGATTTGTTTTTATGGTCTATTTAAAATTATGGGTCTATTGCAACAAGCTCACAACCACGCGTGCTTTAAAGTAGAAGATTATCAATAAAATTCAGTCATATTTATGCCGAGTGTCAAAAATACAAAAAATATGTTAATGTAATATTTTTTTGTATTTTTGACAAGATATTTTCATGACATAGGTGATTTGCGAAGACAAATGTCCAACAAATTATTCAGATCGAACTTATTGTACATATGTAGCTGCAATAAACCCTTTTTATGCAGCGGAGAGCAGTCTTTTTTCCAATATTTCTAGAAGTAAGCGATTGTTAGAAGGTTGCCACCAACACAGCTGTATATTTGCAAACATTTAAAAATCATACTTTAAAAATAAAAAACAGTCAACCAAAACATAATTTTAAATTTCTTATCTTACTTCAGCATTTTTTTACTTTATTTTTAGCTTTATTTTTTCTTTAGCTGTTCCCTTATATTTTTTTAATATTTGTTTAATTATTCCTTTTTCTTCTCATTCTAATTTACTCTTAATGGTTTTATCTTTCTGTTTGCATTTCCCCTCATTCTTTGCTTTAGAACGTTCGCTACAAGGCTAAAGGCGTTTGACTTTGCTCAGATGTTTTGAAGCGATCAGCAAATGAAAATTTAATAAATACAAATAAATATTTATTTATCAAAGTGCCTATATACCGAGCATATTATGTATAACTATATATTTCAGTATAAAAAAGTTTCTGATGACGCTTTAGTTCACGTAATTTTTAGAAAAAAAAGGAACAATAAACCAATTTTAACAAAGAGAATCTAGCAAATAGTTTAAATATGGTACGACACATTCGAAATATACGTATGTACCCGTATGTACATATGTATATGCAAGAGGGCGTGACGGAATGAGGCTAAATATAAAAAAAAACCCTTTCAACACAAGCGCCACACTCAGCTCATCCTCAAGAACCACAATTATAAGCCTAGCAATTATCAACCGATTATATATACTTTAGATCTTTTATATAAAATTTAAGAAAATTTAAAGAATATTTCGTTTCACCGATATTTAATTCTCTATAAAAAAGACTCTTACTAATTTTTTGTTAACCTAACGGTTTAAAATGTATCAACAGTTGAAATTCGACTATTCTAAGGTACTTTTTCTTTTTCTTAAGAATTTTGTAACTTAATGTAAAACAATCACGGTAAATCGGAATTCTCATATTGTCGGTCTGGGTCAAATTTGATCAGGTGGTATATACATTAGAGCGAGTCGTATTTTTCCTATAAAATCGCATATTCGAAAAATGTTTTACGGATCATTCGAAGCAAATTTACCTAAGAGACTGTGGGTCTAAAACCGTTTTCGAGCCAGCGATTTGTAAGTTGAAGATTTTTAAGGATTATAACATTTTCTCGTCACTTTTTGAGATATCCGCATGAAATTTAGTACATAGATGCAACAACAACTATATCACATATCTCTCATCCAATCGATTAATCAGATTATTTAAACTTCGCCTTAAAAATTGCTGGTTCTAACCCGGTAAAGTTATCGAGAATGCTCTGTTGAACCCAGCATATGTGATACCCCGTATACGTCATTTTATAGGAAATAAAACCTAGAATATATCCACCGATCAAATTTGACCCGGACTGACAGCTCTCAAAAGAGGCGGGGGCCCTTCCCGTAACAATTAAAAGCTCAGTCTTACCTTTTTAGAGGTGTCTAAGAACCTATTTTTCAGAGTACGGCACGAAAACAATATTTGGGTTTTTGGACCCACCCTAATATTCTTATAATACATATAATTAAGTATAATCACTAATTGGCTATTGTTAAGCACAGAAAACATTGAAATTGAAAATAAAAATTATATAATTATATAACGGGTAATAGTACTTAAGTGTATAAGTATGTATTTGTATTTGTGTGTATGTACCTTAGCAGCTCCGCACGCCAGCCAGGCTCACTGGAATGCGTCGGCCGAAACATCAGCATTGAGAGGCGACTCAAATTGCGTTTAATCTCCGGCATTTTATATGCAAATGTTGTACCGAAGAAGCACATAAAAATATCTTTCTTATATGTATCTATATAACTATTTGTATATGTATATGTATGTATGTATAATGGCGCACAAACACTTTTTGGGATTTGATCAAAGAAATGCACTGCAACGCATGCACAAATACACACGCGCACGTTATGTATTTCGGACACTTTGGAATACTGACAATTGCACGTTGTTGGCTTTTACTCCTTGCGTACTCCTTTCACGCCCCTCTGCGGCCAATAATGCTGATTTCTTTGCTGTCTTTGCTGCCAAATGCGCTGTTTAGCTGTTTCTAGGTGAATTCAGCTATTGACGTAACTGTTATGTACGCTATACACTTATGTATAAATATGTAAAGTTGATTATATGTACATATGTATGTATGTACGTTGTTATATAATCGTTGCTTGCACTACTATTTCACATATATAAATATATGTACATATGTATGTATATCACACATGTTTGTTTGAATTGTGATTTGTCGTTTTGCATATTTTCCGCTTTACGCTATGTTGTTGTTGTTATAATTTTTGTTTTCGTTATTATTCGTGTTGCGAAAATATTTTTTCCAAAACTATTTTATTTTATTTTTTAATTTTGTTTTCAATTAGGTTATTTATTTGAAATACACACATACATTGTATGTACAGAAGTGTATATAAATATATTTATATGCAAGTTGTTGTTGTTTATGCACTGAAACACGCCAGCATTCCACCGTTGCAAGCATAACATTTATCGCCGCTGAAGGCCAAATCGCTGCCACAACTGTTATGTTGATACGTTTTGTTGTTGTTGGCGTTGTTGTTATGGCCGTTGCACTTGCAATGCATTTTGCTGTCGCAGCCTATGCTCCAACTCGCATTTATGTTGTCGCTGTTATTTATTTCAGCAACAATCTTGCACTGACATTTGTTATTGTAGTTGTTGCTGTTGTTACAGCTGTTGATTTTATTGAATTTATGGCTATTTGCACAATTGATTTCACTTATTTGTTTGCCTCTGCAGTTGTTGTTGTTCGTCTTATACAACTTCTCGGCAGCAACACGCTTCTGTACACGGTGTTTTATGTAAATAGCATTGTTATTATGTTTATAGCCTTCGTTTGTTGTAACACACATTTTCAGGCCAAACATTTTACCATCATTGCACTTAACATTTGTGTTTGTCGATTTGTTGTTGTATTGCCGTATTGTTTGATTTTTTTCGTGGCTATAAACTTTGTTTTACAAGATTTTAAAAGGATCTGTTAGAAAAATATATTTGAATTAACTTTATGTGCGGGTATTTAAAACTGGTAACTTTTTTACGTGAAATATTGTGACGGAAATAAAAAAACATTAAAATATCTTTTTTTAATATTTATTACAAAAAATTATTAACATTCTTCAGTTTATGTTGAGAAAAATTTTTTTCTCTTCATTTTCAGAAAATTTGTATCAAAATTTACTTTCTAATTTTTTTTAAATTATGAATTTTAGGTTTTTTATATAATATTTATTTTTTATTTTTCTATTATTTGATTTCTTTATTTAATTTTTTAATTACTATAATTTTTTTCTTAATTTTCTATTATTTTTAAAATAGACAAAAAAATAATTTTCTTTATTTTTAGAAAATTTCTATCCATAAATTATTTATTTTTTCTTTTATTTTCTTTTTTCATTGAATTAATTTAAATTCTTTTTGTTTTAATTTATTTTACTTCTTATTTAATTTTTTTTAATTTTATATACTATAATTTAAATGCACCATTTTTTTTTTAATTTTTAAATTTATGTTCTTTTATTTAATTTAGTTTTATCTTATTTTATTTTGCACTTTACTTATTTTTTGTCTTATTTTTTCATTTCATTTTAATTTATTTTATTTTTTACTTTTATTTATTTTTTATCCTTATTTTTTATTATTTTTAAAACAATATTTTTATTTATTTTCAATTTTATCAATATTGCAGTAAAATTTTTCGTTTTATTTTATATTTGGAGCTTTATTTCATGTGTTTCATTTCATTATTTTAAACTATTTAATTCAATTTTGTTTTATTTTATTTTCATTTATTTTATTTTGTTTATTTAAAATTTTAATAATAATTTAAATTAATTATTAGTTGAATTTTGATTTAATTTATTTTATTTTATTTATTTAATTTAATTTTATAATATTTATTTTTTATTTTATATTATTAAATACATTATTTTTAGATTATTTGAAATTTTAGTTTATTTTATTCTTTATTATTTTTTCATATTAAAAAAATTTAAATAAAAACATTTTTTTATTCTTACAGAACTTGTATCAATATATTTCATTTAATTTTAATTTTTGAGCCCAATTTTATATTTTTTCTTTAATTATTTTAATTTATCTTATTCAATTTCATTTACTATATTTTATTTTATTTTTTACTTAATTTATTTAATTTATTTTCTTTTTATTTAATTTTTTCATTTTATATTGTTTAAATTATTATTTTTAACTTTTTATTTTATGTTTTTTATTTAATTTAATTGTATCTTATTTTATTTTTTTTTATTTCTCTATTTAATTTTTTATTTACTTTTTATTCTTATTTTTCTATATTTTTGGAAATTTTTATTAATCTTTGAGCTTCATTTTCCATTGAAGTTTGGAGCTTTATTTCACGTCTTTTATTTTATTATTTTAAATTTTTTTCTTTTATTTAATTTTATTAATTTAATTTAATTTTGTTAAGTTTTTATATTTTTTTTATTTTATCACACTAAATACATTATTTTGCAATTATTTGAAATTTTACTATATATTATGTATTTTTTATTATTTTTTATATTAAAAAATAGAAAAAAACACTTTTTCTTTAAACTTAGAAAATTTCTATCAATATTTTTCGTTTTATTTTAATTTTTAAGTTACATTTTATGTTTTTTATTTTACTATTTTAATTTACTTTATTATATTATATTTTATTATAATTTATTTAATTTTATTTATTTTTTTTAATTTATATAATTTTTTTTTGTTATTTATATTATATACAGAATTTTTTTTCATTGTTAATTTGTCAGTGATATTAACAGTCATGTTTTATTTTAATTTTGGAGTTTTTGGTGTTTCTTTTACGATTTTAATTTACTTTTTTTATTACATTTCAATTTGTTTTACTAACTTTTTTATATTTTATATTATATACATGATTTTTTATAAGAACTATGATATTTTCACTTTTTCACACTTTTGCGAAAATATTTTATTTTGTTTACTCTAAAATAAATATATGAACAAATTCCACTTTTCTCCTGCTTAACCACAACTTTCAATTTTATTATCAACAGTTTTCTATTTATATCTATTTATTATTATTATTATATTTTTTTCTATTTATACACATATTCTCTACTTTTTCAAATATTTATTATTATTTTTTTGGTTTGTAAGCGCATTTCGTACACAAATTTCTACAAATGTTTCCGTCGTTCTTCAACCATTATGTCCAGCCTTTTTTCAGCTCACTCGCTGTCGCTTATCAATGCCAAGCAAATGTTGCTGCATTTGCTCAAATGTTGCTGACACCAATCGCGGCAATATGCATAATTTGCTGCTACGCACACTCACGCAATGCCACCCACACCTACATACACAAATGCACCGACGCACGCACCTGTGCATGTGTGCGGAGGAGAGGAATTTTCATATGCAAATGCGCCAAAGATACGCGGACCGCGTGCGCCATTCACTTGGCTACTTTCTGCGTAATTTCCCACAACATCCAAGCGATACACGCTGTCACTAGCCAATTGCATATGAGTGAGGTGAAATGAAAAAAAGGCAATAACAACAAAAGTGAAATAGGAAAATCGTCAAAACAAACAAATTGAAATTGTTTATTGACCGCAATGCTACAAAACGAATGCTAATTTTTGTGTTGTTGTTGTGATGTCTGGCATTTGCATATACTGTTAGTGTTGTATGTATATATTATGTAGCGCTTGCCATTTTGTGAGCGCACGAAACGAAAAGCGCTTACTACAAAATTGCTTTTCGCCTTGCTTTGGCTGATTTTCCGCTAACAAATTAATTTCAGTTGCTTTATTTTGAATTTTCACCATTATGGCTTACAGCGCACACACTTCCAAACACACTTTTTACATATGTATTTTGCAAATTTTATTGGAAAATAATATTTTTCAAAACACAAAACGTTTTTTCTTCAACTCTTGAACACGCTTTATACCTTTGTTTGCCACTAAATTTCGAATTTTTTGAATTTTCCGTTGCATTACACCTACCAGTGCTTAAACCGCAACCGTTTTCAACTGAGAATTCCAAATCTACCGCCGTCGCAAGCACCGAGCACAACGCGCTACCGTAACGGAACGTTGGTCCGAGCCAACCCCCAAACTTCGAAGAATCGAAAAGTTCTAACCAACTACGCCAAACCGTTATGCATAAGTACTTTGTATCTCTGGCTACTCAGCGCTACTGCGGACCCGCCGAACAGATACTCGACGATTTATACTGAACGCTTTATGTCTTTGCTGATGTTGACTGATGTTTCTGCTGTTGTTGCTACTGTTGAGCTGGTGAGCTGTTGCGTCTAGCGCGGCTGCCTCGGCTACTGTTTCGGTTGAGGTGTCGAGAGAGCGAGCAAATATGCAACTCACAGTCCACATTATGCGCCGCTGTTTGCGTTGTTATTATTTGTATTTTTATATAAAAAACAAATTTCTCACTTTTTATTTGCTTTTGCCTTATTATTTAAAATATATGCCGCTCACTCATTATTTACATTAGCTACGCCGCTTAGATGTAGAGTATATGGCACGTTTTGCTGTTGCTGCTCATACATACTTACATATATATAAATACAATGTTATAGAAGTAATATGGCAGGACAAATGCCAGCGAAGACTTCTCCCCCTTCATGAGGGGTCTGCAGATTGAACATGCTTACCAATATCTCGCGCTCACAGACCACCCTTCAAATTTGCGTTTACCAGCCCGGCTTGTCTATCTAAGCGTACGATCGGCCAGCAAGTCAGTCATACGTCAAACGTCACACAAGCGTGCCAGCTGTGCTGGTTGATGTTCTATGTATTTCTGTTGCTCTCATGGTTGTTATTGTTGACAGTATCACATTGGCGCGGCGTGTTGCTGAACGGAAGCGTTATTGTCAGTTAAGTGCCAACTGATATGCTCAAAGCTCAAATTGACGGCCTACCGTATGCAGCAATAGCAATAAAAAAACGACAAGTACAGTGTTCCTTCGATATGAATGTGCATGTGAGCGCGAGTGCATTTCAGAGTAATTTACGACTACGACGGCTCCTTTGACGCTGCCACTACAGCTCAGTAGTCGGAGGTTGCCGTAAGGAGCTCTCCGTCAATCTTTGCTTTAGACTACCGGAACACTGTAGTGTTTCTCAAACAGAAGTTATTGCGATTATGGTGGTAGACGTCCTCTTTCAGGGACGCTGGACTTGCCAACCGTACGCTCAAAGCTAGTCAAGAAGTGTCTGTCCTCACTAGAAATAATATGAAGCTTCTTTATCAGCAGACTCGTTTGAGTGCCTATTCATAATGGAATCGCTGGAAACTGCAGAGCTAATGAACTAGCTATCATCATCGAAATATGACCGAGTTGGATCTCCCTTGACATACGGCATTCTAGTACTGGCCCAATAGGTTTCACGTCCCCGTAGCAAGCGCTGGTCCTGTGAGCTTAGCTCCAGTGTAGATCCTTTTGACATAGAGTAGAATGCAGGAGATCTACTGAACTACTTGACCTTAGCAAAGTTCATCTTGCCGCAGTCGTAGGGGTTCGTACTGATCACCATCCAGTAGACTTGGGTTGGTAAGCTAAACGTCTTTTCGGGCGCTAGTTGTTCAAGGTTGTATGGAGGAGGATGGCACGGACACATCAAGGCACTTTCTTTTCTATTGTCTAGCCTCTGCAAAACTGAGACTGACACATCTCGCTAGTCTTACCTTCGACGAACCAGAAAACATAGCTGAAACTGACATTAGTCATCTCAACAAATTTGTGAAATACGCAAAGCGCTTTGTCGAATTGTAAGGCCCTTGAGGTACCGGACCGGCGTTGAGGTACCTAAAACTCTTATATAATAGATCATAAGACCCTTACAATTCGACAAAGCTCTTTGCGTATTTCACAAATTTGTTGAGATGACTATTGTCAGTTTCAGCTATGTTTTCTGGTTCTAAGCTGTCCATGTGAGATCCCTCTTAACCTAACCAATTTTTACGACAAAAATCTTTCAGTTTTAGTATATTTTGGTTTCGGATGTAGTCGAAATTTTACCGGTTTCAAATAACGCTCTTCTTGTATAAAAAATTAAAACTTAAGGGATCAACTGTACGAGAAGGTTCAATGATCTTACTTGAAAAGTTGTTTGTATTTTAAGGAACCCGCAAGCCAACCGGGCAGCAACTTTCGAACCAAGGAAGAAAACGACTTTGACTTGACAGAGATTTGTGGAGGCTGGAACTATTTAAAGGCTGGATCACTAACTTTTCTTTAATTTTGAGGAAAGAAATAGGTTTTGTTGTAGCGGGAGAATTATGCCGAGTTGACAGTCCTTGGACGGATAAAAATTCGGGTTCGTTCCGGTTACGTAAACCCGACTGTCGTAGGTAATTGTATATGTACCCAGCTCACGTTAACAGAAGCTTTACTATTCTAACAAGTAGTCAAATATGTAAATATGTATATGTGAGTAGTATTTATACGAGTGTACTGTACCGAAGCTCAAAAGTGCGCTGCCACCGTGTGCTATCTGTCGGCGTACGCAAATTTCCTTTATGACAGCTGCTTATCAAAAGCGTCAACCGATTCACACATCAGGGTTGATCATTTTTTTCCTTATCTCGAGCAAATAATTGTGGCCATTTTTAACTTTTCTGCTTTACTTTTTATTATTAATTTTTATATATATTTAGTAATCATGTGTATAAATATTTATCTCAACCGTTACGCGTGGTAAAGTGAAGTTTTAATTATTTACCCTTGACGACTTGTGAAGTTAAAGAGGGTGCAACCTTTCTTGCAATACCTTTGTCTATATATGTATGTGTGTATGTATATATTTAAAACTTGTTGAATAGATTTGGGTATTTTTAACAAATTATTTCATATCTATAATATTTATGATGACAGCTATGAACAGGCCAAGTAACATACAAACTGAAACAGCAGACGAAGCAGGGATTTAGATAAAGCAAATATATGTATATGAAGGCTTTTAAAGTATTTGGCGTTCGAACGCATTTTTCAAGCAATTTATTTATAATTCATCTAATTTGGAATTTTTGTGAAGTATAACAAGTCAATAATTAGCGGTCTGACGTATAGATGGCGCTGCTAGAATTAAATCCATATGAATTTTAGTTAGCTCGAATCTTCAAAAGTCAAAAGAAAGAATATAGTTAAAGCTGAAATTTCACTGTCCTAGGAAAATCAACCAGGTTGGTATGATAAGTTTCGATGTTTCGAAATGAGCACCGAAGACGTTGAACGCTGTGAACGCCCAAAAGAGGTTGTTACCGACTGAAACTTCAAAAAATCCCCAAAATAATTTTGGATATCAACTGAACCTTATCATTCACGAATATTTGGGTATGAGAAAGCTTTGTGCAAAGTGGTTGCCGCGCGAGCTCACTTTTGACCAAAAACAACGACGACTTGCTGATTCGGAACAATGTTTGTAGATATTCAAGCGTAATAAACCCGAGTTTTTGCATCGATATGTGACAATTGGCGAAATATGGCTCTATCATTTCACGCCGAAGTCCAATCGACATTCATCCGAGTGGACTGACCACTATGAACCTAATCCAAAGCGTGGGAAACCCCAACAGTCCGTTTGCAGGTGGCGTATTCATTTTGGGATGCGCATGGAATCACGTTGAAAAAGGAAGTACCATCAGCAATGGTAGTAGTCATTGCATTTTTGGACCGTATGAAGAACAAAATCGCCGAAAAAATGGGACCACGACAATGCACCGTGTCACAAGTGAGTGATAACGATGAAACGATAACTATGAATTGGACTTCGAATTGTATCTGCATCCACCGTATTCACCTGATCGGGCCCCAGCGACTAATTCCTGTTCACAGATCTCAAAAGTATGCTCGCTGGGAAGAAATTTTCGTCGAATGAGGAAGTGATCGCCGAAACCGAGTCCTATTTTGAAGCAAAGGACAAATCATACTACAAAAATGTTATGGAAATGTTGAAGGGTTACCATAATAATTGCATCACCATTGAAAGAAACTATTTTGAATAAAAAAACGAATTTTGCCAAAAATGTGTGTTACAATAGGTATATTAGGTATAGTTGTTCTGTGAGAGAATTTTAAAAAAAATCGAGACTCGGTATTGCATTGCAGTAGTCCTCAAACTGAGGTTCAACGGCTTTTTTATAGTGAAACCCCTGTTAGCATTTAAAAAAGAAAGTATTTCGTTATAATATTGACCCGGCATACCTCAGAATTGGTATATAATATATTTAGCATATTGCAAATACTTAAAGTAATGCCTTCCGTAATCTTATAAATTCCATGAGCGTATTTTGAACTCAAAATTCATCCTCCAATGTGCAAGTAAAGTATATTTTCAATTTCCGCGCACTTCTTTCATGCATACGAGTATACATATGTGAATATACTATATGTGTGTATGTGATACATCTGCTGCATATCCATCAGCAGTACGTCCAATTTTTTTTATTTCAAAGATAATATAGTCAACCAGACGGCAGCCACGAGTGGCTCACATTGCCAACATTTACATATATAATAAATTTGTATATAAGTTTGAGTGCACGAAACAATAATTAGGACTTTAATTTGACCATTTTAAGCATAAACTAATTGGCGTTTGTTGCTTCTAGAAAAGCATGTCGCATTTATTTCTATTTTTTCTTACTATATATATATAGAGCATGCATACTCGTACATATACATATTATCTGCCTGCAGATAGCACACTCAAAAATGTTGTATTTGTCAGAATTTCGTTAATTCACAAATAAGTGCAAATTTTTCGCTTTGCACAAGAAACTTGCAAAAGATACAAAAACAGAGATAGTGTAAATTGTTGCCAAAAAAAAATTTACAATATTTCGTCACATGTCGTGTCGCAAAAACTTATTGCATGTAACAAATGCAATATATTAAAGGCGGTGTTCGATTCACCAAACGTTGCAGAGTTGTGAATTGAACACACTATACCAGTTGTTAATATCAATTGGCAGCACTTACGCAACAACTCCGCACTAACTGGTCCTTTGACATTTACGCTTCTTTCTTTGATGTAGAAGCTTTGCTTTCCGCGTTAAAAAGCATATTAGTAACTCTTTAATTTCAAACTTTATGATTTCTATAAGCAACTACGATTTATTCTAAGTCTTAAGTTTTCAAAACCAATAAACAAGTTGTTTTTATTTTCACTTTTTAAAGGAATTTGTCATTTCAACTATACATAATGGCAAAATTAGTCAAAATGTCTAAAACATAACTGGTATAGTATCAGTT